>NC_052065.1:127947067-128310400 GCF_903992535.2 Arvicola amphibius | reverse complement strand
TCTCTTCACCCATTTCAAAAGTAAGACTAAAAGCAAATAGTAGTCATAAATTTGAGAGGGAACAAAAAGGAATGTGCATGGGTGAGATTAGAGTTAAAAAGATACAAGGGGAAAATTATGTTAGTGCAGTATAAATTTAAAAAAAAATGCATTATTTAAAAATCTCACTTTTTTTCTACCCAGAGAAGCACTATTCTTAGTGTTAGACATTTTGTTGTAGAGAGTTGTGGCTCTGCTTCTTCTTTTGGGATCATTGACTTCTATCTGAGAAGAAAGAGGTAACTAAAGTGAGTGAGCAGGTTCTGAGAGCTTGTGAGTCAATGGAGACAGCTCTCTGGGGAAACAATTTAAGAGTTACAATTCTGCTTTATTCCAGAGAGAAAGAAGAATACAAAGACTGGGAAATGTGATTGGGGCACCACCTAATTTGCACTAAGTGGCATGCTTCTATCATAGGCTTTGTATGTGACAGTAGTGTCCTATCGCAAAGCTCCTAGTACAAGTCTTAGTTACCATATCTACAGCAGGGGAAGAACTTCTAGCAGGGAACTAAGTGAACAGTCACATTAAAGATAAATCATGGCTTAGAAAGATAATTCAGGCTTAGAAACAGCTTTCAAATAAGGTCAGTCCTCTGTGCCCAAAGACATTCTCCAGATAAGTGGAGGTACAGAGATGGAAGTCTAGGTTGGGAGTTAGTCCTCCATGTTGCAGTGTTTGGATAAAGCTGTCAGGGTAGACTGTAACCTCTGGCCAACAGTGTTCCCAACAGAGAGTGATAGGCATACTGAGACATTCATTCCCACACGAAGGAGCAAAATGTCCTTAACTTGCTGTTGAACATTTTGTAAATGTTCCAGGTGAAATCATTTAGCTCAACGACCTGATGGAATTTCTGCACTTGGGGCTGCCCTTCTGATTGCTGTATTCTTCCTCATAGAGGTATTGCTGCATGACACTCAACAAGTCTCAGTTGAACCTACATCTGTATGACCCTATATCAGAGAGCTGACATAAGATATCACCATGCTCAATGGCTTTAGTCTATCACCAAATAGACTCACCAGATCTATGTGCCATTTTCACACCCACTGAATTCTCACAACTCTTCTTTTGCATGAGTGTGTGTTATGTTAATGGTCCCAGTTGTTCTCTGACTTTGGATTAGACTTCACTTTGGCAAATTGTCACACAAATGTGTGCATATGGTAAAAACCAAAAGTGGACAAATATCCACTTACACAAAATTGCATGCAAAACTAGGCAAAGTGGAATGAGGCAGGTGGAATATGTTCATGGCTGCTTTTCAGCTGTGGTTTTCATACATCTATCCCAATCTTCTCTCATTCCATTATCATTTGACCTCTTAAATATTTCAAGATGTTAGCATCCAGAGGAGTCTTAGCTATGAACACACAGTGATGCCTCTCTGTTTGCAAAGACATATGAGAAATTACCTCCAACATCAAATTCAACTTAAAAGGCAATCACACTATATCACACTTATATTGAAAATGAGCATGGGTCACCAAAATTAATTAGAGTTGTGACAGAGTTAAATACTAAGGTGTAAAAGAAGGGGAACACATGTTAAATCCAAGCATCTTTCAAAAATTCACAAAGTAAATGAATGTATCTGAGAAATCCAGTAAAAAGGAAGAGCAGAAGATATGAAAGCAAACAGGTCTTAAAACCTGGCTTGAGTGAAACTCTAAAAACAAGAGGCATGAAAAGGACAAATGTCCACAAATAGCATACTTATGGAATTATCCTCAAAGGCTGTGCATACATGCATTAGAATGTGGTCATATGAAGACAAGGGCATATGGGTGGGGAATGTAGAGGAAGGGAAAAGATTATGTAGAGAAACAGATGGCACTAAAATAACAGCTCAAGGTCTAGGATAGCTTAGTCTTCAGCATCAGAGGTCTCTATTATATTTTACCACAAGGCTTGTGGCCTACTGGCAAGGTTCCAGCTAGCAGCTTGCTTCTTTCTCCTCTGGTGGCCCCATGGCATCTCCCTGAACTCCGCCTTCTTTCTCCTAGCATTCAGTTTAGCTTTCCCTGCCTAGCTCTATTCTGCTCAGCTATTGGCTGAAACAGCTTCTTTATTCATTAACCAATAAAAGCAACAGATATACAGAAGTGTTTCCCACACCAGAGGTCAGAGGTCAAACCACTCCATTCCATCTCACCATCTTTGTAGTGGAAGAAAAATTGATGAGTGTGGTAACAATGCTGAAGGGTGGAGGATGGTAAGAAATGTTTTCTGTTAGTCCAGTTCTCAGTAGACAGTGACCCAGTTCATTATATGTGTGGGGGAACACTGTTCCTACTTTTTTGCCTTAATAGGTAGGATACTACTCCAAGCCAGGTTTCTTCACAACAAACTACTAGAGATCCTGGTGGTCAGAATAAAAGTGGCACCCATATGCTCATAAGGAGTGGAACTCTTAGGAGATGTGGCCATGTTGAAGATGTGGCCATGTGGGAGGAAATCTTTCACTGTGGGGATGGGCCACAAAGTCTCATTGCTCAATATATGCTTAGTTTGGTTCACTGGCCTCCTGTTGTGCATGGATCAAGATGTAGCACACTCAGCTCCTTCTCCAGTACCATGTCTGCCTGCATCATGCAGTGCTTCTCTCCATGATGATAATACACTCATCTCTGAAACTGTAGGGCAGCCCCCATTAAATGTTTTCCTTTGTAACAATTGCAGAGATCATAGAGTCTCTTCACAGCAATAGAAATCCTTAAGACAGTGGTAAACTTTTGATTCTACTGACAGGTTCATATCATGGCCTGGGTTACAGCACACATCACTATTACAAAGGGAAAAATTTTGTTGTCTGTTTTTGTAAATATGTCAACATCCCTCATACAGATCTCAAATCCTCATTGGTCCCTCCTATGTGTGTGTCTGTGTGTGCGCGCACGCACGCGCGCGTGCACACACACACACACACACACACCTATAAATATTGCATTATGTGGTGCAAAATGTTTTGAGGTGTCTTCCTCCATTCATTTCTTCCTCTGGTTCCTATTGACAAGACTGACTAACTTGTCAACCTCTGTGTTCACTCCACATTCCCGTGGGTACTTGTGCTCCTCAGCTCACAAATTTGTACTTCTTCCTCCCTTCCCTCCCTACTGTCCCTTTTCTTTTCCCTTTGCAGTATTTTCAGTATTTCAGTATTTTGTCTAACATCTCTCCCAGTCCTTTATCTTTTCCCATTTTCTTCTACTTCATTATCTTTTCTTTTCCTCTCTCCATTCCACCAGTTCCTCTCCTATATTCCTTGCTTCCATTTTCCTGTAAGACCTCTTCCATTTTTCATCTTTCCTTTCTTCCCTTCCCAACTCCCCACAGCCTCCATTTTCCTCCTAATTCCTCCTCTGCTCTTTATTTATTCACTTGATCCCAAGCTTATTTAGTTCCCTCTCCTCTCCCCTATTCTGCCCTCCCCATCCACTTACCCCTCCATCCTTTCTTCCCTCTCCCCTTCTTTACCTCACTCTATCCTACTCATCCATCTCCTCCATCCCCTCTTTTGTCTCTCTTACATCTATCCTATTCACTGCTGTCCCCTCTCCCTCAAGCACCCTCTGTTCCCATTGCCCTAGCTCCCCTTCCTTCCCTTTTTGTGCTGCTTATTTTATGTCAAATTGATGAGAGAGAGAGAGAGAGAGAGAGGGGGAGGGAGAGAGATTGGATGAAGGGTATGTGTATGGGACATTTTCTTGATTAGTGATTGATTATGGTGGTCCAAGACCATTGGCAGCACTGCTATCCCTGAATAGATGGATCTGGGTTGTATAAGACATCAAGATGAGTAAGCCAGTAAGCAGCATTCCTCCATGGTCCTTGCTTCTCTTGATGCCTTCAGTTTCAGTCTTGAGTTCCTGCTTTGATTCCCTTTCAGGATGGACTGCACTCAGAACATGGAAGGCAAATAGGCTCTTTCCTCTATAAGTTACATTTGGTCAGTTTTATCATAGCAATGGAAACCAAACTAGGATATGATTCCTCCCCCCCCCTTAACCATCACATGGCCTTTCCCCTTGTCCTCCTTTATCCTACTCTCCTACTTCCTTCCCACTCTCTCCTTGCTGACCTCTCTCCTTTATTCCCTTTACTCTCTCCTCCAATTACCCTCTATTACCTTCCTTCACCTCTTCCCTTGATCCATTCTTATCTCCTCCTCCTCTATCTCTTCCCTTCTCCTTTCCCTCCCTCCTCTGTCCTTGGCACCCACTTCCCTCTCCCTCCTATCCCCTCCCTATAGCACACTTTTCCTTTCCCTCACCTTTCCTTGCCCTCCCCTTCCTCTTTCCCTCTAGTTACCTCCTTTCCTTCTACTCCACCTCTCTATACTTCCCTCTCCCTCCATCCTGTAGTTCACCTTCTCATCCATTCCATTCTCCAGCGATGTTCCTCCTACTCCACTTTCCTTTACACCTTCTAGGCCCCACTCTTCATTCCACCACCCCAATCCCTTTTTATTCCCTTTGTGTGCTTTTCCTCTCTGCAACATACTCTATCATCTTCCCCTCCTTCTTTCCCCTCATACTCTTTCCCTGCCCACTTCCTTCTGTCAACTCTCCATCATCTGTCATATATCTCTGATACCATCTATAACCCCTCTCCTATACTTCTTCCTCACTTTTCTCTCAGGGAACCACCTTTCTCATTCTTCATTGCCTTACATTTAACTTCCTTCGCCATCTGTGTCCATCCCTTCCTCTATACCCTCTGTCCAATTATGTTCCCATCTCCTTTCTTTTCCTTCCTCTCCTTTATATCCTTTTCCCACCTCTTTCAACAATTCTCTGCTTCCCTACCACCACCTCTTGATTCCTATCATTCTCATTTCACTTTAATCAATTATGATCTCACCTCTTTTACTTATTTTTCCCCTCATCCCTACTCCTCTCCTCCCCTTCATTTTTCCCTTTCCTTCTCTATCTCCTCTATATGCCTACCACCATCCCCTTCTCTCTCAGCTCTCTAAATACCCCCTTTATAGCGTGCTTTTTACTGCCCTGTCTATCCTTATCACTTCTGCTCCCATCTAACTATTTCCCTACCTCCTCTCCTTACTATACCCCGAATTACCTCCATTCTGTTCTTTTTATGTTTTACTTCTCTTGCCTTCCCTCCCATCTCCTTTTCCCTCCTTCCATTGTGATCTCATCACTTTTCTTGGCTTCTTTTTGACCATCCTTCCCTCTCCCTCCTTCTCCCTCTCTACCCTTCCAGCTCACTCATTCCCGACCCTTCTCCTTTTCCTACTAAACCTACTAAACCCCACTTCCCCTCTGTTTCCTCCATTACAAATGCCTCCCCTTTTCTCTTCTTTCTTTCTCCTTGCTTCCCCATTCTCATCTCCTCTCCTGATTCCATCCACTCCTTCCTCCTTTTGCTTCCCTTCCCTTCCCTCCCCTCCAACTTTTTCTTCTTCTTTGGTCCTCTCTTCTTTTTTCTCTATCCCCCCTCTTTGCCATCCCTCTCCCTTGCTCACTCATCTCTCTCCATTCCCTATTACTCCATTCCTTTTTATTTCACTCTCCATTCCCATCTCTCTCTCCCTCTTCCATTTAGTTCTGTCCTACTTCCTCTCCTTTCTTTCCTCCCACTTACTTCTATACTCCTCTTAACTCATACTTTCATTATCTCCTTTTGCCTACCTTCTCCTTTCCCTTACTCCCATTCTTTCCCATCTTTCCATTGTAATCACCCCTCCTTTCATCTCCAGCTCTTCTCCCCTTTTATCCTCTAACCTTTCTAATGCTCTCCTTTCCTGATGGCTTTCCCCTTTCCCCTTTCTGTTCCCCCATTACAGTGGCCTCTACTATTGTCTACTTCTCTTACTCCTTGTTCTTCTCTTCCTCTATCCCTTTGCTAATTCTACCCTTCCAACCCTCCCCTCTCTCTAACTCCCCCATGCCTTCCTTTGATGGAGGCGGGTCTTTTATCAATCTGTTGATTTCATTGGTTAATTAATAAAGAAAACTGCTTGGCCTAATAGGTGGGTGGAGTAGACAGAACAGGAAGAAGGAAGTGAGGTAGATGGCTCAGACAATTGCCCTGCCTCTACAGCCAGATGCAATGAAGCTCCAACCCAAGATGGACGTATGCTAGGAACTTCCCGGTAAGGCACCACTTCGTGGTGCTACACAGATTATTAGATATGGGTTAATCAAGATGTGAGTAAGAGGCTGGAACTAATGGCCAGGCAGTGTTAAAAAGAATACAATTTGTGTGATGTTATTTCGGGTGCAAAGCTAGCCCTGCCAGAGCCGGGTGGGATGAGAAACAGGCCTGCCCGCAGCACCTCACTACAGAATGGCGCCAACGTGGATAACTGAATCCACAGAAAACCTGAGAAAGCTTGGGAAAGAATAGAGTAAAGCATGTTTTCTTGATAGCAGCAATTTCTCGGATCTGAGCAAGTGCTCTTATCTAAGAGAGGCTTCCTGACTCAGCTTTAGCTGCAAAACCCTGCAGCTCTTTTAAGAGGTCCTGCTACGAAACACTTAAATGGCGTTGATAAAAGCTGACTTCGTGCTTGTTTGTTTTCAGCCATAGCAGGAAAAAAGTTGTGCTGTTTTAAAATGCTGGCATTCTGGTCTGTACTGCCAAGGCAAACTCTGACTCTTTCAGACAGGCAGTCCTGACTATGGAGCTTTTGATTGTTGTATAACACTGTTGCAGCTTGCTTGCTGGCAGGGACCTTGAAACGCCACAGAGTTGTGGTAATAAAAATGGCTCTAGCAAGTACTTCTGCCATGAGGCTGGAAAGCTAAGGAATGGGGTGGATCTAGCTGGCAAAGCCACGACTTGAATCCTACCCATATTTCTCAGTAATTTAAAGGCTCATGTGGTCAGAAAAAGAGAGAGATACAGTAAAGAGAGATTCAAAGTCGAAGAAAATGTCTAAATGGTTTACTATGTGTTAAAAATACATGCAGGCTAAAAGTTAAAGTTCTTACAGTTAAAAAAGAGAAAGAAAGAAAGAAAGAAAGAAAGAAAGAAAGAAAGAAAGAAAGAAAAAGAAGTAGTTTGTTGTGGTGGTACACACCTTTAATCCCAACACTTGGGAGGCAGAGGTAGAATGACCTCCATGACTTCAAGGTATGGCAGGACACACCTTTAATCCCAATGCTTGGAAGGCAGAGACAGACAGATCTCTGTGAGTTCAAGGTGTGGTAGCATATGCCTTTAATCCCAGCACTTGGGAAGCAAAGGCAAGTGGATCTCTGAGATATCAAGGACAGCCTGGTCTGCAGAGTTATTCCAGGTCAAAGATATACAGAGAACTTGTCAAAAAAATAAAAGTAAAATTAAACAAAATAGAGGTTAAAATAAAGCCGTACAAAGATGGAAAATACACAAAGAATCTTGATGCTGTATAGTATTATGCTCTCTTTGAATTGTTTGAATGTTGAGGAAGGAGCAACAGCTGCTAAAGAATATTTGTTTATAAATGCTGCTGAACTAATCCAAGAAAGATATCTTGAAAATACCTTGACTTCAGAATTTGGACCTAAGGATATGATACTTTGGAAAAGAGATTCTTCTTTTATTTTTACAGAAAATGAGACCCATTGGATTGCTTATATCCCAATATGGTATGATAGACCACGACCTCCTGAAAGGTTGCTGTGAACACCTACAGAAAATTACTTCACCCAACTGATGACTGAGATGAACCTGGCACACAGGTTACACCATGAAAGATCTGATTAACAGCGTCCCCATTCAGCAGGAAGCAGTTTGGAGAGAAATAACTGCGCCCATATTCCCAAATATTGTTTATAAGTGTTCTTTTACATTTAAAGGGGGATGATATAGATATGAATAATTTGCATTAGTATGGATTTTAAGGTCAATTTTGTTATATGTATATGTATTTCTGATCTTGATTAAGGTATTGTGATTGTGTAGTTCATTTTAAAAATGTAATGTGTAATTAGGAAAGATAGGTTGTTAATGGATAGTCATAAATAATAGTCAAGCTTGTAGTCATGTTAGTTAGATTTTCTAGATATATAGAGATATATTTCAGTTAGATAGGCATACTTCATATCTTCCTTCCAAAGACTACAGAACATGGCATTTTAAATGTCTTAATAACTTAGGACTTTTCATGACAATGAGACACATCTGCTCCTGGCAGCACAAGCTACTTCAAGAGGAAGATGGGCATCGAAGAGGCTACTTATGGAGTTTGATAGTCATTTGGGCAAGAAACTGCTCTTGCCTGGACTGATGCATAGACTGGACACAAAGAACCCGCAGAGGGAGGACTGCTGAACTTGCCTAAAGGTGAGATGTCTTTCGGGGTTCCTGATTCATGAAAGAGTCTGCGAGACATTCTGCAGGACATGGCAGATACTGACTGAACTGCCTTTGAAATTTCCTGCTTCACAGAAAAGTCTGCTGGATACTATGGGCCTGTAGGCCGAAGATGGATGCCCCAAAGGTACAAAAGAACTTTGGGTGACTGTCAAGGTAGCAAGATGTCTCTGTGATTTCTAGAGTTTTGGAAGTAGCTTACTTCTTGTTCACTTAGGTAACATTATACCCTTCTGGAGTCTTTGATGGAGTTGAAGAATAGATAGATAGTTATAGTTGTTTTCCTTTGATATGATAAAAGATAAAGTAGATATAAATATTGTAACTGTAATTCTTACTTGATAATTGTTTTGTTATATGTAATTTTACTATGTTAAAGTTAAAGCCTTTCCTTTTTGTTTAAACAGAAAAAGGGGAAATGATGGAGGCGGGTCTTCTATCAATCTGTTGATTTCATTGGTTAATTAATAAAGAAAACTGCTTGGCCTAATAGGTTAGAAAATAGGTGGGTGGAGTAGACAGAACAGGAAGAAGGAAGTGAGGTAGATGGCTCAGTCAATTGCCCTGCCTCTACAACCAGACGCCATGAAGCCAGCCACAAGGTCAGGCGTGCTGAATCTTTCCTGGTAAGACACCACTTTGTGGTGTTACACAGATTATGCGATATGGGTTAGTCAAGATGTGAGTAAGAGGCTGGAACTAATGAGCCAGGCAGTGTTTAAATGAATACAGTTTGTGTGTTGATATTTCGCGTGTAAAGCTAAGCATGCAGGAGCAGGGCTGCCGGAAGCTGGCCCGCAACCCCACACTACATTCCTTCCCCTTGTTTCCTCCTCTATATCCATTTTCCTTCTCTGCCTTCCTTTTTACTTTCCTCTTCATCACCATCCCCCTTTCTTTCCTATCTCCATTCAGTGCTTTCCCCACCTCCTCTCCTTCCCTTTCCCTCACTTAACTCACATCTCCTCTTCTACCCTTGTTCAAGTTCATGCCCCTTGCCAAATCTTTCCTTACCTTCCCTTCATTGTGATCTCACCTCTTTTCCTTTCCTGCTCCTCTAATACCTCCCTTCCCTCTCATCTACCCGTCCAGTTCCTTGTTTTTTTTTTCCATTTCCTACTAGCCCTCACATTTACTATCTTTTCCCTCCATTACAATTTCCCCTTTCTCTCATTTCTTTCCCTTGATTCACTCCTCCTCCCCCTTTCCTCTCCTGGTTCCACTACCTCCTTCTCCTTCTTACTCCCTCCCTCTTCTCTCCTATCCTCCCTCTTTTCTCTTCTCTAACCCTCCTCTTGTCATGCGTATCCTTTACTAACTCATCTTTCTCCATCCCCCATTACTTCTTTCCTTTTTACTTTTTATCTTATACTTCATGCCCATATTTTTCTTTGTCCTTCTTCTAATTCTGTCCCTTTCTCTCTTTACCTCCCCCCACTTACCTCTATGCTACTCTTTACTCATACTCTGGCTGTCTCCCTGTCTACTCTCTCCTTTCTCTGTTTCCCATTCTTTTCCATCTATCCATTGTACTTTCCCCTACTTTCTTCTCCAGCTTTTCTTTTTTATCCTCTAATCCTTCTAATTCCCTTTTTTATTATTCATCTCTTTTCCCTACTAGCTCACCCGCTTATCCAAAGTTCCCCTATTATAGTGACTGCTTCTACTGTCTTCTTACCTTACTCCTAATTCCTTGCCCCCTCTTTACTTTTAACTCACCCTACCCTACCAGCTCTCATCCTCCTCGGTCCTTCATGCTCTTCTCCTTCCCCTCTCTTAACTCTCTCTGTATGCCTTACTTTCCCCTTCTTTATCCTCTATCTCCATTCCTCTTCTCTACCTTCCTTTTTACTTTCATCTCAATCATCATATTCCTTCCTCTCCTTCCTCTATCCAATTTTTTCTCCACCTCTTCTTTTTCCTTTCCCCTCACTTACCTCCAATCTCCTCCTCTACCCTTGCTTTAGCTCATTTTCCTTCCCCACCCTTTTTTACCCTCTCTGAATTGTGATCTCACCTCTTTTCCACTCCTGCTTTTCTCCTCCCATCCTTTCTTTCCCTTGTTTCTCATCTACTACTCTAGTTTCCTTCTTCCTGTCCTCTCTTCTTTTCCTACTAGTCCTCTCCTTTCCCCTCTGTTTCCTCCATTATAATACCCCTTCTTTCCTCTAATTCATTTTACCTCGCTTCCCTCCACCTCTTCCCTTATCCTTCTTTGTTGCTTCCAGGCCCTCCTCCTTCCCTTCCTCAGCCAGCTCTTACTCAGTTCTCTTCTGTTTTCTTTCCTATCTGACCTCTTCCTTTCTCTATACTGTTCTCTATGACTTTCTTTTCCTTGACTTTTTGCTCTTTCTCTTCTCTTCTGTCCCATCCATCATGCTTACCTCTCCCTTTCTTCTCCTATCCCTCAGTCCCCTTAAGTTTCACTTACCCTAACTTTCTTTTCCCTTCCCCCTCTCTTCCTCACCCCTTTCCTCTCTTTCCCTAGTTATCTTCTATTCTAACCACCAAAGAACTTTCCTACAGTTTCTCCTGCTATATCTTGTTCTTGCTTTATTGACCAGACCTGACGTGTTCCTTAAAGGACTCTGCTGGAGATGGTGCAGTGCTGCTGTGGTCTGTGATTGCTGCCATTCACTGGCTGTCATTTGGACGGTTAGAATGGTCCAGAGTCTCTTCCTTCTTTTCTAGCTGACTAGGGTTTCGCTTCTTCTTACCTCGATAGCAGATGATGATCACAGTTGGTTTATTGGCCTTGTTCGGGCTTTGAGCAAGAATTTCTTTCACTCTCTTAATTATCTTCTCCTTCTAGTCAAGAAACAAGGAGAGATGGGAGAGTGTTAGTTTGAATAAGATGTAGAATAGCTAGGAGGCAAAGAGCTCTGTAAGAGGGAATGGAGATTCAAAAAAGGTTTTGTAATGAGAAACTCATGGGAACAGGGACTCATGGGGAAAAGTTTAGGAAAGTCTAACCTTCTCATCTCGTCTGTTTTCACACCGAACAGGTTCTTCTGCAACAGCAACAGTTTCTTCTGCCTCAGTCTTTTCCATGTTGTTGCTTTGTGTGGGTACTTCTTCCATCTTTCTGGTGATATTTAGTTATTCTGGCTTCCCCTGGTGTACAGCTTTTTGTAGCCAATGATATCCCTGGCAGTAATGAGCAGGAGAGCTCCTGCCTGCGCTTTATATAGCCACTCCAGGGTCATCAGAAGCCACACCCTTAAGGTTTGTTTGGTCAATCAGGTACCTCAGGTCATACCAGGTCTCCAACCAATGAGGCCCTCTGCTAGTTTAGACATCACAAAAAGTCATCCATGGGTGTGGTGGGTTTGGGGGAGGATGGAGGAATACAAGATGGTATAGTGGTTAATTAACACTGAATTATGTACCTAAATAATCTACCTTCTCAGTTTTCCCATGTTAGTTTTTTCATGATAAGCATGACAGAAAAATGTATTCCTTCAAAACTTTTTTTAATGTGTTGCAGTTTAGATGGGAAAGTAGCTTGGCTGTTGGGAGCCAAAGAATTCCACAAAATCACACTGCACAACAATCTACACATGAGATATATTGGGAGGGAAATAACCCAGAGGGTGGCTTCCTTTGCTCAGGTGAGAAATAGCAGGGAACTGAGCAAAAGGCAGGATTTATATAGAGTTTCCTAGTTGGGAAGAGGTGGGACTTCTCAGGGTAAAGCTTCCCAGGGTGAGGATTGGTGGGGATTCAAGTCCAGAATTGAGACTTTTTACTTTTTAGGGCAGGGGCTGGATCTGTTCATTAGGATAGTTAGAGTGTTCTGTGAGTGGAACCTGGCAGTTGGAGGTCCTCAGGGGAGGGGTCTGGTCACTTGTGTGCCCTGAAAGGCTTATTTCCTCCAATTATTTATTATTGGTAAACAATCAAGTTACAGGAAAGATGGGTGACGCTATCTTTATCTACTTCTTATTGAACACAGGCATTAAAGTTCTTTGAGAGAACTTTCTCTTCACCATTAGTATATAATTAGAAGTTGCTGTCCTCTGGTTGTGTAGGTAGAAGATAATAATCCTATATTAGCAACCAATTAAAAGTCTGGCTAGAAATATTTTGGATCCATTGTTGAAGAAATCTAGGCAAGTAGTTCATAAGGCAGGGTACAACTCGTAGGATTAGTAAAAGGAGGAGAAACTGAATTAAAAAGGATAGTATCCAGTTCCATATAGGACTGTCAATGAGTCACTGGCCAGAGATATTGAACTGTCTGTTATGTTTTTGTATATCCTTCTGGTCCAACTCTTTCTGCTGTTATTAAATATCTTTGCTAATTTTTGTAATGCTTAGGTGGGCCAGTGAGTCTATTTAGCCCTGGAGAATGAGAATGGTCTGTCTGATCCACCCACTAGAGATTCTGGATGAATTTAGAGAAAAACCAATGGTAAATAAGTAAGGAAAAAGTATTACTGCACCAATGGTGACTCCAGCATTTATACACAGGACTGCTGGAGAGGGTATGACCTGAGTCAATCATTAGCCATGCTGTGCTGCTATAAACCTTGTGGTAGGAATTGGAAAAGTTTCTTCACCAGCTACCAGCTGCAGTTTTTAAAAAAGGAACACCAAAGCACATGTCACAGACCCTGCAGTAGGTAGGCAGTGATAAACTTGAATGTGTCTAAGAATCTAAGCATTGTTAATGTTTGGGTATAAAGACTGGATATTGTAGGAAGCTGCTTGTTTGATTTCCCAGCCACCCAGTCTCCCAAAATAACCACACAAAAACTGTACTAGTTAAATCACTGCTTGGCCAATCACTATAGCATATTCCTAGCAAGCACTGACACATTAAATCAACCCATTTCCATTAGTCTGTGCATTACCATGAGGCTGTGGCTTACTTGGTAAAATGCCAGTATCTGTCTCCAGTGGCTTCTATTTGACTCTGCCCTCTTTCTCTCAGCATTCAGTTTAGTTTTCATCATCTAGTTCTGCTCTAGCCTATCACAGGCCCAAAACAGTTTCTTTATTAACCAATGGTATTCACAGCATATAGAGGGGAATCCCACATCAACTGGGTGGTAGTACTATGGGTTAAGAAATGACTGCAGTCTGTGGAATTCAGTGTGCTCACAAAGCATGTTCCTAAGGTGTTAAGGTTTAGGAACTGTGGTACTTGAAGATGGAGATGTGGATGACATAAGGGGTGGTAGTGATATTTGGCTTAAAGGAATTAACAAGATAACCTAATAAGATAATGAGTGAAAGTCAAAATGGTGGTCATGCATTTGATACAGGAGGGACACACAACCAGCATTCTCTAAAGTGGTCAGGCAAAGTGTTATTCAACAGCTCACAGGCAAAGGTTAAGTTCTGAAACAAGAAATTGTATGACATGAATGTGGGATCAGTATCATCTAAAAGGGGTGATATTGGAGATATAAGAACTTTTGAGAAACTTCTGACCACTTATTCTATTGTGTTTATACCTAGGAATTGAGAGGATGTGCACCCTCTGTGTTTTAACTATGCCTGATGGGCAACTATGACAAATGCTATAGTAAAGCTTAGCAATGATCCCTGTCTCCCATCTAGGGTATCATGGACCATTAATTAGCATACATACGATGGATCTTTTGCATAAATTGTAGAACATCTTCTTGAATATGCATGTTTCCTATAGGACCAATAATGGCAACCTTCATAAGTCTCTGATCAATATCAACAGTAATCACTAGTTTGATCAGAGAGTGCTGTGAGACAGTGGTTTGTAGCCTGTCAATTGTATTTTAATAAAACGTTGATTGTTCAGAACCTAGGCAAGAAATATAGGCTGGACAACCAGACAGGAAGTAGAGGTAGGTCAATGAGAAAAGGAGAATTCTGTGAAGAGGATGCAGTCCTAATCCAGCCACAGAGCAAACAAGATGTGACTGCCTCACCGAAAAAGGTACCAAGCCACATGGCTAGCATAGGCAAGAATAATGGACTAATTTAAGTTATAAGAGTTAATAATAAACCTGAGCTAATGGGCCAATCAGTTTATAACTAATGAAGAATCAGTTTACAAATAATGTAGACCTCTGTGTGATTTCTTAGGGACTTAACAATTGTGGGAACCGGGCAGGAAAGAAATCTCAGACAACAAGAGAGAAAGCAAGCACAGGGCACAGGTGTTTTAGATGTCAATTTAGGTTTTATAGCATCAAGTATCTCCTTTAGGTAACCTGCTCATTAGCAATCTCCATGCCCTATTATGAGAGTGAGCAGTATTGTTTTCCTAAACCTTTATAATCTTAATATAACTATAGTATAGAGGGTAAAAACTATTTTTCATTACCTTAAATCACTTATATCTTCAAAACTTTCTTAAGCTTTCCTGCCCTCAGACATTTATATACTTTCTTAGACCCTCAGAAATTACTGAAGCTTTCACATTCTCACACCTTCATAAAATTTTCTTAGACCTTCATTGTGACTGGTCTGTGTTGTCACCTGTAGCCCCTTTTGGACTCTCTTTAGTAACCTCAGTTCTGTCATACTGTGAAGTCTCTTTCTTTGACTCCTTCATGTCTTTATAAAGCTAATACCACCTAGATGTCTCATAAAATTTGGCTACTAGCATGAGGTACATACTTTCATGCATACTTGGAGGTCCAGCTTTAACATCTTATTAAGCAAGCATTGCAATTTTAAAAATCTTATCTTAAACACTGTTTTTATGATTTTTGTTTTCATAATAAGAACTATTATACAAAAATAGAGAAAACAAGCATGGGATAAGCTCCAGTGATGTAGAGATGAATAAGTGAGTTACAGTGAACCAAATCAGTCTTTGACAGCCTGATGTAGAGAAATTTCTGGACACTATTAGGAAGGGCAATTGGTTAGAGGTTAGGGTCTCTTGGATTATAAACCAAGAGCCACCCTAGACAAGTGTGATAAAGAAGAAGAGGAGGATAGCAGGCTTAGATATAAGAGAATTTCAGATAAATTGCTTGTGCAGTGACAGTAGTTGCCACCATTGAAAATAGAGGGTGCCAGTTTAGGTCATTGGAATTCATTGAGGCCAAGCTGTTTGTAGTAACAGAGTGAGGATTCAATAAAATCTAAGTCCACAGAGGAATAGATGAAAGGTCATAAAATCAATTCTACTTGGGGGAGTTTCTATAAGCTCCAAGAGGGGGGTGAGAGGCAAAGAGAAACCCAGGTGGGCATAGAGAAGCTGGGAGACTTCCAGTACAGAGCTGAGAGACAGGAGGGACCAGGCCACAGAGGCCCAGAATGGCTTAAAGAAGTTGTGGAATTTAGCAAGCAGCTCCTAGGCAGAGGAGGCAAGAAAACAGGGTAGGTTCCAATAGAGAAAAAGGAATAAGTATCTTAGTAACTAGAGAGTTGTTCATAGGGTGGGTCCTGTAGTAGCAGGCGCCAGGAGCCAGAGAGAAGACTCTTACCAAGTAGAAGATGAAGGAGAGATTGATATATAGAGCAGGTAGAAGAGAGAAGTGGTTGGAGAGGAACATACTAGAATTGGATATCAAATATGGTGGGTGGTATCAACCAGCAGAAACCAATGATCCTGACATACCTTAGGGGCAAATCAGCTACTTGAGTCAGTTTGAAATGTGGAGACATGGGCATGGCTAAAAGATAATTATAGCATTTTTTTACCAGTGCTACATGAAGAGAGAGAACTCTGGAAGGGATGGAGTTTGAAGATGGGATGCATGATAAAAAGAGAAAATAATAGTGGGTGACATGAACATTAACCTTTTTATTAGCATATAATAAGCTTGACTGCAGTTTTTCATAATTTGTCACTTTAAGAGTGGTCTTGTGAAGGCAAGCCATGAGGCAAGTTACAACTTGATCCCTGGCAAGGATGCCCTCTAGGTTATTGTAATTCTTTTTAAAATTCTGATTAGAAACTCCCTCAGCCATGAATGGATAGACAGACAGCCCATTTCTAAGGCGGGAGAAAGGAAAACTAGAGAGGATGGAAAGAAAGAAGGGACTGTGGGTTGAGGTTGATGAGGAGGAGGCTCATGATGTGAATAAAAATAGTAGAAAAATCATTTGGTTTGGGTCTTTAAGCTACAAGAAGCAGGTTTTACTTTGGTTTATGTTATGTGGTTAATTTTAAACAAAATGAGAGTGAAACCATAAGGAAAAATCTATCTTTTCCAACCCTAGTAAAGATGGTGTTCAGTCATATGGCTGCCTCCATTCTAATGGGAGGGACAAGAGCTAAGATGCAGCAAACCACATGTTTTCTTTAAGATTACCTACATGCAGATTTTTAACTATAAATCCTGGTGTTACAACTTTTAAGTAAATCCTTAGGATTTTCTAAGTTTTTAGTCATACCCAGTATACTTACAAACCTTGAGGTGCAAAAGTTTACACAATAGTTTTACAAATTTTGAGATAAAATTCATAAATTAGCAAGAGTTTGAGAATTAAACCAAAATCAAAAGACATGAGATGAGCAGTAATAGTCTCTGGGAGAATAGTCTGTCCTTTATTTTGTCTGCTCCCCTTTCTCTGTCATATAAATCAAGTGGATCACTTGACATGAAACAGATATTTTGAAGAAAAGCTTTAAATAAATATACTTGGGTTTAGAGGAGGGGATCTACACCTTAGCTCAAGAACCAGGTTTTAATTGAAGTAGGACAGCATAAAACAACAGTCTAATTCCATTCTAACTTAAAAGACATATGAATCCCTGAAAAATTGAATTTAGTAAGCTGAAAACAAAGAAGTATTCAAGATAGGAAATTTTTAAGCTATCTATAGACAAAGGGCATTATAGACAAAGAGCTGCGAGATGCACCAGACAGTAAAGAGTATGAACAGGGTGTGTGCATGTTGCAACTGACCTATTACTTTGCTTTCTCCCGCTCATGTTTGGTCTATCTACTGGTGCCCACTTCGCATCAGTAAACTCACAGATTCATCAACTAATAACTTAAAAGACAGGAAATTTACATTATGGGTGATGGGGAGACCAGATAAAAATGAACAGTGTTTGAAACAGAGAAAAGAGAAATAGGGAGTGGGGAATCTCTTTCCGTTTTCCTGCTCTCTCATGGTATTGTAAAAGCCCCAAATTATATTAGGATCTAGGGTACCATTTGGATTGATTATCTAAGGGACACTGAGGCCAAATTTGATTATTAAAATGAATAAATTTAGGATGCTTCTGTTTGGGTGCCTGTTATAGAGGTTGGAGGTTTCCTAAGAAGCATCTCAAGGGGGAATGAGAGGATATATAAAGCAACATTCCCATGGATGAGAGAGAAGAAGGATAATATCACTGCAACCTCTATTCACAGGCTACCCAGGATGCAGGGAGGACTGAACAAGGACGAGGTAGTTCAGTGGATTGTCACTGTACTCAACAGCGGTCAGGGGCATATCCTGACTAATCCAGAGGAGAGACTGGACTCCTGGTACCAGGGCTTTTGAAGGGCAAAAGGTAAGGATGAAAACCAAACTCTAGGGGGAGGGGATCTTATCCACAATAAAATGTTAGAGAACAGAGTCTCAAAAGTCATGAGGACTGAAGTAAAGTTGGTATAAGAGGGCAGGGAAGGGTGCAATAGCCTACTTAGGCCTAAGAAAACTGCAGGTTTCCAGTTCCAAGGATAGGGTGTTGAGGTCAAGTGAAGAGGGTCAAACATACCCTTAAAAACTGAGGCTGAAGATACCTCCACCTCCAAGAGTACCAAAGGTTTGCTAAACACTCAAGGGTCACGTCCTTATACTCAGGGAAACATTTAAAATGATGAAAGAAGAAAAGTACCAAATTGTTACTAGTGGATGGGGAGCTGAGCAATCGATGAGCCAGAAAGTTGAATTTGTTGTGGGTGGACTAGAGATGAGGGATAGGGTCCCAGTGCAGCTTAGGTCCATGAAGGGAACAGAGGCACTAGGAAAGCCTATCCCAGATTCTAGCACCAAATATAAGTGTTACAGTTCAGATGGAAAGCTATCCTGGCAGTTGGGAACCGAAGAATAAAACAAACAAACAGAACAAACCTCACACAAGAGATTTATTGGGAGGGCAAAAAACAGGAGGGTGGCTGCCTCTGCTTAGGAAAGAAACAGCAGGGGTCCTCTGCTGAGCATAAGGCAAGATTTATGCAGTTTCTTGGTGGAACTTTTCAGGGTGATGCTTTTCAGGATGGGAATTAGTGGGGTTTCAAGTCCAGACCTTGGGATTTTTACTCTATAGGGTGGGGGCCTGGGTCCAGCCATTAGGACTGCTATAGAATATTCTGTAGGAACAACCTAGCAGTTGAAGGTCTTCAAGGCAGGGGTCTAGCCACTCATATGCCTCAGGTGGCTTACACTGAAGCTAACCTTATTATACTGTTTCTGGCCTATGTTGTATCTTCATCCTCATTATTATCCAGTATTTTGGATGTCTCTGTTAAAATTCCTAAAGTTAATGTAGTCAAGTTTTACCTTGGTGAAAATGTACTTCATCCTTTTTTTATGATATAATCAAATGTACTTTGAAGACAATTTACTTCTTGGCTACTTCTGTGATATATGCATGTCCCATCTGGTTCTCTTTAATCTCAATGTAGAATTCCTCAGTAGTTTGCTTCCCATCTAAAATAACAGCCTCTTTCTCTCAAGATTCCAATAAATAAGCTTTATGAAGTAGAGAATAACCTTGTTTCACATCAGTGCAGTATGTTCACGTTTCAGTCCCTATATGCTGCATTCATACACAGGTTTACTAGGCAAGAGGAGCAGTTATCCACATGGTAAAATTTCTGTAAGCTATAACCTCACCAGTTCTATAGTTATGAAAGTATACCCAGATGGTATGCTAAAGATTCTTCTGAAGAGGCATGAGGATGACTGTGCACATCTCTCTAAACACATCTGGGAACTTCTCATTGAATGAAAAATTAAGGACATTACTGATCCAAGGTATAATTGAGAAGGCTTATTGTAGATATGAGGGAGAAAATAGTCAGAGGCATCTGAAAACATCCAGACTTAAAATGCCCAGTAGACTAAACCTGGTCATGAGAGGAGAATGGGGTGTTGAGAAAGAGAGAAAGAAAAAGCCAGGTGGTGGTGGTGTATGTCCTTAATCCCAGCACTCAAAAAGCAGAGGCAGGTGGAACTCTGTGAGTTAGAGGCAAGCCTGGTTTATAAGAGATAGTTCTAGGACAGGCTCCTGACCCATACAGAAACCTTGTCTCTAAGAAAGAGAGAGAGAGAGAGAGAGAGAGAGAGAGAGAGAGAGAGAGAGAGAGAGAGAGAGAGAGAGAGAGAGAGAGAGTCAAGATATCAAGACAAGAGAGACGCTGTGGTGGTTTGAAAGAAAATGTCCCCCATAGACTCATAGAAAGTGGTACTATTAGAAGATGTGGCCTTGTTGGAGGCAGTGGGTTGCTGGGGGATGGCTTTGAGATCTCAGATGTTCAACCATACCCAGTGTGGCTGTCTTTCCCTCCTGTCTGTGAATCTGAATATAGAATTCTCAGCTACCTCTCCAGCACAGTTTCTGTTGCATGCTGCCATGTGGACTTAAACTTTGAACCGTAAGCTAGCCACAATCAAATATTTTTCTTTATAAGAGTTGCCATGGTCATGGTGTCTCTGCATAGCAATAAAACCCTAATTAAGACAGGAGTCACCAACCAAACAAAAGATTAAGAGCACCAAAGAGATCACATAGCCAAAATTGTTCACTTACACAGGTGTTAAAGAAGTTGGGAGTTGGAAAGTAAAGCTTAGAAGCTGGAAATTTATGGTGGGAAGCAGGGTATGTTAAACAGTATGACTCTGTAACAGACACTGGTGAGTAGGAAGTAAGTGGGCCTAGGTGCTAGCATAGACCTTGATGTGTAAATAAGCACCACATAGGTTAATGGACGAGTCATATGTACCCTTTGCTGAAAATAAGAATGATTCCAGTTAGCAAGTAAGAACTATCTTCTTAAGTCTCTGAGAGAATGCTAACTCTTGTCTAAATTGTCAGATTTTGGAAAAGGGAATTTCTTGAGACCTAACATTTATGGGTATATAGTTATTTCTGAACAAAAATAATTTAAAGACTCAAATACAAGAAAGAGGAGACAAAGAATAGAGATGGCAAGCTCACACAGTTTTGCAGTGGGCTGACACTGGTCTCATTTCCTTTAGAATTTGCATATCTCAAAAGAGAAAAATGAATAAAAACATCAACAAAGTGGACAGGAACATGAACCCTTATTTCAGTGTTTGTGCAGGCACCATGGTTTCAAGGAAAGAGGGGCTAAAGATGTGTCAAAAAATTACAAGGCAATTACCTTAAAATGATAAAGAATTTGCTTAATTTCTCATTCTGGAGGTTTCTGTTAAAGGTTGTTTGGACCTACTTCTTTTAGCTTTTCCTGGTAGCACTGCTATAATGCAGGGATGTGCTAAAAACAAATGCTCTTTTAAGAGTTAGGAAACAAAGGAAAGGCAGGAAGAGATTGGGGACCTATAATCCCCTTCATGGAAATACCCCCATAGCGTAAGGGCTTCCCACAGGGCCCTAAATTAAAAGCTATACTCTGAATCCCCAACTCCTCTCCCCAATGTTAGCTTGGAAACCAGGCTTGAAATAGACCGCCATGATAGACAAAAAAAAAAAAATGACGAAGTATGCCTAGGACACATCTTAGTAAATCCCAGGTATAATAGTGACTATTACCTCCACTTATTTGAACATTTGTAAGCCCACTTTGTTTTATTTGGGGAACAGGATCTCTTGATTACAAATAACATCAAGGATATCACTCTGGATGAACAAACTACAGTGAAAACTACATAAGCAGATGGCATCAGACATCAAACAGATCATTTAAAACTGATTAAAACATTGAAAGTTAAGCAGTTTCCATCATCATACAAGGTAAATCGTACCTATCAGGCAGTTAGGGGAATGAGACAGTCTCTAATATTCAGTGTTTTTTCCCTCTGAAGTGCCTAAGGCTAAGGAATGTGATCCTTTATTACCGTACCTAATATAAAAACTGTTTCAATGCCACATGATAGATGGAGAGAGTTTGCGATAAGAAATACCTGCAATTGTACAGATCAAAGGGAGAAAGAGCAAGCACTGTGAGGTTTTGTCACCCCACAGCAAGGCAACTTGACAGGATAGTCTTTCATTCCAAAGAGGTTCTTCTGGGAATCTTTACTTGAGATCAATACTTGGTATTTTTAAGGAGAGTAGAAAAAAGTGCTATTTAATTTTTTTTGCCTATTGATATTCAGTATATTCTGTCTATCTCATCTTAACAGGTTCATTTCCTGTTTGACAGTGTGGAAACATAGTACAATTAAATGTTGAAAATGATGTCAACCCCCACCAAATATCTTAAACACAGATTCTCTGTTTCAGTTATGCTTGGAAGTTAAGTTTTCACATCTAACCACATCACTGAAACCCATCCCTGTACTAGCACTTCAGGCTCAGGTAAGGAAAGTCTCCTGTAAGTGATTACTGACTTTTCTCAAATATTGGAATGTTGAGTGGGTATACTTTGTAGGTCTCTGCATGATGTGATACTGTACTCTACCATGCAGGTGGGTGAGTGTACAGTACAGAGATGTCCATTGCTAACAGAGCTCCTCTGTTCCTTCTAGGAAGGTGACAATCCATCTTTCACTTTCTCATCCACTCCTGAGCCCTTTCAGCTACATGAGAATCAAAAGCCACCACAGTTCTCTGGATGTCATATAGTTTGCACAGCAGTCTCAGTTGTGAGACCAGGGCTCACAGTACAACATTTGTCTAACTTGTCTGGCTTGTAGTGGGCCCGGGGTCATCAGCATTGTCAAATGTCGGTTGGAGCTGATTCATTGTGGCAGACAGCCCTAGGTTGGCTTTAATTGACTCTAACCTGTGCTCCCTGTCCTTGCACTGTTTCTGGGAGTCAGCCAAATGTCCTTTATCAATATTCTGTCACTCATTATTCTTATGCTCACCATATATCATGTATCTGTGTTGCCTCTCCATATGCCACAGACCTTGGTTTGCAACTCCTCTTTTCATTGTCTTCCCTTTGTTTCCCTTCAACTGTCTGACTGGTCAGATTGTAGTTCAAGGTCCCTGACTCACAGTTTTGCCTCCACACATCATCATTCCTTCTTCAAAATGTCTCACACCTGTTTGTACTGATGTTCTCCCAAAATAACCAGAATACCATTCAACTACAGTAAACACAAAGAATCTGCAAATAACTGTGGACTGCCCTCATTGCTGTGGGGATTCAGCTAATCAAAGTCTGTCTGTGTCTTACATGAAGAGCAGAGGCATGGGAGAGGAGAAAAGGAGGGACTTATCCACATGAATCACTAATACAAAATCTGAATAAGAGTGCTTAAGAGAAGTTTTTTAGTCCTAATGACCACCAACCACAAACATGATAAACACTTTTAACTGGGGAATGTTATATTCCTTTGCCTGGGGAGAGAGGAACAGCAGACCAAAGACTGCATTCAACTCAGGCCTATCAGGGTGAACCAGTGAGTTTTCTGGAGTTACCAACTTTCTGGATGACTAAAAGGCAGATGCTTTGCTAGAAGGCCCATGCCAGCAAGAGAGATGACTCATCGAAGCTGCATCTCTGGAGATCCCTACACAATTTACAATCAGCTCCATCAAAGCTGGTCTCCTCTCCCCAGTGACTGTTCTTATTTAATAAAGCTTTGGGGACAGGCCTTGTTAATGTTGTCACTTTCTGGGCTCCAAAACATCCTAAGCTTTCTTAGCTATCTGAGTCCTGTGAGCTTTCTCTCCCTTGTCTAGAAGGGAATGTTTCAATTCAGAGGAAACTGTACAACAGAGAGTGACTAATGATTGGAATATGGTATGTCTATGATGCAGACTAATGCTTAGAGAAAAATACTGGTCACACAAGCAACTTGAATTAACATTGAGAGAATTATACTGAGAGAAAAAGAGAAAGTGAACAGACTGCATATGTCAGCACTGATTCTCTATGGTCTTGAAATGAAAAGAGTATAAGAAGCACTCCAGCTCCTTGATGCCTTAGAGCTTCCAGCTGGACATCACTTTGGCTCCAGAAGAGAAATAGGACAACGTAAGATAGTGATGGGACTCATTCCTAGCTAGTGTTCATGGATACAGGGATACACATAAACGATAAAATTCATAATTGTGGACATAGAAAAGTTAAGGTCAGAGGACGCTGATTACAAAAAAAAATCCCCCAAAAGATAGCATTTGTAGGTTACATTAGTAAAAGAAGTAACTAACTGTAATTGGATTATCTAAAAACCAAAATAAAAAAATAATGTAAATAAGTGGTTTAGTGATTTTGGAGACTGAAAAGTCTCATGGTGTCAGCTGGAAATTCCCACAGAAGTCTGAAAATGTAAGTTCTGGTCCCCAAAGTGACAGGCTGAGGACCAAAAAGAGTTGATGTTTCAGTCCAAGTCCTAAGGGCAGAATAGATGGGATAATATAGACCCCATACAGTAAGGAAGCAAGAGTTCACTCTCACTCAGAATTTTGTTCTATTCATACCCTTGATAGATTGTGTGAGACCCCCACACTTATAATATAGAGCAGTCTGCTGTTCTCAGGGTAGTCACTCGAGACATTTAGAAATACCTTCACACACACACACACACACACACACACACACACACACACAAAAGAAAGGAGAAAGATAGATAGATAGATAGATAGATAGATAGATAGATAGATAGATAGATAGATAAAATATCCTATGTCTGTGAAACAACAAAGTATTCATACACCATTGATGATCTCACTGATTTCAGGAAATTTCATGATATGTGTAACCCTCTAGGGCTTAAGCCTGAGTGCACATATCCCTAGTGATGACGGCCCTCACCATTTCAAGGACACAACTTAGCACACATATGTGTGTTGATTGATTGTATGTGCATTGAAATTGGCTGTGAGTACTGTATCTATTCTGTGGCTACTTTGTGACAAAGCAAAGACTCTCTTAATTTTCCTCAGATCTGAAAACTATACAGAAACAGATTGTTACCAAATTAACATGTCAAGCAACACAATTTTTCGTATAGTTTCCTTGTCACTGCCAAAGTACAATCCATTCATAGAAGGGGTAGGTGAACCATTCTGTATATAGCAGGCTGTAGCTGAAGAGTCTAAAATGAAAGCCATTGGAGTTGTGAGACACAGCTGAGTCTTATGAACTGATGACTGAGCTAAGTGTTCAGATGTGTGGTTATGGTGGCCATGAGGTCACAAGGGACAGTAAAGTGGAAAGAGTACAAGCACAAGTGGACTCAGGAAAAGTCAGAAATACAAATTTTCAAGTGGTGGCAAAGGAAAGAGGGCTTTTTAATGAAGTAGGAAATATGGTTGAGCTCAGAGACAGAGAGAAAAAATAAAACATGAAAGAATGATGTGATATAAATAAAGATGTGGTCACATTAATAAGAGAATGATCACAATGTAGACAATTTCTGTACAAAAATTGTGTGAAGAAAAAAGGTGCTGTGTTTGTTCCTTCCCTGCATATTTCATGACTGCTAATTGCTTGAAGAATGATGCTTAAAAGAAATCCCACACTAGCTCAGAATTGAGAAATAGACAGTTATTTATTTAGAGGTAGACTCACAAATCAGAATCCTCTGCTGGAACAGAGATCAGAAACCCAATCCAACAGCCAGAGAAAAGGCCAGATACATGCTTTATATTAGCATAAATAGTATAAAAGGCCATGCCTCAGTGGGCGTGTAACTACTGGCCATAGAACTTCCTACAGCACCTCCTCATTTTGTTTAAATAATAGAGGACTAAGCCTCATACAAAATTATATACAATAATAACAAATATATTCAATAATTTTCCCATCCTAACTAGTTTAAGTCTTGTATAAAAAATAATTTGGCCAAGTTATGAGAAGAAAGTAAGTACAGATATCTAGTCTGAAAACCCACTGAAGATCTGAGAAGAAAAATAATATTACTTGAGTAAGCAAGAAGAGCAATGAAGAAACTTCCAAAATGTGCAACAAATGACAGAGACAGCTGGCTACTTGGGCATTCACCCAAAGTCTCATTTGTAAAGTTGAAGCAACCAACTTCGGCTAAAGCCTAGAATAACTGATAGACACAGCTAACCAAGTTGTAATCATCTTGAGCAGCTGGTACCCAAATCAGGTCTTATAGTGGCACTATCAGCATCATGACATCATATCAACCAGGTGAGGTTGTTGTTTAGGGCCCCATCTTTTTCCTGGAAGCTTCAAAGATTACTGCAGGAAAATGGAAAATTCATTGTTCATTGTGGAAAACTTAAACATTTTATATATATATATATATATATATATATATATATATATATATACAATGAAAGGTATGATAGAGACAAAAATAGATATGAGGAAAAGTAAATTTTTTTCTAAATTCTTTTTTCTTTCCCAAATCATGGCTCTGACATGATACAGAAACTCTTAATTTTTATTTTAACAACATGTTTGGATTTAGAGAGGGACAGAGGCAGTGTCCAACTACAAAGCCCTCTCTCTCTCTCTCCCTCTCTCTCTCTCTCTCTCTCTCTCTCTCTATGTATGTATGTATTTATATACATGTGTGTATATGTGTGTGTATATATATGTATGTGTATATATATATATATACATATATATATGTTTAAATGTATGTGTATCAATTACCTGATGTCAAAAATCGTGATCCTTTTTGTCTGTCATCCTTAGTAGATAGTTATTTTTCCATCTGTCAACATTCAAACATCCAGGGTCTCTTGAATTTTTGAAGATGAGTATTTTCTTGCAAATACAAGAACAGAACCCTGTCCCAACTCTTATGAGGTTTCCTTACCATCTGTATGGTTGTCACCATTATGGGTGACCTGTCATTTCTCTTTTTCAATTTTTTTTTTAATTTTGATGGTATCCATAGTTTTTCTTCTCCTGCGGAAACAAGAGCAAGACTATTTCCTCAACATAGCACATCTCTCGGCTTCCATTGTGGGGTCAACACATCTTTAAAATAAACCAGTTGAATTAATTCCCAATGTCTCTCTGCTGCTGTTGTCCCTTTCTCATTAGCATTAAGAAATTTCAAGTTTAATTGCATTTTGTAATCTATGTCTAATGGCATTTTCCACCCCGTTTTGTTTAACATTTCCTTTATAGTTCAATTTGAACTTTCTGTAACTGCCTGACCTTTGAGATTATGTGGTATGCCTGTAACATGCTTAATATTATAATAACAAAAAATGTTCCATTTTTTAGAGACATATCCTGGACCATTATCTGTCTTTATTTGTGCCAATATACCCCTGATGGCCATAACTTCTAATAAATGTGTGATTACTGAATCAGCCTTTTCTGACCTTAAAGCAGTTGCTCACTGAAAACCTGAATAAGTGTCAATGGTGTGATGTACATATTTTAATTTTCCAAATTCTGCAAAGTGGAACAAACCATCTGCAGATTTCATTCCTTTGCGTACCCTTTGGGTTAGTCCCTGCAGGTAGTGGTGTTTGGTTATAGAAAGAGCAAGTAGAGCATCTCTTTATAATCTCTTTAACTTGTTGCCATGTAATAGAAAACTCTTTCTTTAAACCTTTGCTATTGACATGATGTTTTTATGACATTCTGTGGCCTGTGACATGCTTCCAATCAATAATTGATCAATTTCTGCATTACTTTGTGCTAAAGGACCTGGCCAACCCATATGGGATTAAATGTGTGTTATGTATATAGGACAAAGCCTATTCCTGATTATGTCTTTATATGGATAAATGAAGTAAATTCTGTATCATCTGGTATAAATTCAGTGGTTTCAATATGCAAGACAACTCTTTCTGCATATTGTGAATCAGTAACGATATTAAGAAGTTCTTTAAAATCCCTTAGCACTATGAGAATAGCATATAATTCTGCCTTATGGACAGAATTATAAGGGTTTTGTATTTAATTCAACAATTGTCAATTCCTTTTCTGCTCAGCTGTTAATTCTCTGGGACTATTCAAGTCTTTATCACCATTTAAGGTTTTGTTTAAATAAGTTATTAGATCAGGTGTTATCCCTACAGCCAGTCATAGACTGGAAATATCTCCTAACAATCTTTGAAAGTCATTAAGAGTATGCAACCAGTCTCTCTTAATTTGTTCCTTTTCTGTTCTAATTTTCTGCAAACCTATTTTATAACCTAGGTAACTGACAGAATCTCCTCTCTGTATTTTTTCAGGAGCAATTTGTAGTCCCCATTTTGGCAAAACTTTGTTTACTTCTTCAAACATTTTTTTCTAAAGTATCTATATTTGAATCAGATAGAAAATGACATCCATGTAATGGTAACTTATAGACTTAGGAAACTGCTTGCATATTATTTCCAATGGCTGATTTACAAAGTATTTGTACAGAGTAGGGCTATTGAGCATTCCTTGTGGGAGGATAGTCCATTGATATCTCTTAGTTGACTGACAATTATTATAAGTAGGTACTGTGAAGGCAAATTTTTATCTATCCTTTTCTTGTAAAGGTATAGTGAAGAAACAATCTTTAAATAAATAACTATAAGAGGACATCCTTTTGGTAATAGAGAAAGCAGATGGATTCCAGATTGTAGAGGGCCCATAGGTTGAATTACCTTATTGATAGCTCTTAAATATGTCACCACTCTCCATTTACCAGATTTCTTTTTCATAACAAATACAGGAGAATCCCCAGGCCTGATTGATTCTTCAATATGGTGAGCATCCAGTTACTCTTGTACCAGCTGTTCTAAAGCCTGCAACTTATCCCCAGCTAGAGGCCACTTCTTAACCCATATTGGTTTCTCCATTATCCATTTTAAAGGCAGGGCTTTTGGTACATCTAAAGGTTTGCCAGTTGCTTTATGTTTTTGTATAGCCTGAATGGCTTGTGACCTTTGTGCCTAGTACCTTATAATATCCTTCTCAGAATTATGAGTTCCTGGGACTGCAGGAATGTTAATCTGGGTATTCCATTGCTGCAGCAGGTTACAACCCCATAAATTTACAGCAATGTTAGCCACATATGGCCTCAGCTTCCCTCTCTGACCTTCTGGTTCAATACAGTCAACCCATTTCATGCTTTGTTTAACTTGAGATATGGTTCCAATTTTTAGTAATTGAACATCTGCCTCTTGAAGAGGCCAATATGAATGCCAATATCCTGGAGTAATGATACTCGCATCTGCACCTGTGTCTATCAAACCAACAAGTAAAATGCCATTTATATGCACTCTTAGCTTTGGTCTTTGATCATTTATAGAAGTCTGCCAGAATATACCTTTGCTATTTTTTATTGGAATTTTTGACTTATCCTTCAGGTTTATGTCAACATCTCCAACAGTATGGTCTTTTACAGAAGGCTCTGAATTTTTTAATTTTCCTGATGAGACATGTCTTCCACAGTGACTGGGAATGACTGAGCCACTTTTTGCTTGGGGGCCTGCAAGATGCCCCTCAAGGAGTTTCCCTATGGTATGGGATTTCCCTGTCTGTCTTTTGCTGATCTGCATTCATTGGTCAATTATTGGCTTTTGTCACACCTTTTACATAGACCTAAAGGCTAATCCTCTTATTTTTGCCATTCCCAGAGAAGATATTATTCCTAGGAATTACTTGTCTACAATCCCTTCTTAGATGTTCTATTCTACCAAAATTAAAACATTTGGCATTTTGATGTCTCCTCATCCCTTTGGAAATTGCTTCTCCTACACAAGATTTAGTATTATTGTTTAATGTCTCAATGCCCATTATATGCAGGATCTATTCATCCATAGGTGCTGATATAACTTTTAAAGGCTCAAGTACCTTTTTGAATTCTAAGTTGGCATTTTCAGAAGCCAGAGATTCAATAAGTACTTGTCTAGCATCTGGGTCTGTTACTCTTGTTTGTATAGCTTTAGTTAATCTTTGTAAAAAGTCACTAAAGTATTCTCTCTGGACATGTTTAACCCTGGTATATGATTTAATTCATTTTCCTAGTTCTTGAATCATGTCCCAAGCATTTAAGGCTGCTTTGTGGCATAAAGATAAGATTTGTTCATTGTAAGGACCTTTAACCTGAAGGTCAGCATAAGTGCCTTCACCAAGAATTTGATATTGGGAAGTCTCAAGGCCTTTACCTTTTCCTGTTGTTCCAATTTTTTTGCTTCTTCTCCCAAATAAATTCTAAACATTAATTGAAGTCCACCATCCAGGACTGCTGAAACTAACTGAATCCAATCATGTGGCATTTCTTTGATGCTAGAAGACCATGTCTTTATCATTTATCTAACAAATGTGGAATGTAAGCCATAAGTTACAACAGCTTGCTTAATTTCTTTTATATCATTCATTCCTATAGGTATCCATCTACCTTCTTTGGATCCTTTTGGGCCTTTAGAACTTGATGCTTTGTCAGAGTAGACTATAGGGTAGGAAGCTAAAACCTTAGGTAAGTCATCTCTGACAGCTACTGGTGATGTTGAATTCTGTCCTTGTGCCTTCTTTCCCTGTACATCAGCTCTAATAATTTCCTCAATGATTTTAAATCTTTTTTATTATTGTCTTTTATAAAGACTGAATGTCCTGGCCTGTATATATTTCTAGTGATTTCCTTGAGGCACCTAGACTCTGGTCCTCATTCTGCACATGTGATTTAAAGGTCTGAAGTTTCTCCTTTAAAAATAATGCCTCATCCTTGGACATTAGTTGGACTGCATGCAGATTGCCATCATGGAAGTATACTCTACTACTGTATCATAACTTTTTATCATACTTTGATTGTCAAATTCAACAATATAAATTCTTTCAGATAACTTCTTAGTACCGTTAGATATGGATTCAATTTTGTCTCTCAAATTAATGTTATCCTTTTTAATATTATTAATTTTTTCAGATAACTTTTGATTTTCAATGGTATTAATCCTGTCAACTAGGTGTTCGTTATTAATATGAAAAGACTCTATCATTCTTAAAAATGTAACATTTTTTCTTTTTTTTGTAATCAAACTAAATTTATTATTTCCTTTGAGTATGAATGCACTGTTTTGTACGCATTAGGAAAGTTTCATTTCTTTTTTTTTTTATTTTTTTTTATTTTTTTCTCATGGTTTATTTTTTTATATTTAAAAATTTCCATCTCCTTTCCTCCTCCTCCCCCCGCCCTCCCCTCCTCCTCCCCCTTCCCTCCCCTCCTTCTCCCTCTTCCCTCCCCTCCCCTCCACCCATACCTCCCCTCCCTCCCTCTCAAGGCCAAGGAGCCCTCAGGGTTCCCTACTCTATGCTAAGACCAAGGTCCTCCCAACTCCCCCCAGGTCCAGGAAGGTGATCTACCAAGCTGAGAAGGCTCCCACAGAGCCCGTCCATGCAGAAGAATCAGAGCCCAGCGCCATTGTCCTTTGCTTCTCAGTCAGCTCCCGCTGTTGGCCACATTCAGAGAGACGGGTTTGGTCGCAAGATCCATCAGTCCCATTCCAACTGGAGTTGGTGATCTCCCTTTAGTTCTGTCCCACCGTCTCCATGAGTGAACGCACCCCTCACGTTCCTGAATTTCTCCCTCATGTTCTCGCTCCTTCTGCTCCTCATCAGGACCTTGGGAGCTCAGTCCAGTGCTCCAATGTGGGGCTCAGTCACCTTCCCCATCTGTCGCCAGCTGGAGGTTCCCTCACAGTCCTGACTTTCTTTCTCATGTTCTCTCTCTTTCTGTTCCTCATCAGGACCTTGGGAGCTCAGTCCGGTGCTCCAATGTGAGGCTCTGTCATTTTCTTCATCTATCGTCAGGTGGAGGTTCTATGGTGATATGCAAGAAATTCATCAGTATGGCTATAGGAACTGGCCTTCTCAGGCTCCCTCTCCTCAGCTGCCCAAGGAACTAACTGGGGGCGTCTCCCTGGAAACCTGGGAACCCCTCTAGGGTCAAGTCTCTTGACAACCCTCAGGTAGCTCCTTAAATTAAGATATATGCTTCCCTGCTCCCATATCCACCCTTCCTGTATCCCAAGCATCCCATTCCTCCGAGCTCCCCCTATTCTCCCCTTCACGCTTTTCTCTCCCCATCGTCCCTTGGCTGCGTCTCGCCCAACCATCAAGTTCCCAATTTTTGCCTGGCGATCGTGTCTACTTCCAATATCCAGGAGGATTACTATAAACTGTAATATTAGCAAAATGTTATTCAAAGTTTCAATATTACTGTAATATGCCATATTGATTTATTTATTACCTGTTATGAGATTTGGTAATTTTTTAAGTGTAATAATCTTTATTGTTCAGCAGATGTTGTGGTTGCAGAGTTGTAGTGGTGACAGAAATGTTACTGAGCCGCTTTAGTTTCCCACCTTGGTACTGGTTAAATATTGAAAAATATGCTTTGCTTGATAAATTAAAAGCAATTAAAATAATTCCATACACAGAGCAAGAAAGAAACTAAGAACTCACAGGCAGGGAGCAGAAACCAGAAGCTGCACAACTTGCTATGCAGCAAGGAACTGCGCCAGGAAATCACACCAGGGAATGTGGCAGTCTTGCATGCACTTGGGAAATTTTTAAGTTGCCACAAGCAGTAAGTTCTGCTGTAGCAGGGGTTCTTAAAAAAAAAAAAAAAACACCTAGGTAAAAGCAAGCCAAGCAGGCAGGGTTGGGAAACTGTCTGGGCCATGGACCAGCTAGGCCTGTAGGCCATCCACCCAGTAGGTATAGAGACCAAATCCACGTGGGCACAAAATGAAGTAGGATTCTCAAAAGAAATCCCACACTAGCTCAGAATTGAAAAATAGATGGTCATTTATTTAGGAGTAGACTCACAAATCAGAATCCTCTGCTGAAATGGTGATCAGAAACTAAATCCTGTAGCCAAAACAGAGGCCAGACGCATGCTCTACAATAAGCATAAATAGTATAAGAGGCCACACCCCAATGGATGTGTAACTACTGGCTGTAGGATTTCCTACAGCAACTGCTTACTGTGGCAAGTCACTATTTTTCTAACAGTGACCTGAGAACAAGTCTAAGGAGAACAAAAGAGCAGATTAATAAAAGTTTCAGTCACTAATTAAACAAAACCTGTACAGTAAATTTTCTAAGTTACACACATAAATGAAGTCATTCTCATAACATTCCCAGTAAAAAAGGAGTATGCATGTGTAATTCCCTTCACTGTCAGTCATTTTTGATGGTTTCTGAACCAGGCACAGATGCCAACAAAACACACACAGACATTGGTGGTTCAGAATTGCACATAAAGGCAACAATTGATACTTTGAGACTAACACTGACAGCCTAGCTCTGTGTCCTCACAAGGATTTTGCAGCAGAAGGAGTCATTGATGAATCCAGGTAGTAGAATTACATCATTGACAGAAGCACAGCTTTTAAGATGCCTGGGCTAGGGTTTTGCAGGATAGGGCAGAGTGCTGTGCTATTATCTGTTGTAGCCCTGAGCAGATCTTGGGTTGTGCAAAGACAGATAATGGAGACAAGTATTATCATGTAGGAAAGAAGATTGATTAGACACTGCTTCAGGCACATATGACTCCAAGAAGTCCTGTGCCTAAATGGATGGTATTTTTAAAAGCTTCACAGGAAACAGAGAAAAAAGATCTTTCTGCTAGTCAGTGAGTCTTGAAGAGTACTTAGGATGATGAGTGGGCAGGCAAAATGAAACTCAGAGAAGGAGATAGAGGATACCCTGCAAGATAAAGCCAGTGGAGATCAAGCAGTTCCTGAATAATACCACTAAATGTGGACACTGAACTATGTGTATCCTCCAGGTAGTGTCCCACATCCCAACCTCAGTCACAAGGTCAAGTTCTGATAATCTATAAAACCACCATTTTTTTGTCACAATATACAGACAACCTTTCTATTGAAACATTTTTCTATATTTTTTTCAAAGAAAATGTAGTTACCACTTGACAAACTTACTTTTCTATGCTGTCACAATAATCCTGCCTATGAATAAAACTTGGATCATACCTGAGACCTCTCTTCTTTGCTTATTGCTAACAATGACAATGTTCTCCATAGCAACAAAGACAATGAGGTTGCCTTGCAAATTTCAGCTCCATGGTCATAGACATAGCCTGGTCCCCTCCCTCTTTTCTCAACAGTCTGAAGTTTTAGCTTTACTATTTTGAAAAATACAACATGTCTTTGAATATCTTACCACATAGACGTTACTTAAAAGGCAGGTATGGTTGGCCTATGGTGGTAAGCTATTACCAATATTCCCTTAGAATATTGGAGTTGCCACTGCATTTAAAGACTTGGCTGTCTGCAGGGTACTGATGGCTGGGTGCTTTTAAATAGATTTGAAAGAATTACCTAAAATAGTAAATAAGAACCTCCTTTTATTTAGGCCAAAGTCTAGTAAGGCACACTATAAAGTACTTCATTATACTACAGAGTTTTAGAGGAAGATTTAGTTCATTTCAACTAGTAGCTTCAGGGTATTAGAACAAGTACGTCATCAAAATATTTACCTTGCATTTGCTAGCCCTAGACTTAACTTAAAGCAATACAGCCTTCCTGATCTCTGGTATCACACCAGAGCTCAACCTGGAAAAGTTAAAATACAATGTTTCAGCAAGACAATCCAAAGCAACAGGTGGGTGAGAAAAGAATACATTGTGTGTGCACTATGTTTTGTTACTTAAAACTCAAGTAATATGGAAAAACTGACAACACTGACAGGTTAAAGGATCATTTTGCTACTAATTGACTACCATCAGTAGTATAATGGAAAGATAGCAAGTTCAAGTTCACATTTAATCATTCATTCATTAAGTCAGACAGGATCTGAATGAATGCCCTATAGATAGACAGGCCTTCAAATACAGTATGCAACTGTAATATTCTAAGGGATGATGGCGGGGAATTTATAAGGGATGTATATGTATATTTGTTTGTGTTTGCATATGTATATATGCATGTACATATGGTATCTATTCCAATTTATATAAAATTTCAGGTTGGAAAAACAAATTTAAGAGAAGTATGATAGAAGAACCATAGTTTGAAATTATATACTATATTCTTAAAGGTTGTAATGACACATATTGTGTCCTCAGTATAAAATTATATAAGGTTATATATGTATATATAGCTAATATATAGCATACATATTTTTTAATTTTTTTATTATTATTAAAAATTTCTGCCTCCTCCCCACCACCCATTACTCTCTTCCTTCGTTAACTCCCCTCCCCCTCCCTTTCCAGTCCAAGAAGCAGTCAGGGTTCCCTGACCTGCAGGAAGTCCAAGGTCCAACCCACTTCATCCAAGTCCAGGAAGGTGCTCATCTAAACAGACTAGGCTCCCCCCAAAGCAAGTACATGTGGTAGGATCAGAACCTAGTGCCATTGTTCTTGGCTTCTCAGTCAGCCCTCATTGCCACATTCAGAAAATCCGATTTGATTCCGTGCTTTTTCAGTCCCAGTCGAGCTAGCCTTGGTGAGCTCCCATTAGACCAGCCCACAGTCTCAGTGGGTTGGCACACTCCTCACGGTCTTGACTTCCTTGCTCATATTCTCCCTCCTTCAGCTCCTCATTTGGGCCTTGGGAGCTCAGTCCTGCACTCCAATGTGGATCTCTGTCTCTATCTCCATCATCGCCAGATGAAGCTTCTATAGTGATATGCAAGATATTCATCAGTATGGCTATAGGAAAGGGCCATTTCAGGCTCCCTCTCCTCAGCTGCCCAAGGAAATAGCTGGGGGGATATCTCCATGGATACCTGGGACCCCCTCTAGAGTGAAGTGTCTTGCTAACCCTAAAATGGCTCCCTTAATTAAGATATCTTCTTCCCTGCTCCCCTATCATCCCAACCATCCCATTCCCCCAGGGTCTCCCCATCCTCCCCTCCTCACTTTTCTTTACACATCACCCCATCACCCTTAACCACCACCCCACCACTACCCCCAAGATCCCAATTTTTGCCTGGCAATCTAGTCTACTTCCAATATCCAGGAAGATAACTATATGTTTTTTCTTTGGGTTCACCTTCTTATTTACCTTTTCTATGATCAGGAATTATAGGCTCACTTACCTTTATTTATGTCTAGAATTCACTGATGAGTGAATACATACCAAATTCATCCTTTTGGGTCTGGGTTACCTCACTCAGAATAGTGTTTTCTATTTCCATCCATTTGCATGCAAAGTTCAAGATGTCATTGTTTTTTACCGCTGAGTAATAGTCTAGTGTGTATATATTCCACACTTTCTTGATCCATTCTCCCATTGAAGGGCATCTAGGTTGTTTCCAGGTTCTTGCTATTACAAATAATGCTGCTATGAACATAGTTGAACAAATGTTTTTGTAGTATGATAGGGCATCTCTTGAGTATATTCCCAAGAGTGGTATTGCTGGGTCCTGGAGTAGGTTGATCCCGAATTTCCTGAGAAACCGCCACACTGATTTCCAAAGTGGTTGCACAAATTTGCATTCCCACCAGCAATGGATGAGTGTACCCATTGCTCCATATCATCTCCAGCAAAGGTTATCATTAGTGTTTTTGATTTTAGCCATTCTGATAGGTGTAAGATGGTATCTCAAAGTTGTTTTGATTTGCATTTCCCTGATCGCTAAGGAGGTTGAGCATGACTTTAAGTGTCTTTTGGCCGTTTGAACTTCTTCTGTTGAGAATTCTCTATTCAGTTCAGTGCCCCATTTTTTTAATTGGGTTAATTAGCATTTTAAAGTCTAGATTCTTGAGTTCCTTATATATTTTGGAGATCAGACCTTTGTTTGTTGAGGAGTTGGTGAAGTTCTTATCCCAGTCAGTAGGTAGCCCTTTTGTCTTAATGAAAATTTCCTTTGCTTTACAGAAGCTTCTCAGTTTCAGGAGGTCCCATTTTTTCAATTTTGCCTTTAATGCCTGGGCTGTTGGGGTTGTACATAGGAAGTGGTCTCCTGTGCCCATGTGTTATAGAGTACTTCCCACTTTCTCTTCTATCATGTTCAATGTGTTCAGATTGAGAATGAGGTCTTTAATCCATTTGGACTTGAGTTTTGTGCATGGTGATAGATATGGATCTATTTTCATTCTTCTACAGGTTGACATCCAGTTATGCCAGCACCATTTTTTTTACAGTTACAATATTTTTTAAGTATTTATTTATTTATTATGTATACAATATTGTGTCTGTTTGTATGCCTGAAGGCCAGAAGAGGGCACCTCATTACAGATGGTTGTGAGCCACCATGTGGTTGCTGGGAATTGAACTCAGGACCTTTGGAAGAGCAGGCAATGCTCTTAACCACTGAGCCATCTCTCCAGTCCCCTACAGTTACAGTATTTATATCTACTTTCTATCTATTCTTCAACTCCATCAAAGACCCCAGAAGGATACAATATTACTTAAGTAAACAGGAAGTGCATTGTAAGCAACTTCCAAAACTCTAGAATTGACAGAGACATCTCACTACCTGGACAGTCACCCAAGGTTCTTCTGTACCATTGGGGCATCCATCTTCAGCCCACTGGCCCATAGTATCCAGCAGACTTTCCCACAAAGCAGGAAATTCCAAAGGCAGTTCTGCCTGTATTGGCAGTGTGTCAGTCACTTTCTTCTGTGTCCTGCAGAATGTCTGGAAGACTCTTTCATGAAGCAGGAACCCCAAGGATTGTCTTACTTTGAGGGCTCTTGGTCTGGTAGCACTTGGTGTTTCTCATAGTGACTGCATCTATGGAAGCAGCCCAAGATGCAGGGTTGGGGACAACCCCTGCTATGATATGAGGACTCTTGCGCTGGGATTTGGCACTCTCCTGCTTTGTAGTCAACAGTGCTTGACTCTCTGGGTGGGCCTGGCACCCCTGGGACTGGCTGTTGATGGATCACTGCGCCGTTCTGGAGTGGATTTCACATAGGTCTGCCAGACATGACCCGGAGAGGAGGACAGAGCATGTGTTCTGTGTGGTCATGGCTGCTCTCCAGGCACAGAAGACATAGACTAAGGAGCAGAGAACCGCAGCAAAAAGTTTTTCAGTGTTAGATCTGGGGGACCACATTTCTGGTCCCCAGAGATGTTCTGGGATGATTCCTTTGTCAGCTCCCTAGGGCTCTCAGCTTGAGCGTGGCATTGGTGGCATTGGTGGCATTTTTATAGTTGGAAGTGGGTGTAGTCAGACCTACATCTCCTCAGTAGTCCCTGTCCAGGCTCACCCAGAGTCCTCTGGAATGTGGGGTGATGAGTGTCGACCCATTGAAGAGGGAGGTGGCTTGAAGCATCAACAGCTGTGGAGGTCTACTTGTCTATTGAGGGACACTTGCGCTGTTTCCAGTTTGGGGCTTGTGATGGCCTACATTGATTGTCAGCTTGACAGGCTGTAGAATCATCTAAGAGACAGACTTCTGGGAATATCTCCCAAGGAGCTTAGATTGTGTCACTTGAGATGGGATGCCCCACTGTAATTGTGGGTGACACCATTGCATTGTAGGAGTCTCAGACCAAATACAAACAATGAGGCAAGCTTAGCACCGGCCTCCATCTCTTCCTGCTTCCCGACTGTGAATGCCATGTGACCATCCGCCTTATGCTCCCGCTGCCATGCCCTCCCCACCAAGATGGACTGTACCCTCAAGCTGTCAGCTAGATGAAATCCTTCCTTCCAGAAGTAGCTTCCCGTCTGGTGCTTTGCCATGGCAACGAGAAGACTAACTAATATGGGGACACTCTTGTAGTTTTTATGTGAAGATGGGTCTGCCTTTCTTTGGGATAAATTCCCATGTGTGCACACACTGGGCTTGGTGCCAGCTGTGCACGTAGTTTCAGGAGGCATGGTAGCACTGTCCTGTGATGGCGTCTCCCATTTGTGTCCCAAGCAGTGGAGAGGGCAGCTGGATTGATGGCCACCATCTCATTCCGACTGCCCAAGCCCATTAGGAATGAAATGGAGAAAATTGCCATACTTATATGATATATTAACAAAATAATGAAAAGTAATAAATTTGTAGCACTATACTGAAACTTGAGATAAACCAGAAATTCTTAGAAAATATAAATTACCAAAAATTATCAGAAATAATTTAAAAATGAATAATCTTATCATTATTAAAGCATTAGCAATAAATTATTGAAAGCCATAGGTGCAAAAATGTCTCTGTAAATTACATTTACAAAATCATTAATTTTAGAATTATGCATACTAGTATTCCAAATAATGGCAAAAGAAAGTGAAATTCTTAGCTCATTTAATGAGTCTAAAAACATTTTCTTTACAAATTTTAGTCATAGCTGTGGGCTAAAAGGAAATTTTATATGAATCGCAGATGAAATAAACATAAAACAATACACAAAATATTGTCAACACAAAATGACAATAAATCTATACTGTAGAGTTAGTTCAGAAATAATTGGTTTGTTTTACATTAAAACATTCACCTAAGCAATATGTCCCACTATCACATCAAAAGGAAGAAATTATAATTTTCAAAATTAGTGTAGTAAAATTTTCTGTTTAAATAATTATACAATTGTAAATAAAAACACTACTTAGAACTATGATTTTTCTTTTTCTGAATTTAAATATAATCTAGGTTTAAAATGTAAAGTAAAAATGTAAAAATAATTGTATGCCTCTTAGATGCTATGTCATAGTGATTAAAAATGTTTAGTACACATCATGAGCAGTCCAAAACCAAGAAGTCTCACATAGAAAAGCTTATGTAATATAAACTTTGAAACATTCTAAAGACTCCATACTGATAGTACATCTAATAGCAACATAAGAATATAGCACATATGTATATAATTGACAGAGTAATACGTAGTAGTTCTACCTGTCATTGACACAAGAATATCAAATATAGATGATAAGTACCAGCATTTATGAAATTGCTACTTCTGTAAGATATTTTTATGATAATTGAAATTATCAGAAGTTATAGTGAACTGAGGAGATTGATAATGCACATTTTCAAAAGTACTGAGGTATTTATCCACTTTTCATTGCATTTATTTATTTATGGACAGAATCATAGAGGTGGTCTAGAAGTCACCATATAACCAAAGGTGATATCAAGTTTCTGATGCACCACCTATCTTTACCTGTTGAATGCTACTATTAAGGCATGTATCACCACAATGATACCTGTTACAATTTTTAAAATTTAATTTTCAGTTTCCCTTAACATTTCTCTCACAATTTCTCTTAATATTTAGTATACTAACATATTTAAATATATAGCATTTAATTTAATAATCATTCATATTTTACATTCATGATTAATTTATTAATTATGCATTTAAGTTAACTTTTCATCTAGCAAATTATGGTGATCCAGTTCCATTGTCTAGAAAATTTTTGACAAACAGCAGGAATATCAGAATAATTGTGGATGAGCAAATTAAGGTCTATTTTTCCTCACAATAGCATAACATCTCAAACAGTTTTGGTGCTCAACAATAAAGTTTTTGATATTTCTATTATAATATTTCTAGTATTCTATTTACTGTGGTTTCCATACTTTTGTAAGCATGTTCCTATAGTTTCAGGAAGCAAATCATATTGAAGACTTAGACAAAGGTAAGGGAGAGTGTATAACAACTGTGGTTTTTTTGCATTAGTTAGTAAATGTATTTTAAAGAATGCTTTTATTTGTGTTTCCTTCTTTTCTCTGTTTAATTGGGAATGTTTTCCATGGGGCAGCCTTAGCCACAGACAAAGTTATTCTGTAGAAACTAATAATGCAATGATGAAGTGTTGAGAAATGAATCTACATGAGCTTAAATTTGCCAAATACCAAATAAATGTAAGGAATTAGTCTATTCCTCTTGGAAATAAGGATTTTAAAGGTATTATATAGAATTAGAATCATGATTTAATTGTTGAGTGCCAAGAATGTGTTCTATGTGCAGGTGCACTAAAATATTTCTATTTTTACCTATTTTGAATTTTAGCTAACATCTGCTTTCAGTACAGTTTGAGGTTTTGTTCAGGACAGAATATTTCAACTTAATGAGCCAATGTGAAAAATCCTTTTCCTTTCAAGGAGATGAATCAGGAAAGGTTGCCATATTATTTATCTTTCACTAAAGCTTCTACTGTGAATAGATGGAAGGAAAAGAGAAAATATTCCCTATAGAAATGGGCAAGGGGAAAACTGATACTGATTTTTTCAAAATAAATTCAGAGTAACTCTCATAGGCTTTGGATATATCTAGGTCACTTGGAAAAAACAAGACTGAAATATTTTGCTGACAGATAAGGAGAAATATAGTTAGTTCTTACACATGGCAAGAAACTTTTAAATAATTATGTCAAGATTATTTCTATCAAATAGAAATTATATACATATATAGCAGAATACAGAAGAATGACTTTGCCAACACTATGCATTTAGAACAGTTTTCATAAGGAACTTATGGTTAAATTAACATCAAATCCAAAATCATATCACTTATACAGAATTCTAATAATTTAAATCTTACAGCTATTTCACACATGATTATGTCAATAAACATTTTGTAGTTAGGATAGTGAGTGATTACTACTATATATCTCACCTCTAAAATTCAATAGAAGAACAAACATTTGGACACTAAAAACTATGAAAATAGACTTGGGTGTTGGGCAAAATTGCAATTTACAAATACAAATTTAGGAATACAATGGATCAGAATGAAAAATGTCTTTATTAGCCAGAAGTAGTTAGTAACTATATAAATAGAATCTTTGACTCTTCAAATAGTTAATAAGGCAATGGTAAGCACTTAACTTATACTATGGTCTATGACAAGTGTGAACAAAAGGACAAGACATATGTTCCTAATAGAAACAATGGGCCTCAAAAGCAAACAGTTAAGATCACCTCACCAGCTTAGCACAGATATATGGTAATCATTGAATTACTATAAGCTACTACTACTCTTATTGATAAAAAATATGAAAAGCTAGCATACAAAGGCCTAAATCATGACACAGGAGAATTTAGAGCTATTTTGAAAAGAGGTTAGAAACAACTTTTCATCAAGCTGTACAGGGAAACTATTCTTTTTTTTTATTAAAAATTTCCATCTCCTACCCTCCTCCCCCCCCTTCCTTCCACCCATACCCCCACTGCACCCCTCTCCAAGACAAAGAATGAAGATGAGCTGTACAACTACTAGTGCATGAATTGTACGGTTTCTCTATTCATTAATCTCAAAAAATGCACCTAATAAACCTAGTTCCTGGCCCACCGTCCTCAATCCCTCCTGGGTCACTAGCCACCTTGACTAAGCAAGTCACTCTTCGCCTTTCCCTGTCCTTCCGCCAACATGTCTCCATTTGTAAACACACAAACAATTTCCATTCCAGTCCTGTGAACCCCCAGCATCCCTCACTGGGATTTTGGCACGAGACTCCTAGACTCCCAACCAAACCTGTAGCATGTGGATAACAAGTGCTTATAGTGTGAATTCTAATTGTTCTCAATAATAAATATCTGGGATCAGATATTATGGTGTGAAAGCTGAAAGATAGAGAAGCAGAACAGTCACCCACTAGTTCTTGACTCTAAGAAATCCTCAGACTGGAGGAGAATTCTGTCTCTACAAGTCCTCAGACTAAATGCCATGAGCTCCTGTCTTCTTCTGCCTTACATTCCTCTCTCTGCCCAGCCATATCACTTCCTGTCTCCAAGTCCCTAATACTTGGATTAAAGGTTCGTGACTCCCAAATAATAGGATTAAAGGTTTGAGTCCCCCCCCTTTCTGGCTCAGTTTGTCTTTGAGACTGAATCAATCTAGTGTAGCCCCGGTGGCCTTGAACTCACAGAGATCCATCAGCCTCTGCCTCCCAAGTTCTGGGATTAAAGGTACGTCCCACCACTGCCTGGTATCTATGGCTAACTAGTGGCTCAGTGCTCACTCTGATACTTAGACAAGCTTTATTTGTTATTGCAAACAAAGTATCACCACAACTGTTATGTTATATTGCAAACTCCAGGTGTAGCCTGGCCCCCTTGGCTAAAAATTGCAACAGGTGCTGTGTGCTGACATTTGGAAAACAATTCCCTTAGAGGTTGTTTTGCTAAGAATGCTTTTAGTAGCATTCTCATTGTAGGCTCTCTCTTTATAAAAATGCATCTTACTTGCTAGAGTCTTGGGTAGATGGACTTTATCCATGCTTCTTATTATTCCACTGCAATTTAAGTTTTTCTTTGATGGTGCTAATTTCACACAACTTTCCTTTCAAAATTTTGCCTTCTGTACACTATAAATTTTAACTACCATGACCTACTTATAAACGGTCGTATATTGAATACTTTTTCTGTTGCTGTGGTACAACACTATGACTATGGTAACTTATAAGAGAAAGAAATTTCTTGGGCTCACAATTTCATAGGGTTACAGGAAGGGAAGAATGGCATCAGGCTGTAGGCATGATGAGAAGAATAGGCTGTTGAGAGCTCATATATTGAACTGTAAGCAAAAAGGAGAGAAGGAAAAAACAGAAGTAGATAAGTAGGTAAGGCTTTTTATTTTAAACCCCCCCCCCCAATGACATACTTCTTCCAGCAAGGTTACACCACGTAAACATCCCCAAACAGCATCATCAACTGTATTTGAGTACTCCAGTGCCCAAGACTGTGGGGAAGAATATTGCTCACTCAAGCCAAAGCATACCACTCCTTGGCAACCATAGTCATGTGATCATATCAAAATAAAAAAAAATGAATTTAGTCCAACTTCTTAACAATCCATAATGTTCCATGATCTTAATACTCTCTAAAAGTACAAAATCTCTTCTGGGATTCAAAAACAATCTCTTATTTCTAACACCCTGTCAAAACAAAAAGCAATTTACATACTTGTAACATATAATGACACAGCATAGATCTTATGACTCCAAAAGGAAGAAACTGGGGCATAATAGGATAATAATAGACCAAAACAAAACCAGAATCCAATAGGGTAAACATCAAACCTTGTCTTTTTCCAGGGTCAAAGAGATTGGAAGACTCTGCTACTCTAACTTTGCTGCCTGCAACATGCATTTCTCCCTTTAGTTTTGCTACCTATATGCAGCTCTCCTTTGCAGATATATCACAGCTGTGGCATCTCCAACATCTTGGAGCCTCCAGTTCACTCCAGGCTTCACTTTTATATTTTCTCTCACTGACCTTTCAGGGACTCCTGCACTCTTAGGATTGTAATGCAGGGACGACCATACCACATTGACTCTCTGATAACAGATAAGGAATATATGACTTTTTAATCCTTGAAACATACAGCACCACCACATGAATGACACTGCCAACTTCTGCACTTGGAATAGAATGGACATCAGCCCCTTTCAATCACATTAATGGTTTGCTTTATAGAAGCAGATCAATAGAAGACTAGATTAATTTATAACAAGAAAGGTAATGCAGCAGACCTGGGAGAGGTGTTTGACAATAATATTTTATGACATGGTGTCACTCTGTAGTACTGTCTGGCCTAGAATTGTCTATGTGGACCAGGGTGGCCTTAAACTCAGGGAGATTCACAAGCTTCTGCCTTCTGAGTACTGGGACTAAAAGAGTGCACCACTAAATCTAGCAGGTTGACAGTTTGATTCTTTTTTTTCTATTTTTTATTTAATATTTTAAAATTTCCATCTCCTCCTCTCCTCTTCCCCCTTCCCTCCCCTCCCTTCCACCTATATCCACACTCCCTCCCTCTCCAGGCCAAGGAGCCATTAGGGTTCCCTATACTATGTTAAGGCCAAGGTCCTCCCAATTCCCCCCAGGTCCAGGAAGGTGCTCAACCAAACTGACAAGGCTCACACAGAGCCCGTCCATGACTTAGAGTCCAAGTCCATTGCCATTGTCCTTGCTTTCTGTCAGCCTCCACCGTCAGCCACATTCATAGAGTCCAGTTTGGTTGCATGTTCCATCAGTACCATTCCAACTGGTCTTGGTGATCACCCGTTAGTTCTGTCACACCATCTCAGTGGGTGAACGCACCCCTCAAGGTCCTGACTTTCGTTCTCATGTTCTCTCTCTTTCTGCTCCTCATCAAGGACCTTGGGAGCTCAGCCCGGTGCTCCAATGTGGGGCTCAGTCATTTTCTTCATCTATCGCCAGGTGAAGGTTCTATGGTGATATGCAAGATATTCATGAGAATGGTTATAGGATCTGGACTTTTCTGGCTCCTTCTCCTCAGCTGCCCAAGGAACTAGCTGGGGACATCTCCCTGGATACCTGGGAACCCCTCTAGAGTCAAGTCTGTTGACAACCCTAATATGGCTCCGTCAATTAAGATATATGGTTCCCTGTACCCATATCCACCCATCCTATATCTCAACCATCCCATTCCCCCAAGCTCTCCCCATCCTCCCCTTCACGCTTTTCACTCCCCGTTTCTCCTTGCCCCCATCCCACCCCACCCCAAGTTCCCAATTTCTGCCTGGCAATCTTGTCTACTTCCAATATCCAGGAGGATAACTATATGTTTTTCTTTGGGTTTACCTTCTTATTATCTTCTCAAGGATCACGAATTATAGGCTCAATGTCCTTTAGTTATGGCTAGAAACCGATTATGAGTGAGTACATCCCATGTTCATCTTTTTGGGTCTGGGTTCCCTCACTTAGAATAGTGTTTTCTATTTCCATCCATTTACATGCAAAGTTCAAGATGTCATTGTTTTTTATCGCTGAGTAGTATTGTAATATGTATATATTCCACAGTTTCTTCATCCATTCTTCCACTGAAGGGCATCTAGGTGGTTTCCAGGTTCTGGCTATTACAAATAATGTTGCTATGAACCTAGTTGAACAAATGCTTTTGTAGTATGATTGGGCATCTCTTGGGTAAATTCCCAAGACTGGAATTGCTGGGTCCTGGGGTAGGTTGATCCCGAATTTCCTGAGAAGTTGCCACACTGCTTTCCAAAGTGGTTGCACTAGTGTGCATTCCCACCAGCAATGGATGAGTGTACCTCTTACCCCACAACCTCTCCAGCAAAGGCTATCATTGGTGTTTTTGATTTTAGCCAATCTGACAGGTATAAGATGGTATCTCAATGTTGTTTTGATTTGCATTTCCTTGATAGCTAAGGAGGTTGAGCATAACCTTAAGTGTCCTTTGGCCATTTGAACTTCTTCTGTTGAGAATTCTCTGTTCAGTTCAGAGCCCCATTTTTCAAATTGGTTAATTCGTATTTTAAAGTCGTCTCTTGAGTTCCTTATATATTTTAGAGATCAGACCTTTGTCAGTTGCAGGGTTGGTGAAGATCTTTTCCCAGTCAGTAGGCTGCCTTTGTGTCTTAGTGACAGTGTCCTTTGCTTTACAGAAGCTCCTCAGCTTCAGAAGGTCCCATTTATTCAATGTTGTCCTTAATGTCTGTGCTGCTGGGGTTATATGTAGGAAATGGTCTCCTGTGCCCATATGTTGTAGAGTACTTCCCACTTTCTCCTCTATCAGGCTCAGCGTGTCAAGATTAATATTGAGGTCTTTAATCCATTTGGACTTGAGTTTTATGCACAGTGATAGATATGGATCTACTTTCATTCTTCTACAGGTTGACATCCAGTTAAGCCAGCACCATTTGTTGAAGATACCCTCTTTCTTCCATTGTGTACTTTTGGCTCCTTTATCAAAAATCAGGTGTTCATAGATTTGTGGGTTAAGATCCGGGTCTTCTATTCGATTCCATTGGTTGACTTCTCTGTTTTTATGCCAATGCCAAGCTGTTTTCAATACTGTAGCTCTGTAATAGAGTATGAAGTCAGGGATGGTAATGCCTCCAGAAGTTCCTTTATTGTATAAGATTGTTTTGGCTATCCTGGGTTTTTTGTTTTTCCATATGAAGTTGATTATTGTCCTCTCAAGATCTGTGAAGAATTTTGATGGGACCTTGATGGGGATTGCATTGAATCTATAGATTGCTTTTGGTAGAATTGCCATTTTTACAATGTTGATCCTCTCAATCCAAGAGCAAGAGAGATACTTCCATTTTCTGGTATCCTCTTCAATTTCTTTCTTCAAAGATATAAAGTTATTGTCAAATAGACCTTTCACTTCCTTGGTTAGAGTTACCCCAAGATATTTTCTGCTATTTGTGGCTATCATGAGAGGTGATACTTCTCTGATTTCCCTCTCTGCTTCCTTTTCTTTGTGTATAGCAGGGCAACTAATTTTTGGAGTTGATCTTGTATCCTGCCACATTACTGAAGGAGTTTATCAGCAGTAGTAGTTCGTTGTTGGAGTTTTTGGGGTCGCTTATGTACACTAGCATATCATTTGCAAATAACGAAAGTTTAACTTCTTCCTTTCCAATTCAAATCCCCTTGATCCCCTTATGTTGTCTTATTGCTATTGCTACAACTTCAAGCACTATATTGAAGAGATAAGGAGAGAGTGGACAACCTTGTCGTGGTCCTGAATTTAGTGGGATGGCCTTGAATTTCTCTCCACTTAATTTGATGTTAGGTGTTGGCTTGTTGTAAATAGCCTTCATTATATTTAGGAATGTCCCTTGTATCCCTAATCTCTCCAAGACCTTTATCATAAAGGGGTGTTGAATTTTGTCAAATGATTCTTCATCATCTAATGAAATAATCATATGTTCTTTTCCTTCAGTTTAATTATGATGGATTACATAGATTTTCATATGTTGAACCAGCCCTGCATCTCTGGGATGAATCCTACTTGATCGTAGTGGACAATTTTCTAATGTGTTCTTTGAAGGTGCGTGGTTGATTGGCAGTTATGATTCACCAGACAAGCTTTAATATATATAATTCAGTTTTAATAAAGGAAAGGAAAGGGAACTTACAAATCCAAGGTTCCAGCGAGGAGCGCAGGAAAAAAAAGAGCAGGCAGGCCGCAGGCCCGCAAGATTTTATAAGTCAATATTAGCCTAAGGGGGACATGCCTTTAGACCAAGGGGGACATGCCTTTAGACTAAGGGGGACACGCCTTACAAAACAAGGGTTTTGGCTAGGCTTCCCCTTCAGTTCTTGGATTCGGTTTGCCAGTATTTTATTGAGAATTTTTCCATCAATGTTCATGAGTGAGATTGGTCTGTAATTCTTATTCTTGGTTGAGTCTGTGTGGTTTAGTTATCAGGGTAACTGTAGCTTCATAAAAGGAATTTGGCAATGACTCTTCTGTTTCTATATTATGAAATACCTTAAGGAGTATAGGTATTAGGTCTTCTTGGAAGTTCTGGTAGAATTCCGCATTGAAACCATCTGGTCCTGGGCTCTTTTTGGTAGGGAGGCTTCTGATAATAGTTTCTAATTCTTCGTGACTAACAGGATTATTTAGAGCGTTTACCTGGTCCTGGTTTACCTTTGGTATATGGTACTTATCTAAAAAAATGTTCATTTCTTTTACATTTCCAATTTTGTGGCATATAGGCTTTTGTAGTAAGATCTAATGATTCTCTGAATTTCCTCTGTGTCTGTGGTTATGTCCCCCTTTTCATTTCTAATCTTATTAATTTGCATTTCTCTCTCTGCCATTTGATTAGTTTGGATAGGGGTTTGTCAATCTTGTTGATTTTCTCTAAGAACCAGCTTTTAGTTTCATTGATTCTTTGGATTGTTTTCTGTTTCTATTTTGTTGATTTCAGCCCTCAGTTTGATTATTTCCAGTCTTCTACTACTCCTAGGTGAGTCTGCTTCTTTTTTTTTCTAGAGCTTTCAGGTGTGCTGTTAAGTCTCCAATGAGTGCTTTCTCCGTTTTCTTTAAGTGGGCACTTAGTGCTCTGAATTTTTCTCTTAGCACTGCTTTCATTGTGTCCCATAGGTTTGAGTACGTTTTTTCTTTGTTTTCATTAAATTCAAGGAAGACTTTAATTTCTTTCTTTATTTCTTTCTTGACCCAGGTGTGGTTCAGTAGTTGACTGTTCAGTTTCCATGAGTTTGTAGGCTTTCTGGAGGTAGCATTGTTGTTGAATTCTAATTTTAATCCATGGTGATCCGATAAGACACAGGTTGTTACTAATAGTTTTTTGTAACTGTGGAAGTTTGCTTTGTTACCGAGTATATGGTCAATTTTCAAAAAGGTTCCATGAGCCGCAGAGAAGAAGGTATATTCTTTCCTAATTGGGTGGAATGTTCTGTAGATGTCTGTTAAGTCCATTTGGTTCATTACCTCCATTAAGTCTTTTAATTCTCTATTAGGTTTCTGTCTGATTGATCTGTCCAATGGTGAGATAGGAGTGTTGAAGTCTCCTACCATTATTGTGTGTGGTTTGATGGCTGCCTTGAGTTCTAGTAATGTTTCTTTTACATAAGTGGGTGCTTTTATATTAGGGGCATAGATATTCACGACTGAGACTTCATTCTGAAGGATTTTTCCTATTATGAGTATAAAGTGTCCCTTTTCATCTCCTCTGATTGATTTTAGATTGAAGTCAACTTTGTTAGAAATTGGTATGGCCACACCCGCTTGTTTCTTAGGTCCATTTGCTTGATAAACCTTTTCCCAACCCTTTACTCTGAGTAGATGTCTGTCTTTGTAGTTGAGGTGTGTTTCTTGTAAACAGCAAAATGTTGGATCCTGTTTTTGTATCCATTCTCTTAGCCTGTGCCTTTTTATAGGTGAATTAAGTCCGGTGATATTAAGTGATATTAATGAACAGTGGTTGTTAACTCCAGTTATTTTTTTTGTAGTAGAGTTTGTGTGTTTCCCTTCTTCTAGTTGTGCTGATGATGGGTCTCTAGATATCTGAGTTATTGTGGGCATTGTTGGACTCCTTGGTTTGTGATTTTCCTTCTATTACTTTTTGCAAGGCTGGATTTGTGGCTACGTATTGTTTAAATCTGTTTTTGTCCTGGAATAACTTGTTTTCTCCATCGATGGTGAATGCAAGCTTTGCTGGGTATAGTAGTCTGGGCTTGCATCCATGTTCCCATGTAGTGTCTGTAGCACATCTATCCAAGCTCTTCTGGCTTTCATGGTTTCCAGTGAGAAGTCAGGTGTAATTCTGATAGGTTTCCCTTTATATGTTACTTGACCTTTTTCCTTTGCAGCTCTTAATATCTATTCTTTATTCTGTACGTTTTGTGTTTTGATTATTATATGGCATGGGGATGCTTTCTTTTGATCCAGTCTATTTGGTGTTCTGTATGCTTCTTGTACCTTCATAGGAATATCTTTCTTTAGGTTGGGGAAATTTTCTTCTATAATATTCTTTAATATATTTTCTGGGTCTTTGAGTTGTAATTCTTCTCCTTCTTCTACCCCAATTTTTCATGGTTTGGTCTTTTCATGGTGTCCCAGATTTCCTGGATGTTTTGTGTTAAGAATTTGTTGGATTTGTTTTGTTCTTTAATCTGTGTGTTTATTTCCTCTATAGAATCTTCAGAGTCTGAGATTCTTTGTTCCATTTCTTATATTCTGTTGGTAATACTTATCTCTGTAGTTTCTGTTTGTTTACTCAGAATTTCCATTTCCAGTCTTCCCTTGGATTGTGTTTTCTTCATTACCTCCATTTCATTTGTCAGGTCTTTTACTGTTTCCCTTACCTGTTTGATTGCTTTTTCTTGTTTTTCTTCGGTATCTTTGAGAGATTTATTTATTTCATCTACCTTTTTGTTTGTCATCTGATTTCTTTATGGCAGTTTTTTTACCTCCTGTTTATGGTCCTCTATTATTTTCATAAAGTACTCTTTAAGACTGATTTTTTCTATTTCTTCTGGAGAACAGTGTTAATTCTTGTTGTTTCGGGATTCCTGCATTCTGGTGATGTCATGTTGCCTTTCGGGTTGTTTGAGGAGTTCTTGCATTGGCACCTGCCCATCTCTTCCTTCAAATGGAGCTAGGAGAGACTTGGTGACTTGGTCCAGTCTTTGCTCTGACTGAATCTTGTTGGATCTCCTCAGTACCGGAGCAGGAGCTATTCCTTGCAGCACAATCTCAAGGAGCCTGTACTCCCTTGCTGGGATCCTCAGACCTACCTGGAGGGCAGCCTCTCATCCCTCTGGGTAAGTGGCCTTGGTACAGGGTCAGGACACTTGAATACACTAGGGAAGGCCGTCCTGATGGGACTCCACAGCACTGAATCAGGGATTCCTGGTAGCCGAAGGATGCCTCCCAGTTGTGTCTTCTGGTATTAAGATTCGGTGTCTTTGCTCCCAGATGTGTCTTCTGGTACTAATATCTGGTGTTTTTGCTGGCCAGGGAGTTCGGAGAAGGCCTACCTTGCTGCAGGCAGGCTATTGAAACGAATCTGCCGGTTGCACTCCCTACACAATCATGGGCATGTTTCCTTATGGTCTAATGACTTGCTAAACACTATCAATAACTAAGAAATGCTAAACAAGGAACTCCTAAGAAGTCATCTGAAATGTATTCAGTCCTTTTCAATGGTACAGGGAAAGCCTTTGTCTACTGCGGTCACAGAATCAGGGTTTCTGTTTTGCCTCTATGTTGAGAAAGTGGCGTGCTACTGGTAAGGGCTAATGCTGTCCTTATCTGACAGTTGTAAAGGACCTCACCAAGAAACCAACAGATTATCTGTAAGTATGGCAATAAAGTCACTTACATTGTTTACAGTAATTTTAAGTATTTTCTTTGACACAGTGACAAAATTTGTGATTTTATATTATGCATATGAACATTTTGCCTGTATGTATGTGCACCATGTGGGCACAATGCTCGTGGAGGCCAAAGGACAGCAATAGATTCCCTGAACTGGGATTTTAGATGATTGTGAACCAGCATGTGAATACTAGAAATGAAATGCAGGTCCGCTGCTAGAATAAATGCTATTAAATATGGAAACATCTCTTCAGCATCAATGTGTGATGATTTTTGCATGGTACTTGTTGGGGTCCGTTACCAGCCCGGACCTAAAATTATTTCTCTTCCCAGAATAGAGGTGTGGGAATGAAAACACAACTCACATGACTATATTGGGAGGGAGTTTTTAGTGATCTTTTATGAAATCCTGAAATTTCATCCTGAAAATACCCCTTGTTTATTTTCCAAGCAGCTTTTGTATCAAAATATAAACTGGGGGGGAAGTTTATTAGTATTTGTTTTCAAGGTAGCAGGGGGGGATTACTTAGGTCACATCTTTTTATCTATGCCCATTTTGTTAAGTCTTTCTATCTATGCCTGCTCTGTCACATAGACTGAAAAATACCTCTTCCCCAGGCAACCTTCTAAATTACAATAGGGGGAGCAAAACAACATTAGCATATCCTGTCCCTTTACTTAGAATGACATCAGGTTATCTAACTATCAAAAGACTAGACAACCACCTTCTGTATGGCAGGTGCAAATTGTTCCTTGCCATGTTTCTCAAAATTCTGACTGCCATACAATGTAGATATATGGCCTGTATAATACGGTCTCTATAGGTACTCATATGGTATGCTGCTGTTGACATCTGGTTTTTATTTTTCATAGGTTAAAGCCTATTCTAAATAAGCTTCTGGAGCATGTGAAGGAACCTTACCCACAGATCTGAAGCTACAGGATCTGTATGTTAAAGGATAACAAAAAGATACCCAGGAATAGTCCCAGTCAGGGCCCAACCTTGATAGTGTATTAGAAACCAGAGGCTTCCAACCAGACCAATGACTCTTTGTAATGAACACCTGCAAGTAAAGATATCTGAACAAATATATGCCTAAATTTCTATACAGATGTCATTTTTAAGAACTAAATTGTGTAGAGGTTCAATTGTAGTGTGAAAAAATTAAAAATAGCACATGTAGACATACATGTCACTGTTAAGAGTACTATAGTGTGAGAAGTACTGCCCTACCCTGCTCCTGGTTGGGGCATTTACCTGAGTTCTGCCAACCCCAGCTGCATGGCATAGGGTGGGGGTTTTGCTGGAGTACCAGGTTAAGATTGCTATCCTATTGTGTATTCAGCCTGTTTATTTAATCCACCTTTAAGAAAACAATGTAAAAATCAACCTCATTAGCCTTGGATTTTTACATAATCAATTTTTAATAACCTAAATTAATGTATAGCTATAATCTTAAAATTTTATTTCCCTACTTACTCAAGAGCAATGCATGTGTGCTTATGGGTGTTATGATAACTATTTGCTGAAAATAATATATAAGTTGAAAACAATCTTATAAAATGAAAATCCACCATGAATGCTGGAAGTGGAATTTGGATATTACTTGACAATATTTGTTTGCTTGTTATCTGGGTCAGTTAGGGTCAGTTGTCAGTGACTTTATCCCTTGTGATTATATTGTTAAAGATTTCTACAAAGTGTCCCTTCTTCCTTTCCCATGTGAAGATTTTAGTGTTTTTCAATGAAATAGAAAGCAAAACCCACAGACAGACAGACACACACAGAGACAGGGACAGATTTACAATACTGTGTTCAAGCAAGAACAGATTCAGACTAACAACAGAAGACAGAGATGATAAAATACAAAGGAAAGTGAAGTAAAAAAAATAATTCTAGGTTCTCATTTGGTAAAATGACACTAAAAAGAAGTACTTTAATGATTTCTATCCTTAACATCACACTAAGACATTATTGGTAACTTTGAGTTTGTTATTAATGTGTCCAAACCAATACACAGAGGGTTAGGAGTCCATCTTCATAATGGCAGGGAAGCTAAACAACAGACAACAGATATGGCAACTGAAATAGGAAGTTGAGAATTCTCAAACTTGACCATCAGCACAAAATAAGGATAGCAAACTCGAAGTATGCAAGGCCTTTTACTGTCAAAATCTTCTCCCAGTGGTATATTTCCTCCAGGAAAAAATTAAGGTCAACTGTATCAACTGGAGAATCAGAATTAAAAGTCCAAGAATACGGGGAACATTTCTCATTCAAACTACCTTAATGGTTTTATTTAAAAAAATACTTGTCACTAGCCTATTTTTTTATTAAAAACATACCTCAACACAAACATACACACAATGCACACACACACACACACACACACACACACACACACACACACACGGAGTATGTATATTAGAGAGAGAGAGAGAGAGAGAGAGAGAGAGAGAGAGAGAGAGAGCTTGAACAAAGACAAAGTTGAAAGAAAATATCCTTATAAATTCAGGAAAATTACTATCCATTCATTAATTGATCATTATATATTCTGAGTGGAAGACCCTGTTGCCACACTGAAAGGAAGGCGAAGGAAAATCATTTTAATATCACCATCTAGGTATCATAAAAATCATACATGAGTAATCCTGGTTGCTTTACAGAACTTCCCTACTCACTGTAAAGTAAGTTTTTCCAACAATCCTTTCTACTGCCTATATTTAATTACATCACCAAAATAATATAATTTGATACAGAAGGGTCTACAGTGTTGTACTTAAGTCAAATGACATTATAACTTAAGAGGAGATGGTGGCTTACCAATATTAATAATGCAATTGATTTTACATAATATAATACATGAAGTAGAGGGAAGATATGATTGTGAAATAATCTTCAAAATGATGAACACCAACTGTCAGCTAAGAAATGGAGCAAAGAATCTAAATTGGTATTCTCTCTTTTTCCCAGGAGTAGTATTTGTTTACTTTAACAGCAAGAAGTATAAAAGTAACAAAATGTTCAAATATTTATGTTTTAGAGAAAAACTATTTAGCTTTTCCATTAGCCAGTATCCACATTAGTTTTACTAATGACAGATACACATGTGTTTAAAACTTTCTACTTGGGATTGGATACATATCAGGGAGTTTGTTCCTAGACAAAATTCTTTTTCTTGGAAGCCAATTTTTGCTTGTAGCTTTTCATCCAGGAGTAGGACTTTCATATTTTTCCCTATCCACACAATTACTAGATGTTTTTAAAATGTGGCTTGATGACAATAAGACAATTATATTCTTACTTCATATGTTTTCTATAGAAATTCATTGAGTAAGTGAATGTGGACAACTTAGAAAAGTCCTTGAAACATTTTAAGCATTTGTGGCAAATCTTTATGTTAGTCTGTTTTCTTCTGTTTTGACAGAATGTTTGTGATTAGGTAATTATGAAATAGCACTGTACATTTACTCATAGTTTTGGAGACTGGAAATCCAAGGATATAATGACAGCTTCTGGAGAGGACCATATACTGCTTCATTTAATGTCAAAAAAGAGGAAAGGGAAGCAGGCATATGTGAAAGAGATAAAATATAAGGGCCAAACTTCACTTTATTGCACCCTTTTCTAGTAACTACTCCAATTCTGTGAGAGGAAGAAATCATCCAGTCCCCTAAAGATTAGCCTAGTACTGATAGCTTGCCATTAATTCCTAGAGAGCCAGTCTTTATAAGATAAACATGTGGGCTACTTAATTTTTTTGCATCTCAATAGTTTTCAACTGGGAATCAAGTATCAACATGAGTTACAGAAAAAGTACTACAAATATTGAACCATAATTGTGGAGGACTATAATGGGGGTTAACAACCTGGCAGCTACCATTCTATTTTATATTATAGTATCCTACAAGAAACTGCATATGTCTATTGTAGCATAGCATTCTTATGATTACACATGTTCTTTTTTCACTCTCTTGGTACTGCCTATTGAATCACAAGATATTCTAACTTTTATGGGATCTAATTTATATATATTTTACTTTATGTGTTTGTGACCCATGTGTCATAATAAGAAACTTTACCTAATTCACAGTCATACAGATTAAGCATCAATATGTTGACCAAGAGAGTCATTCCCTGATGACTACTTATTAGGTATCTAATGCAACCTGTTTTCTGAATATTGTGGCTGGCTTCCAAAGTCATTTGCTGTCTCCACTATCCCATATTATTTTTATGTTTGAGTAATCTTCACTCCTGTTTTGTGACTCCTTAAATTTATCTATATGCATTCAATCCTAAATTGAATATGTCCAATATGTTAGGCTTCACACTCTCTATGTTAATGATACTTAATAATAAACTTTCATTTTAAATTTCCAGAGATTCTGGCCTGTAAGGAATATAATAGCCCATTCTAGCATTGTATTAGACTACCAAAATAAAATGCAACTGATGTCCTGACCAACTCAATAATATTTTTCAACTTAAAGCTTCCCATATTAATTTATGAAAATATTATTAATTTGACACCACTCTTGCTCTTTCAAACATACATAAAATAATTGCTACAACTGGTAAACCAAAAAAATTGCATGGTTTTGCAGTATCAAAACTGAACTAGTGAATGAGAGGTGATGTAGGAGGATCAGAAATTCAAAGTCAACCTGGCTTCATTTGACCCTCTCTCAAAAACAAAACAAGCAAAACACAAAAGAAAACCACAGTACCTCCTCAATTAAACATGAACCAAAAGCCAGTCCCCCGAGTGGCTCTTCCAAATATACATAAATGCAAATAGAGTACCTTCATTTCTGTGACCTGATATTTACCCACTCCCTAAGGACATTGCACTCCAGTTATAGGAACCATTTGGTGGTCTTAGAATTTACCAGGAGAGACAGGAGGAGACAGGAATTAGGCATAATGCCCCTAGACTCCGCGCCCCATTTTAACTCCAATATTTCAAAATAACAGCTTCTGAGAAGAACTAAGCATTCAAAATAGGAGCTTATTTGAGATCTTTTATATTTAAACCATGTCATCTACCTTAGAGTACTTGGATGGGATAATTCATTTGTTCATAGTTTTCTATTAATTCATGTTATTCCTTTCTTACAGTTTTCATACATTTCAACTGTTTGTTCAAAATTCCATTGTTATCTTTGCTCATCTTAAATTTTGAAAAAGTACAGACAAAGGAAGATTATATTGCCTGTAGCCTGGAAATGTGCTACTCTATTTGAGTTTTAAGTTGATTATCTTCTTATGGTACATGATTTACTTATTCCTGATTCCTGACTCCTACTTAGAATACACATTCTCTAAGAACAAGTATTTCATTTTGATTGATGTTTCTATATTATTTTATCTAATCAACGTTTTATTGAATTAAGTTTAATGACAGTGCACGGGTATTAAAATTAAGCATATGACTCAAGTTATTAAAAGTGCAACATAACATAATTAAAAATTGAAATGTTTTAAGGCCAAGTTCATGCTAGAAGCTATTGAAACAAGAAAGGTCCCCATCTCTATACTTACACAAAAGGTCCCCATCTCTATACTTACACAAATGTATTTTAGTTAGGTTGGAGAATTGATTTGAGAACATAAACTTTAAGTAATTTTGTTCCAGAGCCAGATATATACTATCTTTTATTGTATCTGGGAAGCAATATTCAGAAAAATGATTTTGTAAAATGAGTTCATGTTTATATATAAATCAAGATTTAAGTGGGTTCTTATCTGTGTAGGGAAAACAGATGTTTAGAAATACAAATTCGGACTTTTTGGTATGATAATTATGTCAGAGCATCTAAATTAATTACTAATCTATTTATAAATTTTGTCATTGCCCCAATATTATAATAAATAATTATAGACATTTAGTGAATGTTACATACAGAATTAAATTAAGCTACTATCAATTATATGTCTAAGGCCATTAATAAGATTTTAAGTCTCAAGCTTCTAAGTTTATTAACAGTGGATTATTCTTGTTGTGATTGCTAATGACAATCATGGTAATGACAACTTCTAAGTTTTCCTGAGTTCTAGTTGGCATTTCTGGCACTGTGCTAAAAGCTCTTGCTCAGTTCTGTTAATTTAATCTTTAAAATGAACTCATGACAGATAATATTATTTCTGCCTGAAAGATCTGTCAACAACATTAAATGAGTCAACATACAGGAAAATGATGCTAGAAACTGAAAACAATCTAGAAACTGAAGTAATTACAACATTTTAACACATAGTCATGCTTATAAAATATCAAATTTATGGATTAAAGTTTGTTTAGTCTTTGAGATCTCTAGACTTAATTCTCTGAAGATGACCACCCTGGGAAAACCAATACATTACTTGTGATTAAATACTATTATATCACTACGTTACTTTAATAGGCAGCCACTAATCATATTTATATATAAGTACATGAAATGTGACAATTCCACAAACAAAGATGCTGTAATGGTAAAATATGCATGATTGTCTGTAATTTACCATTTAAAATATGATATTCCATTAAAAAGCATTTTTATTTTTCATTTAATTATAACATTTCTTCCTCTCCTCCCTCCATATCTTTCAATACAACCCTCCTTACTCTCTTTCAAATACATGACCTTGTTTTCTACTAATTGTTATTGCATAGATGTATATATGCAAATCTTTCCATCTACCCATCTAGTCTCAAATATAACCTACTTGGTCCATATGGTACTCCCTGTGTGTGTTTTCAGGGTTTATTATCTCACACTGGATAATCCAGTGGTGTGCTATTTTCTAAAGAAGGCTACCCACTCCCACTCCAAGCTTTCCCCAGCTTTTCTCATTTGGCTATAGTTCTTTTCATAAGGTTAAGACCTTGTGGACTTTTCTCCATGCAGTTTGGTCTGTTCATTTGTATTTTAATATTAATTTCATGTCAAAATTTTTCTATCTATAATATTTTGTATATGTCTGTATAAATACGATATATTGCTTATGTTTTTGTTACTCTTCTGTTTATAATGGCCAACTAGAACATTTCTAGTTACACTGTGAAGCACATTCGTTTTCTGTTGTCAAAAATTATATTAAATTGTTTATTTTGAGTTTCTATGTTACTAAAAGGAGGGAATTACTTAATTTGTTTATATCAAAGTCTGGAAATCATTTCATGGCACCCTTATTAATCTAAATGTAGTTTAAAAACATGGATAAAATAAGTGGAGTTATAGCATGAGAAATGGCATATAAACTCAAAAATAAACTTTTTATTGTTATAATTGATTATTTAGAGAATGTGATGTTCCAATGAACTTTCTGGCTGTACTTATTGGGTTATATTTCAGTACACAGGTAATATTGCCAATATAAAACACCTAAAATATCCATAGAAAAGCCTGGAAAGCCATTTGCAAAACTTGGACTGATAATGAAAGTTATGATGGGCTGTGGAGGCTCATGCACTTAATTTCAACACTTGGGAGGCAGGAACAGGTGGATCTCTGGGACTTTTAGGCCAGCCTGGTCTATAGAGTGAGGTTCAAGATAGCCAATGCTAAACAGTGAAACCCTGTCTCAAGAGAACAAAGAAGAGAAAGGTATATGTTAGTTTTTTTAGTCCCAGTATTATGAACTGCAATATGCAACACATAAATAAGACAGTCAGAATAACATCATCACTAATGATTAAAGGTAATTATTTTAAGAAATTAAAAATTCTTTGAAAAGTAATTTATATTTTGCATTATTTGGTGTTTTAGATACTTAATTATTCAGGGACATCATTAGAAAAAATTGGTAATAGCATCAGAAAAAGATAAACAGTAGACTTGGTAGAATAGAATAAAAAGGTCTCTTTTTACATGTTCAAATATATTTAACCAAATTAAATTTTAAATATGAAAACATTTTTTCCATGGGGAAAAGCCCTGAATTATAATTGACAAGTCAATATGGGAAACATGCATAACCAAATACCAAGGTGAAATTATTGTAATCAATATATTTGAATACATAAATAAGGAAATGATGAAAGACAGGAAAATGAAAGGATAAAAGAATCCAGACAAAGACCAGATAGAGAGAAAATATGACAGAAAAGAAGAAAGGAAAGGAAAGGAACAGAAAGGAGGGGGGAAGAGAGGGAGGAAGGAAGAGAGAGAAGTAGATAGGGAAATACAGAGATAAACAAAAAATGAAGGGAAGGGAACATTGGAAGAAAAGGAGAGAAAGATGGGAAGGAAAAGATATGAGAAAGGAAACTAGCATAAGAAAGACAGAAGGTGATGATTATAGTCTTGTCTCTTATGGAAGACCTGTCTACAAGGATGTATGCTACAAGAATAAATTCCTTAGAGAAAACCCCTTAGGGACTCTAGTGTCCTAACTGCCTTCCATGATGTTCAGTTATGATTACATGATTACAATATACCTTTAGCATGATTCCTAGGAATTTTTAGACAGCCAATGAGAAGGATGCTTCCCATGCCAGTAACACAACAACAACACCAAAAAGTCTATCCCATTTGAACCACATATGTGCAGGAACACTTAAAGATGAGACTGAAAAGTTGTATAGAACCTGGAATAGACCTCAGACAAAGCTAAAGCTAAGGGTTGCTTTGTCAAGTATTGAAATAATGTAGCTCTTCTTGTTTGTTAAATATGGTTGAATTACAGTGTTAAAATACCTCAATGCATTTCACACAAACCATGAAATAATTTGCCTAAAACTTCTAAAACTCCAAAAAAAAAAAATTCCATGTTGAAGGGCAAAAATTTGGTGAATCAAAGATTGAGTACCTGGAAAAAAATAAACAATATTAAAGCATACAACTTCACAGCAGAGAAAAGAATGCAAATATTTTAGTAAAAAAAATAAAGATCTTTCTAGAATACATAAAGAGACTATTAGAATCTGCAAGGAAGTTTAAATCAGCAAGTTCATACACAGGATTAGCCTCTGACAACAGGAAGATAAGGCTCTACTGCTCTGAGCATGTGTGGTGGCTAAAGTTACATTTTAAGTTTTAATTACTGTGATTAAGAGATCTATAAAGCAAAAATGTCTCTATCCTGTAAGTCCCACTTGCCCAAAGACAGATAACTTCTTGGAATGTTAGGAGCTATTGTTCATGTAAGGTAAAGCTACATGTTTTCACTTTTGTAAACAAGCTTTCTTGCCCCAGTTGTACAGAATGTGTGCTTGATCACAAGTAGATAGGAAGTGTCTAGGCAGGAAGCATGTCAGGATTTGTGTCTGTCTCTAATCATATGTAGGCAGGAAATACATAGCCTTGTGAAGTTTGCCTTTATATGGTCCTGACTAATGTAATCCCAAGCCATATTCTGAGCATGTGTTATGGATATGGACTTGGTCCATATCCATGGTCCTGGCCAGTAATTAATAAACCTCTTAATTGTTAAAAATTTTTAAATTATCAGATTGGTGAATCTCTTAGTGATCTAGACCCATAACACTTGAACTGCTTTCCAAACAAATGAATGCCATTGAACAGTGACCAAACAGACTTAAAGTTCATCCATAATGATAAAATACTGAAAAATTTGTAAAACTACCCCGCAAAAAGAGCAATGAAAGAGGAGAACTTTCCCAAGCAAGTTGGAATGTAATAATGCTACACAAAATACCATCTGGAAAACAAACTTGGGTATTGACAGATACCAAGGGGTCAGAGGCAAATGGCAGTGGAAAATGGATATCTGTGGGTTAGTTTCAGAAGAATTCATCAAAGTTATCAGAAAAAAATATAGATACACTTTGCAAAAATATCTGCATAGGATCAGAATTTGGGCTGTAATACATTAAAAAATACAAACCTCCTTCTAGAAAGGATGCCCATGCTTCCTAAAGCAATGGAAGAAAGTTGTAGAAAAAAGTGGAGAGTACACCTTTGTGAATGTACAGAAAAAGCAGCCCAGTCCTGCTCACTACATCCCAGTGGTCTGCTTGCAATGCTAATTTCCAATGGTACAAACTTGGTTTGTAGCACAACTTGGTATAGGAGTTTTTGGAAAAGGACAGTCTATTACCAAGCTCACATTTTTTGAGACATTTCCCTAGTTGGTTAGCATGAAAAAGTGATATTTAGAAGTTATTCATGATGAACTATGCATTGAAATAAATATGAACTCATCTGTTTTCTTTAAGTTCCTCTATTTCTCAGTCTCATTTCAACAAAACCCTGTACTACTTGCTCTTTGAATAACAGCAACGACGTATCAGAATTGTAGAAAGCTTACACAAACATAAAATGCTGACAGATACAGCAAAATCTACCCCCAAAGAATACATTCACATTTCTGTACTTCAAGATCAATACTTTAAGATGTTAATTTTAACTTAATAGCACTCAGGGAAAGTGCCTTGAACCCCAGCAATTTTAATACTTTGTTGTAGTACTGTCTCCAAGTGATAGAAAGTAACATAATTCACATTTGTTTTGCTATACATCACAACCATTTTTCACATATGGCACTGTGCTCTGGAAATGAAACCAAGGTGTATTTGTTTAAAATGAATTCAAATGTAAGCAGTCATATGTGGTTAGTGAAGCTTTAGGGAATCTCCTCACAGAACAAAATTGGAAAATAATGGTATATATTTCTCATATTGGGCACTAAAGTGGAATTATGAAAGCAATCAAGTGAAAGTGAGTGGATTGTGGCTTAAGGACACATAGTTGAAAATAGTAGCAAGACTAAATGCTGTTAGGAAAATTATAATTTTGTGGAAAAGTGACCGAAGTAGCAGCAGTTTCCTTAAGGCTTCTGGGAGTGCCGTTTCTCACAGCTGCTAGACCAATTCTGGGCCAGAGAACAGCAAAAGCTTATCAAACTGTTTACCTGAAGGGACAGATGCCAGCACAGAATTAAACAACTCAGTTTCCTATTCAGACAGAAAAAAAAATCTAGAAAGCAATGGCCTTACTTCTCCTATATAAAAAGGTCTAGCTGTAAATCCTGCACATTTAATGTTGCATTGGACCAGAAACAGATGGGAAATTCAGTTTTAGGTTTTGCTGTTCCAACAGTGAGAAAATAAGTAAATGTTTTAGTAAATGCACATCAAAGCACACTGTACCTGACAAAACTTAAATGTTATAAAGAAATTTTTATGTGCAATAAAGATGGAAATCATATATGATAAGCAGTATTTTACTTACTGGCAAGCAAAGTTCCATATAAAATATAGTAAAAATGAAACCAAAAAAATAATTTTATTTTAGGTGAAATCTAAAAGGCTGATATTGAATTCTTCCATAGTTCCTCATGAATCACTGGAAATAAGAACTGAAGACAATATATACAGAGAAAAGTACATATTAATTACAGATACTTTTAAAGGAACATAAATTTATTATGTATACAATGTTCTGATTGCATGTGTGCCTACATGCCAGAAGAGGGCATCAGATCTCATTACAGATGGTTGTGAGCCACCATGTGGTTGCTGGGAATTGAACTCAGGACCTCTGGAAGGAAATTCAGTGTTCTTAACCTCTGAGCCATGCAAATCAAAACAACTTCGAGATACCACCTTACACCTATCAGAATGGCTAAAATCAAAAACACCAATGATAGCCTATACTGGAGAGGTTGTGGAGTAAGGGGAACACTCATCCATTGTTGGTGGGAATGCAAACTTGTGCAACCACTTTGGAAATCAGTGTGGCGGTTTCTCAGGAAACTGGAAGTCAACCTACCTCAGGATCCAGCAATTCCACTCTTGGGAGTATACCCAAGAGATGCCCAATCATACTACAAAAGCATTTGTTCAACTATGTTCGAAGCAGCACTATTTGTAATAGCCAGAACCTGGAAACAACATAGGTGCCCCTCAATAGAAGAATGAATAAAGAAGGTGTGGCACATATACACTTTTGAGTTCTACTCAGCGGTAAAAAACAATATCTTGAACTTTGCATGCAAATTGATGGAAATAGAAAACACTTTACTGAGTGAGAAATCCCAGACCCAAAAAGAGGAATATGGTATGTACTCACTCATAAGCGGATTCTAGCCATAAACAAAGGACATTGAGCCTATAGTTCATGACCCTAGAGAAGCTAAATAAGAAGATGAATCCAAAGAAAAACATATATTTACCTTCCTGGATATTGGAAGTTGACAAGATCTTTGAGCAAAAGTTGGGAGCAGGGGGGTAGGGTTGGACTGGGGGGAAGAGGAGATGGGGAGAGAGAAGGGAGAAGGGGAGGATTGGAGAGAGCTTGGGGGAATGGGATAATTGAGATGGAGGAAGAGTGGATGTGCGAGCAGGGAAGAAGTTATCCTAACCAAGGGAGGCATTTTAGGGTTCGCTAGAGTCTTAGCTCTAGAGGAGTTTCCAGGTGTTCAAGGAGATGTGCCCAGCTTGTTCCTTGGGCAGCAGAGGAAAGGTTGCCTGAACTGGCCTTATTCTATAGCCACTCTGATGAATATCATGCATATCACCATAGAATCTTCTTCATCTGGCGATGAGTGGAGATAGAGACAGAGACACACATTGGAGCACTGGACTGAGCTCCCAAGCTCCAAATGAGGAGCAGAAGGAAGGAGAACATGAGCAAGGAAGTCAGGACCGCGAGGGGTGCGCCACCCACTGAGACAATGGGACAGATCTAATGGGAGCTCAGCAAGGCCAGCTGGACTGGGACTAATGGAGCATGTGATCAAACTGGACTCTCCGAATGTAGCTGACAATGAGGGCTGACTTAGAAGCCAAGGACAATGATTTTTTTTTTTTATTCTACTGCATGGACTGGCCTTGTGGGAGACTAGTCTGTTTGGATGCTCACCTTCCTAGACCTGGATGGACGGGGGGACGTTGGACTTTCCACAGGGCAGGGAACCCTGACTGCTCTTAGGACTGGAGAGGGGGGGAGAGGGAGTGGGGGAAGTGGGGGGAGTGGGAGGAAAGTGGAAGGAGGGGAGGAGGTGAAAATCTTTAATAAAAAAGGAACATAAAACTATAATGATCTTCAAAAAATTGTTTTTCTTATGAAGTAATGGCTGTGAATTCACTTCAGTTTCAAGCAGAATTAGCTTCTCTACACACATATTCACGCATACACACTGAAATGGATTAATTTATTGCAAATTAACACATGAAGCCACAGTGACCCAGTGATCCAAAACATTTTCTATGATTGATTCATTTTATTTTTTTGAGAATTTCATACCTGAGTATTGCATTTACTCCATTTTCACCTACCCCTCCCACATTCATGTCCTCCTATGACACACATGTCTCTCAAATTCATAACCTTCTCTATATTATTCCTATTACTATTATTGCTATTATTATTATTATTATTATTTACTGCTACTACACAAAAACACACTCTCTCTCATTGGACACACATACAGAGATACTGTTTTTGTTAAATTTCTATTGCCATGACAAAAAAATTATGAGTAAAGCAATTTATAAAAGTGAGAACATTTAATTACGTGTTCATGGTTCCATATGGTTGGAATCCATGACCATCACAGCAGGGAGCATGGCATCAGGCATGCAGACATGGCACTGGAGCAGTAGCTAATAGTTTATTTACATCTGATCCACAAGCATCAGGCAAAGAAAAAGAGGTAAGTGGGAAACATATGGGCACTCGAAACCTCAAAGCAGGCCCCCAGTGACATATTTCCTTCAATAAGACTGCATCTCCTAATCCTTTCTAAACAGACCCATCAACTAGAGATTCAAATATATGAGCCTATGGGTGCTATTTTCAGAAAGATTGTTAAGTTGTGTGTGTACCATGACGTGTATGAGTAGATCAGAGAAAGAAGCTTGCTTCTCTTTCTACTGTGTAGGTTATGAAGATTGAACTGGGGTCATAAAGCTTGGTTGTAATTGTCTTTAGTTACTAAAGCATCTCACCAGCTCTCAATGACTTTTTCTTAAATTAGATCATCAAAGAAAAGAGGAAACTGTATAAAATGGTCCCATTCCTTCTATAATCCATAATGACTAATCTTCCAAAGTGGTGTATGTTTAAAAACTTCTGTTTCAATATTTTCTCTAAAAAGTATGACAATTTTATTTTAGGATTTCAGACAGCTCATATCTTTCAAGTGAGTAGGTAGCTTTTGCTCCCCTACCAATGCTCTCTGAAAAGGAACCACAATTGAGAAAATGGTTCCATAATATTGCCTCATAGTCAATTCTGTATGGTAATTTTCTTAAATAGTTATTGATGTTGGTGGCCGTGATGCCACTTCTGAGAATCTTGGAGTGTTTAAGAAAGCAGACTGATCAAGCAGTAGGGAGCAAGCCAAGTAAGCAGTGATTATACATGACTTCTGTTTCAGTTCCTGCCTTAAGATCCATCCATAAATTCCCTCAAATATGGAGTACAATTTGAGAATTGTAAGGGTAAATAAGCCATTTCCTCCCAAAGTAGGTTTTGGTAACAGTATTTTATCATAGCAATATAAATCTAATTACAACAGTAGGGATGGAGGTAATAGTACTGCAGAATTTTTGTGCTTGCCAGTTTTATATCAACTTATTACAAGTTGAAATCAATTAGGGAAAGGGAACCTTAGCTGAGAAAGTGATTCTACTGGATTGGCCTGTGGGCAAGTCTGCGGGGCATTTTCTTAATTGATTATTGATTTGAGAGGGTCCAACTCACTAGGTGGAGATACACCTGGGCAGATAGTCCTGGATGGTATAAGAAAGCAGGGTGTGCAAGCAATGGGGGCAAATCAATAAGCAGTGTCCTCCCATAGATTCTGCTTTTATGGTCCTGCCTTGAATTCCTGCCCTGATTTCCCTTTATGATGGAGTGTGATTTGAGAGTTGGTTATAAGCTGAAGTAAACCCTTTCCTCCACAAATTGTTTTTTATAGTGTTGTTTTATTAAAGCAAACTAAGATAGCTTCTATTAAATATCATCATGTGGTTTTAGCAAACACAAGTAGCACGCATTTTAATTATTTATGTGTGTGGGTATTTCTCTACATATATATGTCACAGCAACATGTGTAAACCTGCTGCTTACAGAGGCCAGAAGAACACATTGTATCCCGGGTACTGGTGATACCATATAGGCACTAGGAATTGAACTCCTGAATATTAACTCCTGAGCCATCTCTCAAGCTTCATTTCTTATTGACTCCTGAGCCATCTCTCCAGCTTCATTTTTTTTTAAACTTCGGAGCCATCTCTCCAGCTTAATTTCTTCTAACAAAAACCTTTCATTGGATAAGTATTTAATATTAAATATGGTAGGAAGTTACATAATTCTTGAATAACTTTAAGCATCAAGTCTCTAATTTCCATGCCTGATTATTAATATGCTCACAATAAACACTGCTTTAGCACATTTCTATCATTATACTGACAGTGGCGTTTTGACAACATTGTCATTACTATCAAGAGGTACAACAAAATCTGAAGCCAGGGAACTTCTTCCCAAATCTTGCCTTACCTTCTCTTGTGCTAAGTGACATTAGATAGAACACTAAGATTTTGCTTTCTGGGTTCAAAGTGGGACAGGAAAGAATTTAATATGGTCTTGAAAAGGAGGTACCTTTAGGTGGTAGAAATGATTTTATTGGATGTCTTGGCTATAGTACAGTATCATAGTTTTGGAATATATCACGATGAGGAAGACAGGTTGAAGACACATCAGCTCATTCTTTATTATGTCATAAAAACATATATAATTTATGTCTTTTAAAAAGAGAAAGTTTCATAAAAACAAAATTAGCATGTAAAATCTTGTACTACCATTAATTAACTACATTCAGGAAATATTTTATAGAATAGTAATTGGATTCTGATACAAGCAATATGACATTGGTGAATCACATTAATATATTTGCATTTCTGTTTCTGTAGTTTTAGATTGTTATACTAATGGGAAACATTGATATTCTAAAATCAAAAGGATATAACATACATACAAACATGTACAATTAAATATTTTTGTAATATCTGGTATTTTGTATTAACTTTTATTATGCATCTTTAAATAATTTTCATATTATATTTCTTCCATTGCTTTTTAAAATGTTGTTAGTTCAAGTGATAATAACATGCTAACAGATTATTCTTTCAAGCTATGTAAGTCATAGGTTACCAATGAAAAATTATAGAACTTTTACTACAGTAGTCTGAAGGAAGGCCCATTTAAATAAATAAGATATTACAGATTTAAAATATCAGTATCAAGATAAAATTGTACAGTATGTGTTGGACAGTCCCAACTGTGTAGAAAGGCAGTATAAACAATTTATAAAATTGAGTCTCATTTGTATCTACAATGATTTTAGCTGCAAGTAACTATAAATAATATCATGTAAGACAATTAGCTTTGGGCTTATAAATAGATTTTGAGTTTCTATATAGATTTATATATAGTTTCTATATAGATTGCATATGTTGGCAATATTTCACCATGACATAAGGAAGTCCAAATAAATTCCAAAAAATTAGCATCATTCAGAATATATTCCTGGACCACAATAAAGTAAGATACCAATAAAAACAGATAAATAATAATAATAATAATAATAATAATAATAATAATAATAATAGTAAGCCACTCATCCTCCATAGGTTTAGGAATCATAATGGAAGAGATAGTCAAAAGACCAGGAGCTAGAAGAAGTGGATGTCTCTTCTGAAATGGTATTTGCCAGACATGACAGTGCTGTTAAACACATGAATTTACAATGACTGAGACAGAACATACAAGATTTATACAATGTTAAGTCAGGAAAAAGAAGAAAAAATCCCAATAGGCAGAGATGTTCACTTTTTTTCAAGGATACAACCCCTGATAGCCTCTTATGCCCCAGGAGATGGTACAGTCATTCCCACACAGACAGCATGAAATGTACTAAGCAGCTATTAAATTGAAACAAACCAAAAAGAGACAGCATGTGAGGTTCTAAGAGAAAAAGGGAAAGGACATAGGAGAGGGAATGGAGATTCATTGGATACAAGCATAATATAAGCATGTATTAATACTCAAAAATATTTAATAAAAGGAAAATTAATATATTTAATAAAATTTAATAAAAATTCCCAAAATATAATGATAGTATTTGAACTTAAAAGTATAAACAAGCAATACAATTAAAACTTTAGTGAAAATTATACTTGAAATTTTACACATAAAATTGGGTAGAGTACAACTAAAGCAATGTTTAGAGTAAAGAATTCCTCATTCATTCATGTATATACATATACATTCTGATGTATATATGTGTATATATTGATTTCTAGTCCAAATCTTCTAAATCAAAACTTTTTGAACACCGGCATGATGCTACAAGTGGAAAATTTCACACCTAACCTTATGTAAACAGTCACAGTTAAATGCAGGTGTACTAAAACAATGTATGCAATGAACTTTGGGCTATGTCCAAAGATGTCCATGAAATGAATTTTGTTCTTAAAATTGGTGTATATCCCTAAGATATTTCACTATGTATATGCAGATGTTTCAAAGTCTAAAATTTATGAAATATATTGCTCCCAATGATTTTTGAAAACTTTAAATAGCATGTTTCCATATATGCATATACATATAGAAGTGTGTATGTATAAATATACATATAAGTATTTTACATTGGATATTAAGTTCCATGAAAGAGAAATTAAAACCTTACTTCAAAGTTTGAATTTGGTATTCCTGTATGGTATTTTATAACAACTGTTACTAAGCAATATGGTTTATAACTCATTGACTAAGGTTTCTATTTCTGTCCTCTAATAATATATCTGGTTCATTATAAATCCAAACTTCTCTAATGCTATTGGCTTATTCTTGTTTGTTAAGTACGTTATGCTGGTTAAATTTTGTTAACTTGAAACAAACTAAAGTACACTTGACAAATTGCCTGTACTAGACTGTCCTATATGCGTTTCTGTGCGACATTTCCTTGATTTTTATTGAATGTAGGAGGACCTAGTCCACTGATGGCGAAGCCCATCGATAGGCAGTTGGGCCTAGGCTATATATGTAAAGTGAGCAAGTCAGGAATGAATGTACAGTGTGAACTGAACTCATCTGTAATTAATACTATGGTGACTGGGTATTGTAGTAGAGACTGAAGAAGTAAGATGGAGCACAGGAAACTTGAACATTATCAGTTAAGAAGAATTGTATATGTTTTATACTGTATTATATAGTTTTATATTATAATATATTATATATGTATGGTATATATATATGTGTGTGTGTGTGTGTGTGTGTGTGTGTGCATGTGCGTGTGCATGTGTGTGTGTATATATGTCTGTGTCTGTGTTTGTGTGTGTGAATTTTTAATACAAAGAATAGTTGGTTCACATGAAACTTTCTTTTGTTTTTCTGAATGCTATGGAATGAAGTTAGGCAGCTGACCTTCACCAGGAGACAGAGGTCTTATATCTTTCAGTGTTGACTGATACAAGGAATAAACAACTCCAGTAACTTGGAGCAGCTATCCCAGCCAGAAACTTAAAATGGGTATGCAGAAATGAGCTACTATTATGTTTGTTCATTTTCTGGTAGGTATAGAAGAAGTACGTTGATATGATTTTTAGTTTTCAGAGTCTAGAGTTTTTGTTGAAGATGGAGTCTGATTGGCAGGAGAACTCCGGAAAGACCATCTAGACTGAGATCCAGGACAAGGTCTGTACAGCTGATCCGATAGAGGAAACTGCTAACTAGCTCAAGAAAAATGCTACAAAAATCTCAGTATGATAGTTGTCATCTCAGCCAAATTTCTCAATTTTCCATGGAATTTTGAGTATGCTACACTTTAGCATGCTTGAAAATATTCAAGAATTCATTTTGGAGATGGATCTTGATATACTGTTGATTTCCATGATGTTTATACTGTGTTATGACTAATTTCAAGATAGAAACTTAACTGGTCTGAAAACAGATTTAAGAAAATATCTGTGCATTTGTGCCTCAAAAACTTGCAAGAACTGAAAATTTCCACTTCCTTGGTTGCAGCTTCTAGAGATGTATTAGAATTTTATGATGCAAATATTCATAGCCTTAAATAAATTGAAAGTACTGGCTAAGTTAAATAAGTATTTGGATTCTTAGTAACATTTACACAAATTCCTATGTATGATTTAAAATTCATTTTAAAATTTTTTATTGAAAGTAATGATTGTACTTGTCATGTAAGTATGATTTTTTCAGTACATACATATTGTTGATGAAAATGAAATAATTCACATATGAGTTAATTTTAATGGTCATCAGTTCCTTAGAGTGAGGATATTTAAAATTATTTTAGCAAGCTTCAAATAAAGAACAAATAATTATGAACTATAGTCATCAGTAATCGTGATATATAACACAACAGGGCTTATTTCTCTGGTCTCATTGAAACTTTGTTCCCTTTGTCAGAGAGGTAATTTACACAATTATTTGATCACCATTCATTTCAAATGCATGCATATTAACATCTTGTGAAATACCAGAGCTTGTAAGAACCCAGTTTTTGGAAACCCATAGTCAAAAGCTTAGTTTTTGTGATTTTTTTAATAATACTTCAAACTTTAAAATTATTTAAGTTACTAAAAAGGAATAAATTCAAATTACTAAGCAAAGAATGTAAAGGGACTGGAATTTAACTTCACCTTTTTATTTTACCTCTCTGAGTTCAAAGTGCTGTGGTTGATATATGCTTGTTTATATTTTATCTTATAAATACAGAGTTTATATCTGGATATTTAAAGTGTGTCCCATTGCTTTTGAAATAACACTTGGTTCTGAAACTTTTTATTTACTTTCTTTCTTACTATAAAATAAAATATAATATTAACAAACCTCACAGAACAAATGTGGCTTAATACAGGATTCATAAATCTGAACTAGCATGTGAAGCACCTATAGGGCTTGTTAAAAGGCTGCCCACTGAGAGAATCAAATTAAGATAACCTGGGGTGTATACTGAAAATTAAAACTTCAAACAAATTTACAGGGGATGATGGTGATGTTTATTTGAACCTGCACTTGTACCACTTTTTTAATGAAATACTACAAAATGAAAACGCTTTTCTTCTCCATTCACATAAGTAGAATATTGCAGCGATCCTGGGAATCTGTCCATGCTGTACATTTCTATAATAGCCTCCTTTTCCCTTTGAAAGCAACAAGAATTATGATTTTTGTAGTAATTAATTCTAACTTAATTTTCTTTAATAATCAATAATATAGACATTATAAATTAGCACTATTACTGTTTTAAAATTAAATGTGTTAATTGAAGTTTCCACAACCTAGTAAAAATCTTGTTCTTTATAATGGAGAGTTACTCTTATAGCTCCTATTGGAATCATACTCTTGGGACAGTTTGCCATTCTTCTTAGAGCCCCAGAGCTGCATTAGATTGACAGATGCATTCAGATCCTTTTCAGATTCATACTCCATAGTTTTGGAAAGCTCGTGAGGCAGTTTCTTCAGTGAAGGAGCCTCAATTATGGCTTTTACACTACATTCTAAATTTATATGGTCTTTTTGTGAAACTTCAATTTTAAGTTAATCTGTTAATTAGGATTTGGAAGCCACTTTAGAATAATGACTGTCAGAGTCAAAATGAAGCATTTATTTAGATCAAATTTTAGATTTTTTTTTTCAATCTGTTTGAGAGCAGCCCTGGAAGTATGTAAGTAATGGGGAAAAAAATCTTTCCTGAAATTTGACTCTCTGTAAGGTCTTTACATTTTCATGGTATAGGTGAATCTTCTCAGTATGGCCAGACTCCTTCCCTCCATTAATGTTCTTTTCTTTTTCAAATATACTTTCAATCTTATTTTATTTTTTTTTAGAATTTCCTGTGTGTGCGCTCTCATCATATCATTTCTAACCCTCCCTCTTCTTTACTCACTCTCAAATTTAAAACTTTGTTTTAAATTATGATTGTGTATGTGAATATAGACACAGAGAGACAGACAGACACATAGACACAGAGAGACAGAAACAGAGACAGGGAGACACACAAAAAGATGTGTTTTAAGCTGATAATGTGGGATTGTATAGTTTACTAGGGATCTTGTTCCTAAAGAAGTCTGATATTGGTTAGAATATTATCATTCATAATTCCTTAATCTGAATGTTTAGGTCCAAACCAGGATATTCTTCCCAAATACTTGGAATTTTAACATAAAGTTTAAAGTGCTTATCTTGCTTCATTATTACAGGAAAAGATGTCCTATCCATTCCTGAATTTAAAGGCATAAAGACAAAAAGCAAAATCTCTTTGTTTAAAATGTCTCTATCAGGAGCAAAGTGCTTTACAATTGGGTTTACCTAGTTGTCAGGGAACTCCACAACCTTACAGCCGTAGATCACTGCTTACTTCTTTCTTTTTTTAAAATACCACTTCAAGAAAAGTAGTGCCTGTTACATATGCAGAGACTTAGGGAAAACATTAGGGTCCCATGTATTTCCAATATCATTTTACATGTAGGAATGCTAACAACACTATTAGGAATGTTTTTGTGTAAAACCACTGCCAAACAGCATTACACTTCTAAATGACTACCAGCATGGTAGCAAAGAGAAAAACAAAATTGACATTCCCATTTCCAAAAGCTAAGACAAGTTGTCCTCTAAGCATCAGACTTTTCCCAATCCTTTTCTGTATGATAAAGATCACCTGTTTATTTCACCTGAGTGTTCCCAGTGAATGACAGCAAGTTTATTCACTCATCTTTGTCTGTTGCTGGTGCTTATATCTGCTGTGCTACATCGGGGACAAATCTCAACTGCCTTTCTGTTCTCCAAATACTATGTCATATTAATTTTCCCTTTGATACCAAGAAGTGACATTGATGGCACTCTACTCCAAACCAGGCTGTTGCTAACAAAGTCATGATATAACACTTTTTATAAATTGACTGCAGCTAAGATTTCAACCTAGCTTACAGTATATCACCATTCCATGCATGTGTAAAAAGGTCTTCAGATAGAAAGGTATGTGGGTTTCCCCAGTCACCCATGACAAGCCAACAGCATCTTTATACATAATCTTGTTTTTGTTTAACATTTCCCATGCCTTCTACCAAGATTTCCTACTACTTCCAAAGAACATCAAGCTCCCCAGTGCTCAAATATTCTTGTAATGCATCATCAATTTGTCTTAGTACTTTTTCTCTCATGAAGGCAGGAATATCTTCCCAGATTTCTCAAACTTCTGCTGCTTTCTTCACATTTTTTTGTCATGTCTGCTGTCACATCCTGTGAGGCAACAATTAGCTAATGGGACCTCATAAAACTAAAAAGCTCTTTAAAGTTTGAGGATTTCATATATGAGTATGCTGCATTTCTATCATTTTTCACCACCTCTAATTCTTCCTATGTCCCTTCAACACCCCCTCTTGAATTCATTACCTCTTCATTCTTCGTGTGTGTGTGTGTGTGTGTGTGTGTGTGTTACTCCAATTAAGCAAGCTTTAGATTCAAATAGACAGACAAAATACCTTCAACATTTTTGGAGACAGTAATATGAGTAAATTCACAGTAGATAAAAGACAGTAAAAGGATCATCACATTAGTGTTCTGTTGGCTCCCACCATCGCACATACCTTCTAAATATTAATTAGGTCCCTTTGTAAGCAACTTGTCACAAGCACAGTTACCACCATAGGAGGATGTTGAAGTAAGAGAACTGAACGTCAAATGTAGCTTATTGATATTTGACCATCATTTGTCAGTGTAGAAAGTGAAACAGTTATAGTGTGTCCCACAACATTCTTGGCTGGACAGCCAAAATTCCTTGAAACTTTAAGTTAGGCAGCCTTTTCCTAAATGTTTCAGATGAATCTTTAAGTAAATGTCTGTAAAATTTGTCAGGTTTTTAAAGTATCCTATTTAGAAAATGACAATACCTTAAATAACATAAATTTGATCATTCAAATAATATTTTAAAATATTCATAATAGCAACATCTGATGTTAAGTACGTTGGAACACATGAATAGAGCAAACCTGGTTGCATTTTTGCATTTTGTTTTATGACAGTTACAGTATGACATATTTGAATGACAAGTATCAATGCATTTTCATATTTAAAATTTGATGTTTAGACATATGCAAACTTTCATCATCAAAATAAAATAATAGACATATTCAAACCTTTGTGTTTCCTTTTTTTGTCTTTTATCCAATATGCTGTGCTTGATTATTTTTATGGTAAGAATACAACATAAAGTATACCTTCTTAAAAGTTAGCATCAACAGCACAGTATTGTTAATTAAAGGCCCCAAAATATACAGTACATATCTAGAACTAATAGTATAAAAATGCACACTCATTTAACAGTGTAACAAAATAAAGAACTATTTCTCTTTCACTTCTTAAAAATGAACTGCTAAGTTTTTTATAATTTTTTTGGAATAAGAGAGCTAGAGTTAGCTTCTGTTTCTGACGTGAAGCTCCCGGTCCTTTGAATTTTCTGGGTAATACAGTGTATTTGAATAAGCTTTATTAACCTCCTGGGTGTGGGCTAGGTCTGCAGACACATCTTTCATTTATCAGAGAGAAAATAGCAGATTAATGAATATCTGGTAATAGTTATGGACATAATTTTTTTTAGGCTAGCCAAAAGTATGTTTTATTGATATTTATAAGTAATAAATTTCATATGATGACAAAATGAATTCTGGTGGAGTAAGAACTGAATACAAAGCATGTTTTGATCTGTTCAAATTTAAGTGAAAAACTTATTTTAGTAGCCTCTGAACTGGAATACACCTATGTTTATGCACATTCAATGTTGTTACACTAGCTAAATATATTTTCATTAATTTATATTATAATATTTAATTACTTGAAGTTGGTCATTATTTGATTGTAATCAGTTACAACTGAGTGTAGTTGGATATGTTGCCCAGTGTGTTCAGGGCAAAGGTGGAAGGGTTACAAGAGTGATGTTGTACAGGGAGAACTAGGACTTCTGAGAAAATGCAGTCTCAATCAAAAGTATGTTTTATTGATATTTATAAATAATAAATTTCATATGATGACAAAATGAATTTCCTGTCAAGTCCTTACTTATTCCACTTGATCACATTTGAATTATGAGCAATATATATATGTATGTATGTATGTATGTATGTATGTATGTGTAACACCCGATTCTATGTTACCCCCTCAGTACAGTTCGCGCGCCACTGTACCCTATGCGAGTCTAGCAAGGGCCTGGAGATTGAAAAAACACACAAAGAGACCTGGGTCATTCGAAAGGAGATCAGCCCCTCAGCCCCAATGCCTTTTATTTAGCCTTGAGGAAATCCTTATATACCCCACTGCTGCCCAAGGAATTCCACCCAGGCAGGTGGGAAATTACAATATCTAACTGCTGCACAAGGACTTCCTTCCACCTAGGCAAGTGGGAAATTACCATATCTAACAATAGAGTCAACAATGCCCTACAGCTAATCACCAGGCAGGGGCAGAGGGAGCACAGGAACAAACAGAACACTTAGTCATCTGACCAGAAACTGTCCTCAAGATGAGCCCCAGGGATAATGGCAGACCCGGGCCCTACATGTATGTATGTATGTATATATGTATGTATGTATGTATGTGTGTATATACATATATATACACACTATATAGCATAACTATAATTATGCTAAATATGTGATATGGTAAATTGACAGAACCATTTTGAACATATTAAATATGTGGGTTTTGTGTTTTTCTTTGAATTATATGACTTTTTTGTTTTTGTTTTTGTTTTTATTTTTTTTTTCGAGACAGGGTTTCCCTGTAGTTTCTAGACCCTGTCCTGGAACTAGCTCTTGTAGACCAGGCTGGCCTCGAACTCAGAGATCCACCTGCCTCTGCCTCCCGAGTGCTGGGATTAAAGGCGTGCGCCACCACTTTATTTTACTTTATTTTTCATTATTGTTATTATTGTTATTATTATTATTATTTATTATTATTATTATTATTATTATTAAAAATTTCTGCCTCCTCCCCACCTCCCATTTCCCTCCCCCTCCTTCAAGTCACCTCCCCCTCCTCTCCAGTCCAAGGAGCAGTCAGGGTTCCCTGCACTGCAGGAAGTCCATGGTCCTCCCCCCTCCATCCAAGTCCAGGAAACTGCTCAGCTAAACAGACTAGGCTTCCCCAAAGCCAGTACATGCTGTAGGATCAAAACCCAGAGCCACTGTCCTTGGCTTCTCAGTCAGCCCTCATTGTCCACCAATTCAAAGAGTCCAGTTTGATCCATGCTTTTTCAGTCCCAGTCAAGCTGGCCTTGGTTAGCTCCCATTAGACCAGCCCCACAGTCTCAGTGGGTGGGCACACTCCTTGCATTCCTGACTTCCTTGTTCATGTTCTCCCCCCTTCAGCTACTCATTTGGGCCCTGGGAGCTCAGTCCTGCACTCCAATGTGGGTTTCTTCTCTATCCATCTCTTCTATCTCCATCCATCGCCAGATGAAGCTTCTATGGTGATATGCAAGATATTCATTAGTATGGCTATAGGAAAGGGCCATTTCAGGCTTCCTCTCCTCAGCTGCCCAAGGAACTAGCTTGGGACATCTCCATGGATACCTGGGAAACCCTCTAGAGGGAAGTGTCTTGGTAACCCTAAAATGGCTCCCTTAATTAAGATATCTTCTTCCCTGCTCCCCTATCCACCCTCCCTCCATCCCAACCATCCCATTCCCCCAGGGTCTCCCCATCCTCCCCTCCTCACTTTTCTTTACACATCACCCCATCACCCTTAACCACCACCCCACCACCACCCCCAAGATCCCAATTTTTGCCTGGCAATCTAGTCTACTTCCAATATCCAGGAGGATAACTATATCTTTTTCTTTGGGTTCATCTTCTTATTTAGCTTCTCTGTGATCAGGAATTATAGGCTCACTGACATTTATTTATGTCTAGAATCCACTTATAAGTGAGTACATACCAAATTCATCTTTTTGGGTCTGGGTTACCTCACTCAGAATAGTGTTTTCTATTTCCATCCATTTGCATGCAAAGTTCAAGATATCATTGTTTTTTACAGCTGAGTAGTACTCTAATGTGTATATATTCCACACTTTCCTTATCCATTCTTCCATTGAAGGGCATCTAGGTTGTTTCCAGGTTCTGGCTATTACAAATAATGCTGCTATGAACATAGTTGAACAATTGCTTTTGTAGTATGATTGGGCATCTCTTGGGTAAATTCCCAAGAGTGAAATTGCTATGTTCTGGGGTAGGTTGATCCCGAATTTCCTGAGAAACTGCCACACTGATTTCCAAAGTGGTTGCACAAGCTTGCATTCCCACCAACAATGGATGAGTGTACCAATTGCTCGACATCCTCTCCAGCAAAGGCTATCATTAGTGTTTTTATTTTAGCTATTCTGGTAGGTGTAAGATGGTATATCAAAGTTGTTTTGATTTGCATTTCCCTGATTGCTAAGGAGGTTGAGAATGACCTTAAGTGTCCTTTGGCCATTTGAACTTCTTCTATTGAGAATTCTCTGTTCAGTTTATTGCCCCATTTTTTAATTGGGTTAATTAGCCTTTTAAAGTCTAGTTTCTTGAGTTCTTTATATATTTTGGAGATCAGAACTTTGTCTGTTGCAGAGTTGTTGAAGTTCTTCTCCCAGTCAGTAGGTAGCCTTTTGGTCTTAATGACAGTGTCTTTTGCTTTACAGAAGCTTCTCAGTTTCAGGAGGTCCCATATATTTAATGTTGCCCTTAATGCCTGTCCTGCTGGGGCTATATATAAAAAGTGGACTCCTGTGCCCATGAGTTGTAGAGTACTTCCCACTTTCTCTTCTATCATGTTCAGTGTGTTCAGATTGATAATGAGGTCTTTATTCCATTTGGACTTGAGTTTTGTGCATGGTGATAGATATGGATCTATTTTCATTCTTCTACAGGTTGACATCCAGTTATGCCAGCACCATTTGTTGAAGATGCTTTCTTTCTTCCATTGTATACTTTTAGCTCCTTTGTCGAAAATCAGGTGTTCATAGGTTTGTGGGTTAAGATCCGGATCTTCTATTTGATTCCATTGGTCGAATTCTCCATTTTTATGCCAATGCCAAGCTGTTTTCAATACTGTAGCTCTGTAATAGAGTTTGAAATCAGGGATGGTATGCCTCCAGAAGTTCCTTTATTGTATAAGATTATTTTGGCTATCCTGGGTTTCTTTTTTTTCCATATAAAGTTGATTATTGTTTTCTCAAGGTCTGTGAAGAATTTTGTTGGGACCTTGATGGGGATTGCACTGAATCTATAGATTGCCTTTGGTAGAATTGCCGTTTTTACTATGTTGGTCCTCCCAGTCCAAGAGCAAGGGAGATCCTTCCATTTTCTGGTATCCTCTTCAATTTCTTTCTTCAAAGATATAAAGTTATTGTCAAATAGATCTTTCACTTCCTTGGTTAGAGTTGCTCAAAGATACTTTATGCTATTTGTGGCTATCTTGAAAGGTAACGCTTCTCTGATTTCCCTCTCTGCTTCTTTATCCTTTGTGTACAGGAGGGCAATTGAAGTTGATCTTGTATCCTGCCACATTACTAAAGGTGTTTATCAGCTGTAGGAGTTCTTTGGTAGAGTTTTTGGGGTTGCTTTTGTACACTATCATATCATCTGCAAATAATGAAAGTTTAACTTCTTCATTTCCAATTCGAATCCACTTGATCTCCTTATGCTGTCTTATTGCTATTGAAAGAACTTAGAGCACTAAGGAGAGAGTGGAAAGCCTTGTAGTGTTCCTGATTTTAGTGGAATGGCTTTGAGTTTCTCTCCATTTAATTTGATGTGAGCTGTCGGCTTGTTATAAATAGCTTTTATTATATTTAGGAATGAACCTTGTTTCCCTAAGCTCTCCAAGACCTTTATCATAAAAGGGTGTTGAATTTTGTCAAATGCTTTTCCAGCATCTAGTGAAATAATCATATGTTATTTTCTTTCAGTTTATTTATATTATGGATTACATTGATAGATTTTCTTATGTTGAACCAGCCCTGCATTTCTGGGATGAAGCCTACTTGATCATAATAGATAATTTTTCTAATGTGTTCTTGGAATCAGTTTGCCAGTATTTTATTGAGAATTTTTGCATCAATGTTCATGAGTGACATAGGCCTTTAATTCTTTTTCTTGGTTGAGTCTTTGTGTGGTTTTGGTATCACAGTAACTGTGGCTTCATAAAAGGAATTTGGCAATGACTCTTCTGTTTCTATACTGTAAAATACATTAAGGAGTATTAGTATTAGCTCTTCTTGTAAGTTCTGGTAGAATTCTGCATTGAAACCATCTGGTCCTGGGCTTTTTTGGTAGGGGGGTTTTAATAACAGCTTCTAATTCTTTGTAACTAACAGGTCTATTTTGATTGTTCACCTTTTCTTGGTTCAACTTTGATATATAGTACTCATCTAAAAACTGTCCATTTCTTTTACATTTTCCAATTTTGTGGCATACAGGCTTTTGTAGTAAGATCTAATGAGTCTCTGTATTTCTTCTGTGTCTGTGGTTATGTCCCCCTTTTCATTTCTGATCTTATTAATTTGCTTGTTCTCTCTCTGCCATTTGATTAGTTTGGCTAGGGGTTTGTCAATCTTGTTGATTTTCTCTAAGATCCAGCTTTTTGTTTCATTGATTCTTTAGATTGTTTTCTGTTTCTATTTTGTTGATTTCAGCCCTCAGTTTGATTATTTCAAGTCTTCTTCTCCTCCTGGATGAATCTGCTTTTTTTTTCTAGAGCTTTAAGGTGTGCTGTTAAGTCTCCAATGTGTGCTTTCTCTGTTTCCTTTAAGTGGGCAATTAGTGCTATGAACTTTCCTCTTAGCACTGCTTTCATAGTGTCCCATAGGTTTGAGTATGTTGGGTCCTTATTTTCATTAAATTCAAGGAAGACTTTAGCTTCTTTCTTTATTTCTTCCTTGACCCAGTGGTAGTTCAGTAGTTGACTGTTCAGTTTCCAGGAATTTGTAGGCTTTCTGGGGGTAGCATTGTTGTTGAATTCTAATTTTAATCCATGGTGATCAGATAAGACACAGGTGGTTACTAATATTTTTTGTATCTGTGGAAGTTTGCTTTGTTACCAAGTTTGTGGTCAATTTTTGAGAATGTTCCATGAGCCGCAGAGAAGAAGGTATATTCTTTCCTATTTGGGTGGAATGTTCTGTAGATGTCTGTTAAGTCCACTTGATTCATTACCTCTATTAATTCTCTTATTTCTCTGTTAGGTTTTTGTCTGATTGACCTGTCCATTGGTGAGAGAGGTGTGTTGAAGTCTCCTGCTATTAGTGTGTGTGGTTTGATTACTGCCTTGTGTTCTAGAAGTGTTTCTTTTACATAAGTAGGTGCTTTTATATTAGGGGCATATTTATTCAGGATTGAGACTTCGTCCTGATGAATTTTTCCTGTGATGAGTATAAAGTGTCCCTCTCCTTCTCTTAGGATTGATTTTAGTTTGAAGTCAATTTGTTAGAAATTAGTATGGCCACACCTGCTTGTTTCTTAGGTCCATTTGCTTGAAATACTTTTCCCCAATCCTTAACTCTGAGTAGATGTTTGTCTTTGTTGTGGTGGTGTGTTTCTTGTAAACAGCAGAATGTTGGATCATTTTCATATCCAATCTCTTAGCCTGTGCCTTTTTATAGGTGAATTGAGTCCATTGATATTAAGTGATATTAATGACCAGTGGTTGTTAACTCCGGTCATTTTTTTGGTAGTAGAGTTTGTGTGTTATCCTTCTTTGAGTTCTGCTGGTGAAGGGTTGCTAGATGACTGAGTTATTGTATGCAGTTTTGGCATTGTTTGGATCCTTGGGTTGTGATTTTCCTTCTATTACTTTCTGTATGGCTGGATTCATGGGTACATATTGTTTAAATTTGTTTTTATACTGAAATATTTTGTTTTCTCCATTGTGGCTGGGTATAATAGTCTTGGCTTGCATCCATGATCTCTTAGTTTCTGCAGTACCTCTATCCAGGACCTTCTGGCTTTCATGGTTTCCATAGAGAAGTCCTGTGTAAGTCTGATAGGTTTACCTTCATAAGTTACTTGACCTTCTTTCCTTTGTAGCTCTTAATATTCTTTCTTTAATCTGTATGTCTTGTGTTTTAATTATTATATGGCGAGGGGATTTTTTTTAATCTAGTCTATTCGGTGTTCTGTATGCTTCTTGAACCTTTATAGGAATATCTTTCTTTAGGTTGGGAAAGTTTTCTTCTATAATTTTGTTGAATATATTTTCTGGGCCTTCAATCTGTAATTCTTCTCCTTCTTCTACCCTTATTATTCTTATATTTGGTCTTTTTATTTTTATTTTGGTCCCAGATTTCCTGAATGTTTTGTCATGAGAATTTGTTGGATTTGCTGTTTTCTTTGATCAGTGCATTTATTTTCTCTATGGTATCTTCAGAATCTGAGATTCTTTCTTCTATCTCTTGTATTCTACTGGTTATGCTTGTCTCTGTAGTCTCTTGTATTCTACTGGTTTTGCTTGTCTCTGTAGTCTCTTGTATTCTATTGGTTATGCTTGTTTCTGTAGTCTCTGTTCATTTACCTAGATTTTCCATATCCAGCCGGCCCTCGGTTTGTGTTTTTTTCATTGTCTCCATTTCAGTTTTCAATTCTTGAACTGTTTACATTACCTGTTTGATTGTTTTTTTTTGTTTTTGTTTTTTTGTTTTGTTTTGTTTTTTCCAGGGTATCATTTACGGATTTACTCATTTCTTCGAACTCTTTGTTATACTTCTCATCCATTTCTTTAAGGGAGTTTTTCATATCCAGTTTAAGGGTCTCTATCACTTTCATAATGTCAATTTTTTCCACTTCTTCTAGATTAGGGTGTTCAATTCCTTCTGTTGTAAGATCGCTATATTCTGGTGTTTTCATGTTGTTTTTCAGATTGTTGGAGGAATTCTTGCCTTGGCGCCTGCCCATCTCTTCCTTCAAATGCTCTCCAATAATTCTTCTGGTACAGGATTATGGCTCCTTGTTGGCCAGGGACCCCTCCGATGGATCTTCTGTTACAGGATAAGGGCTCCTTGTTGAGCATGTTCCCCTCAGATGGGTCTTCTGTTACTGGATCAGGGCTCCTTGCTGGGCAGGTACCTCACAGACAAAAGACCCAGCTTGCCACTGTCAAGCTGAGTGAAACAAAGGATCTCCTGCCACTCACCACCAGGTCCCAGCCGCAAAACAGGCCGAGCTGGGACATCTTGTGGCCCCAGAGGAGGGGAGGGGTGCCTTAAGGATACTGGGATGTGATAGGAAGAGAAGGGCAGTAGCTGCAGGGAGAAGACCCTGCAGAATGACCAGAAAGATTAGGGGGTCGAGGAATATCTCTGCTCTGTGACCTGGGCTTTGCAGCCTGCCAGTCAGAAACACACTCACCCCCTATTTTATTTTTAAATTACATAATTTTACAACTTTTCACCTCCTCACCTCCTCCCATTTTCCTTCTCCTCCCCCATCCCCCTTCCCTCCCTCTCTAGTCCAAGGAGCAGTCAGGGTTCCCTCCCTTATGGGAAGTCCAAGTTCCTCCCCCATCCATCCATGTCTAGGAAGGTGAGGATCCAAACAGCCTAGGTTCCCACAAATCCAGTGCATACAGTAGAACCAAAACCCAGTGCCATTGTCCTTGGCTTCTCAGTCAGCCCTCCTCGTCAGCCACGTTCAGAGAGTCTGGTTTGATCACATGCTCATTTAGTCTCAGTCCAGTTGGCCTTGGTGAGCTCCCATTGTCTCAGTGAATGGATGTACCCCTCACCATCCTGACTTCCTTGCTCATGCTCTCCCTCCTTCTGCTCCTCATTTGGACCTTGGGAGCTCAGTCCAGTGCTCCAATTTGGGTCTCTGTCTCTATCTCCATCCAACGTCAGAATTCAGGTTCTATGGTGATATGAAAACTATGAATTTGGAAATTTCATCAAGTTGATGTACATAGGAGAATTTGGAGAGTGTTTTTGCCAGGATAGTGCATGAAAGGTATGTGCCTGATTGCATATAGTTGCCAATCTACCTATTAGATTCATCAACTTGTGAGTTTTAGCATCTATAATAATAAACCATGAAATGTTTTAATAAATTATTGAAACTTGCAGAAGTTCAAAAGATGCTCAAATTTAGAGATGCTCTGTATTTTCATATAAATCATAATTTACTTATTTAAGTCCAAAGAAATAGAATTAAATGTAAGTTTATCATAAAATCATTTGCATTATTTATTTTAAAAACATTCTCCATTGGGAAGAAAAAAGAGATTGAATCTATAATATGTTTATGTATTTCTGTTGGTATATTTAAGGCAAACATTTTTGAATTGAATGTTTTACATTTAATTATAGCTTGACGTTAACAATTTATCACTTAATCTTGTGCCATCACCCTACATGATAGATTCTATGGCTAACAGTCTATGTGTAATTTCATTATAAGCTCCACTCTCCAGGGTTTCATAAAGAAGCAGTCAAATCTATTGAAGACTACAAGATGTTTTAGTTTCTATATGCATACTGTCATTTTAGTTCTACAATGTAGTTTTCATCTACAAGTATAATATCATTTTTTATTCCTGGAGGCAGTTCTTAAAAGAAACCACTTTAATGACTAATGACTATCAATAAGGAAAAAAGTAGCAAAAGACAGGAAAGATTTTAAATCCAATTCCTCTTCTACTCATCTGCCTACATCCATAAAAAATAAATAAAAATGAAAAATTGCCGAGCACCACGCCCCTGTGTCTGCACTCTGTGCGCTTTTACCCAGTTACCGAGCTTTGGGCAAGGGGCATTAGGTTAAAATACACAAAAACATACACACAGAGAAACAGAGACATGGGTCATCATTGAATTCCCCAAGAATGCCCCCTTTATTGTGTTCAGGGGCAGATTATATAGAGATAGCCACACCTCAGCCAAACCCACCAGAAACCACTCTCCTGCCATCAGGAACTCCTGAAGGTCTCATGCTCAGAACAGCTGTAGGCACTCAGATCAGGGGATTACAAGAAATTCAGGATCTGGGGTCTCACTGCTTCCAACAAATAATACATACTATACTTTGTGTTATACACAGATTGGATTTACAAATATAGAGTTAAATAAAAGTGTTTATTAGTGGTTAGTGCTGTAATACACAAGATTAATGAATAAATGATAAAAAGTAAAAGTAAAAGACAAAAATATTAAAAATGACCCATTAATTCAGAAAACTTGAACTTTAGAAGGACAAATAACCCACTCTATTTGAAACACATTTCTACATAATAATATTGGTCTGTTTTCTGATATCACTTTCATTAAGTGATCTATTTTGTAAATCTTTAAATATTAGCAAATACTTTATGGGTCCAGATCATTATCTGCACAATATGTAATTTTAGTATTTACCATACCCATCTATAGATTTGCTAATATAATTCAATGAGAAAATGTATGGATTGTCCATCTGCACATACTATAAGATGAGAAAATAAAAACACAAATGAAAGGTAATATAGTATGGGTAATTATCATAGTAAAAAAAAGAGTTTGTAGAAATCACTATAGCCAGTATTATAATGCCTTTATTAACAAATATACCGGTTGAATCGTGTCTCACCTCCCACAAGAAAAACATACCTACTCAGATTCTGGTCTGTAAACAAAGATTTTTCAGTTTTTTTTTTCTCATGGTTTATTTTTTTTATATTTAAAAATTTCCATCTCCTTCCCTCCTCCTCCCCCCTCCCTCCCCTCCTCCTCCCACTTCCCTCCCCTCCTTCTCTCCCTTCCCTCCCCTCCCCTCCACCCATACCTCCCCTCCCTCCCTCTCAAGGCCAAGGAGCCATCAGGGTTCCCCACTCTATGCTAAGTCCAAGGTCCTCCCAACTCCCCCCAGGTCCAGGAAGGTGATCGACCAAGCTGAGAAGGCTACCACAGAGCCCGTCCATGCAGAAGAATCAGAGCCCAGCGCCATTGTCCTTTGCTTCTCAGTCAGCCCCCGCTGTTGGCCACATTCAGAGAGACGGGTTTGGTCGCATGATCCATCAGTCCCATTCCAACTGGAGTTGGTGATCTCCCATTAGTTCTGTCCCACCGTCTCCATGAGTGAACGCACCCCTCACGTTCCTGACTTAGACGGTAAAATGCCAATTAACCCAATTAAAAAATGGGGCGCTGAACTGAACAGAGAATTCTCAACAGAAGAAGTTCGAATGGCCAAAAGACACTTAAGGTCATGCTCAACCTCCCTAGCTATCAGGGAAATGCAAATCAAAACAACTTTGAGATATCATTTTACACCTGTCAGATTGGCTAAAATCCAAAACACCAATAATAACCTTTGCTGGAGAGGTTGTGGGGTAAGGGGTACACTCATCCATTGCTGGTGGGAATGCACACTTGTGCAACCACTTTGGAAAGCAGTGTGGCGGTTTCTCAGGAAATTCGGGATCAACCTACCCCAGGACCCAGCAATTCCACTATTGGGAATCTACACAAGAGATGCCCAATCATACAACAAAAGCATATGCTCATCTATGTTCATAGCAGCATTATTTGTAATAGCCAGATCCTGGAAACAACCTAGATGCCCTTCAGTGGAAGAATGGATGAAGAAACTGTGGAATATATACATGCTAGAATACTACTCAGCGGTAAAAAACAATGACATCTTGAATTTTACAGGCAAATGGATGGAAATAGAAAACACTATTCTGAGTGAGGTAACCCAGACCCAAAAAATGAACATGGGATGTACTCACTCATAATCGGTTTCTAGCCATAATTAAAGGACATCGAGCCTATAAATTTGGGATCCTTGAGAAGATAATAAGAAGGTGAACTCCCCCAAAAAAAGATATAGTAATCCTCCTGGATATTGGAAGTAGACACGATCACCAGGCAAGATTTTTCAGTTTTAATTAAGATTTCTCCATTGACATTATTGCAGATTAGGATGTTTAGTGTGGGAAGTCCTTCTGTATATGTATTTTTTATTGATTAATAAAGAAGCTGCTTTTGGACAATGGCTTAACAGAATATATATAAAGAGTAGCCTGAGTAAGAAAGAAGCCATGTAGCACCACCAGAGACAGATACTGGAAAGAACTTTACCCAGTAAGCCATAGACATGTGACAATACACAGATTAATGGAGATGGGTTAGTCTAGGATATAAAAGTTAACCAGAAATATGCTTAAACTATATTTCAGATAATACAAATTTCTGTGTGATTATTTCAGAAATCTGGGCAGCCAGGAAATGAATGAACAGCTTTCTTCCAACAGTGTAGTGATTGGGAGCGGTGGGCTGCATTCCCGCCGCCCTGCTCCCGGCTGCCTGGCTAGCTTATGCCCCTAAATAACAACACACAAACTGCATTCATTTAAACACTGCCTGGCCCATTAGTTCCAGCCTCTTACTCACATCTTGATTAACCCATATCTAATATCTAAGTGGTGCCTTAATGAGAAGATTCTAGTGTACGTTCATCTTGGGCTGGAGCTTCATCGCATCTGTCTCACTGAGGAGAGGCATGGTGATTGACTAACTTTCCTTTTTCCCAGCATTCTATTCTGTCTACTCTACCTATCTAAATCCTGCCCTATCAAAAAGCCAAGGCAGTTTCTTTATTAGCCAATGAGAGTCCCCCATCACAACAGATGTTGTCAAGGAAAGAGAAAAAAGCTTGGGCACAGTTGCCTAAATAAGAAAGCAGAAACAATATTAGGAGTGGGTATGAAATCTTAACTAGAGCCTTCAGGCGTTATTGCCATGCTTATCCTTTTATTGCAGGAATCTAATTTTAGATCTGTGAGAAAATAAATTTGTTGTTAAGCCATTTAGTCATGTTGTTTTAATATGCTGATTTTAAGTAACGAAGAGAATAAGTTTAGTTTTTGAAAATACATACTGACCCATGAATAGAAATTATTCTATAATATCCAACTTGATACATTTTACTGAACTTTTCCATGACTTATTTTCTGAGCCATGGCTTTATTCAGATTTTGAGGTCATGTCATAAATTATCATCAACCATGCTCAAATTCTTTCTACACAATACAACTGCTAAATTAAATAAATTTGGTGTAATGTATTGCAATTATTCATTGAATTCAGTGTTTGTTGGAAATTAGAACAGCTGTCATTGAACAAAAGGTTCAATTCAGAGTTAGAAACAGAGAAAATACAGCACTTACTGAAACTGTGGGGCTAGATATAGTTCAGTACTATAGCACTTAACCATCATCATCAAGACTTTGCTTTCATCCAAAACCCAACCAAAAAAATGTAAGGAAAAACAATAAAAACAACAACACTATGAATTGAAGAATGTCACTTGTATTATTTTGGCCTTCTTTCATCATATAGTAAATGAAATTAGTTTTATGTGCAGGAGAAAGCAATCATGACCCTTCTTTGTACACCAATATGCCCAAAATTTCCTTATACACTGACTTATATCATATCCTGGATTTTTTGACAACAGAGACACTGAGCATAACACTTTAAAAGGCTTTTATATTAACTTATTGACAATTATAGAAAACTCAATTTTGTTCCAAGAAATAAAACATGAGGGGGCTCATTTTTTTGAAAAATCATATTAAATTTTAGACAAATGCTACTGAAAACTGAAAGGCAGATACTCCCCACCAACAACCATCATATTTGTGAAACTATTACCTTAAAATGGATTCTAATAATATTAATTTGGTGTGCCTAGCAGGTATTTTTACACATTAGAAAAATACTATGTATGCTTGTGCCAATGAAGACTTTCTTTCTGAAAGAGAATGTAATACACAAATTTCTATTTAGTAGATAATTAGCAATAAGTAAGGGTCATTATAAGACAATGATAAATACTGTAGAAAGAAGAAATAGTATCCTTGTCTATGCTGATTTGATGACTGAAGACTGACTAAGCACATGATTTATAGGAGGAAATCATACAATTTCCTTTCAATTTTATGTGACTAGAGAACTTCAGAAATGAGAACTTAAAAAAATAGAGAGCTCAGTGTGTTTTTATGTTCAAAATTGGTGGGGAAAGATGAAGGTGGAAAGATCAGACACCTATGAAAAAAGAATCCCATACTAGCTCAGAAATAAGAAATAGATTATGTTTATTAAAAGGTAAAACTTACAAAGTCAGTATTCTCTGCTTGTATGATGGATGAAGATCAGATCCAAACCAAACCAAACAGCAAACAGGGCCCAGGGGGAAGCAGAAAGGAAGGGGCCAGATGGGCTTCTGCATCCAGGAAAATAGTCTATGAGGCCATGCCCTAGTAGGCGGGTAGTTGCAAGGTATACACCTTTCCACAGCACTTCCCCCTTTTGTTTAAATAAGAGAGTTCTAAACCTATTACAAAATTATATAAAATAAGAACAAATATCCTATTCTAACTAGCTTAAGTCTTATATAATAAATAACTTGGTCAAGACATGAAAGGAAAGTGGCTATATTCATCTAGTCTTCAACCCCATCAATGATCCGAGAAGGGAAATAATGTTACCTGAGTAATTAGGAAGTGCAATCAAACAACTTCCACAACATGCTGCAAATCATAGAGACAACTGCCTACCTGGGAAATCACCCAAAGTCACATTCGAAATGTTGAAGCAACCAACTTTGGCTAAGGCCTAGAATAACTGACAGATTATTTTTAAAGGCAAGAAAATTTCCAAAACTATCTTACCCTGTCTTGGCACAATTTGACAGTCCTGCTTATCCATTTTTGGATATTATGTATTTTGTCAATAGTTGAGGAATGGGCAGTTCCTTGCCTGAAGGCCAGTTTGTCAAGAAGACGACAAGCTCCAAGTGTTTAACATTCTCTCGGGAGTAGATGGGTGTTGCCAGGAGCGATTGTGTCTCACTACCACAGAACTCTAAGTTAAATTAAATTCCACTTTTACAGCTCTTTGAAGAGGTTGAAGATTATCTATCTATACAGAATATAATTTTTATGTATCTAAAGAACCTGATTAGTCTAACTATAAATATGACATAGATGACTATTGATCTATAATTTTTAACCTTTCTAACTTAAAGACTAAGACACTAAACAACTATGCAATAAATGAGGACAATAACATCCAAATATAAACAATGTATAATTATCTTGATCAGAGGTAAAAATGTACACTGCAATATGGTAAATATATATATATATATACATAAAATGTAAACAGAGGTAGAAGCATGCATGCATACAATACTCAATATAATTTAACTTTGTATCCATATACAAGAATCTATACCAATGTGATTGTCTATAAACAATCCAGTACCAATCTATTATCCTATCATCCAATTTTCCCTCTTTAAAAAAAAAAAAAAACTCTGAGCTTATAGAATTACTGCTCCAACCCTCAACTGTATGCCAATTATAATCAACCCCTAAATGATGTCCCTAAGCCTGAGGACAAACTTAGCTAGGAGAGGGGATGTTATCTTCTAGAATTACTTCCAGCTGTCATGGTGGCAACGTTCTTTCTAGGGGATCCTGTGAAAGTAAAATGATGGTTAAATTTCAAGATCAATGTCTGGTAAGATTCCAAATAGTCTCTGAGTATTTTGTAGAGGTCTGGTCAGAATGTTGTAAAAGATGTGCACCATTTCAGCTAATCAAGTTGGAACCATCTTGTGCAGCTGGTACCTAAAACAGATCTTGTAGTAGTGCTATCAGTATAATGACATCATATCAACCAGGTGGAATTGTTGAGGGGACCCATCTTCTTCCTGGAAACTTCAAAAATTACTGCAGAAAAATTCATTGTTCATTGTGGAAAACTTAAATATTATGTATATAGACATATACAGACATTTATATTTAATGAAAGGCATGATGAAAAAAATTGATATGAAGAAAAGTAAAGATGTTTTCTAAATTCAATTTTCCTTCTGTCCCATATCATGGCTTTTGACATGAGACAGAAACTGGGTTTTTCTATTAACAACAGGCTTGGAATTAGAGAGGGACTGAGCCAGTGTCCAACTCCAAAACCAGCTCGCTCTCTCTCTCTCTCTCTCTCTCTCTCTCTCTCTCTCTCTCTCTCTCTTCTGTATTATATACATACATATATATATATATATATATATATATATGTGTGTGTGTGTGTGTGTGTGTGTGTGTGTGTGTGTGTGTGTGTGTTGAACTTTTTTACTTAGGGAACATAATTTTATTTTCGCGTTGATCCTTATTGGGTAGTAATTGTTTTCATCTGTCAGTATTGAAACATCCAGGTTCCCTTGAATTTTTTGAAGATGAGTGTTTTCCTGCAGAGATAAGAGCAGAACCCTGCCCCACCCTATATGTTTTTCTTACCATCTGTATGATTACATTGTGGATGAGCTGTCATTTCCCCTTTCCAAGAATTTTCCTCTTAAAACCAGACCTTTATTAATTTTGATGGTATCCACAATTTTTCAACCTGTGGAAACAAGAGCAAAAATCCTTTCCCAAATGCAGCACATCTCCTGGCTTACACTGAGAGGTCAACACATCCTTGAAATAAACTGGTGTTCTCACACTTCAAACTCCCTTGTGATGGTTATATTATAACAAAAAATACTGTTCAGGCAAAAGCAAATCTGTCTGGGCAGTGGGAGGACTCAACCTCCATCCCTGGCAGGAGGTTCAAACCCATGTGGCACCAAGTAAAGGCAGAGAGATCGGACGCTTATAAAAAAAGGAATCCCATACTAGCTCAGAAATAAGAAATAGACCAATGCTTATTAAAAGATAAAACTTACAAAGTCGGGATTCTCTGCTTTAACGATGGATGAAGATCAGATCCAAAGCAAACTGAACAGCAAACAGGGACCGTGGGGAAGCAGAGAGGAAGGGGCAGAAGGACTTCTGCATCCAGGTAAATAGTCTATGAGGCCACGGCCCAGTAGGCAGGTAGTTGCTAGCTATACACCTTCCCACAGCAGAAAGAGGTAGGTGGGGATAAGTATGAGGAATCAGAAATAAACTAGATGGATATGGGATTGTTTGTTCATATTCTTCTGTGTGTTCTGGTATCTTCTGTAGCAAATATGTTACTTTCATCAGGGTATATGAAAGGTTGTCTTAAGTGACCATCTTATGACATGTCTGAAATGGAGGTGAGAGATCAAACAGATATTGCTTCTGTACTTCTTTTAAAGGCCAGAATATTTAGAGGTAGTGCATTCTGTACCTCATTACCACTCTTAGGATTTATTAGAAATATGTTGTGTGGTTTTTGCTCCTGATATTTAAATACTATTGCAGATATGTAAGTAGCTTAAATTATTTTCCTTTCTTTATCATAGTGAGATTCAGCACAACTATCTCCTACTTAATGCATGCATGAGACACATTGAAACAGGATACTTTGGGGATGTTATAAATTGGTCTCAGTGGGGGAAATGAAGATAGAATTTTCTGCCTTCTTTACACTTCTATGCAGATTTATATGTCATGATTCACTTCTTTGAATTTAAGGCATTCATTAGAATAATTTCTTGAATTGTTAGCCCTGTCAATAGACTCATATTTGAGAAGAAGATGGAGTGAGGCAAAAGTTTCCCTTTTAAATGATATTTTATTTTCTAATTAATCCTATTGAAATTGTCATATTCTGAGAATAACTGTGAAGAAGGTCTTACTAATCTTCCTCTGGAGCATATGTATTAGGTAACTTCACAACTCTTCTAAAATATAAGAAGAGAAACAAGAATGGAGACAAACTTCTTTCTAAAACTTACAGCTGGCATTGGAAAAAATAAGAGGTGCTTCTAGAGGTCAAACAGAAACAGAGGTGAAAGGTGGAGTTTGGCACATAGTTTTTAAACTACTTCATTATGAGTATTGGATCTGAAAGGCAGAACTCTGTGAAACTGAAATTGAGTAATACCAAAATTGTACTGACAAAGGCACAAGAACATAAAACTATAACGTTGTTAATCCTCACTGGGATTGTAATGGTGAGGAGGACATTCCTGCTATATGCAATTAGGGTACTAGCCTCTGTGGCTTTTCAGGCTAAACTGATACTCTCAGAAAAGCATAGGTATTTCTCAGATGAGAAATTAATATCACAATGTTTACCAGCAAACAGAAACCCTGAGGGAGATAGCACAAATTTCTGTACTAAGATACTGCTAGACATAAAATTAAAGCCAAATTTTGTAAACCACAAAGTAATAATCATGTGATTCCCATAACATGAGAAAAAGCAGGACTATATGTATAACTTTAGATAATACATTTCTAATGGAAAGGTCATAAACACAGCATGTTTTCAATATACAAAGACAAAATGTAAATACAAACCAAGTTAGCTGTGTTTAGAATCATTTAGGATAAAAATATTTTTATTTGCCTATGAGGACATTTCCAGAAAGATTTGACTAAAGTGGAAATAAAACTTCTGTGTGGGCAGTACATATTCTATGGTTTGGGTCCCAGTCTGAATAAATTGGAGATTTATAATATAATAATTATATGATATAATGTATAATAATATAATTTAATTTAATATAACCTAATAAAAAAGAGCTGCCTCAAGCTCCATGCACTATTACTTCCCTACCTTTAGGAAGCATATTCTCAAACTGTGAGCCAAAGTAAAACCTTCTGTTCTTAAATTTCTTTCTGTCAGGTATTGTCACAGCAATGAGAAAAACAATATTGCTATGACCAAGAAAATTGATAAAGGATGAGTTCTGAACTGGAAAAAACAATGTCTTCACTATAATTACAGATCTATGGTTCTTTTAGAAAAAATTATACAAAAACTATTATATGCATTTTGTCACCACATTTATTACCCAGTAGTTCATATATACAAGCGACAGTTGTCCCAAATGAGCTGTAGCTTTAGCCCAACTCTTTTATGTTCATAATTTTATTTTATCAGCCCCTCTCCAGGAAATATATTGAATTGAATAAGTTTTTAAAATTATGTATTTTTATTATATGAGTGTGGGTGCTTTTGCTTGCAAGCATGTTCATCTACCATGTGCATGTGGTATCCCCAGAGGCCAGAAGATGGCTTCAAATCATATGGAACTGGAGTTACACACAGTTAGCTAGAACTTACGGTTGTCTTTTGCAAGAGCAATAAGTATTCTTAACTGCTGTGCCAACTCTTTAGTCCTGTGGAGTAACTTTAAATTTCATACAAATGAGTGTTTTAAGTATTGAATCATTTACAGAAAGCAGCAAACTCTTAAAACCAGCAGTGGGTAAAACCGATATAATAATCAAGATTATAGGACAAAGTTATAATGAGCATAGATGCAGTAATCACTGTATTATTTAGCTCCTGACACTTAATAACTGTATGGAGTAAATGAAGTTAGGAGTGAATATATATTGCTTAACAAGGACTTGACCATGTTAAGAACCAATGCCTCAGCCCTAAAAAAGTGACAAAACCTTCTCCAGTGAGGCTCAATGAGATATCCATTCTTTCCTTTGTCAGAGGGACAAATGTTGGCAGTGTGTGAAGAAAATATCCACAGTAGTTTTCTCCATCCAGTGTTTACAACCTGAGACAACTTCCCTACAAAGGCTGCTCATTTGAAGCATAGCTAAAACTGGCTACTTGTTTGTCTTTATGTAATTACACCACCTTCTAATTATCTATATACAATAACCCTGTCTCCCTATTCAACAATATATAATAAACACTGTGATCTTCCAGGGTGCTCTGGCTTCTCCATCTGAGAGCCTAGACCACTCAATTTCAACTTTTCTGTACATATGTCTGTCCTCTCCTCATCCCATAGTCACCTCTAGTCAGGGCTCCAGGATCAAGCCCCGCAAGGACTCAGCACATAAAATAATCAATTTACAAAGATAGAAAAATTATTCCCTTCATAGTTTTATAGAATTCAGTTAATGACTAAGTTGGGCCTTTTGGATATAAGACTGTGACGAAGTATTATCTCCTGGAAAACCACTTATCATACCAGCAAGGAAGCAGCCAGATAAGAAGTATGGAGATCAGTATACTAGTATTCCTTATTACTCAACTGCAGCAGAGAGATACAGAGAGAAAAGAGCTAATGTCCCCTTCCAAAGAATGCCTTTAAAGAGCTGAATAACTCCTACTTGGTACCAAGTCTTAAAAGTTGCATGAAGATCCAATAGTACTTTGCATAGCTCCAGGTCTTCACATGAAAGTCTGTATGAAACATTCCAGAAAACATTAGCAAGATATATTAACAAAATAATGACAGGATAAATTAAGATAACCAAATTAGGTTTTCTTCAGCAATATTTAGGATTGTTGTAAAACAAATTCAACTAATTTACCATAGTTACCAATTGAAGAGGAAAATAGTGAAATTTTTATTAGCATTAAAATTCTTGTCAAAATTAGCACACTGTGTTGGGAAATTTTGGAAACTAATAATAAAAATTTTCAAATCCTGGAAGGAATTGACTTACAGGGTTGGTGAATATCTGTGATGATGAGGTAGCAGAAACATGAAGTAGTTTGGCCACGGGGCTATTTCTGTCTAAGCCTTCTAGTACTGGGGTTACAGAATGTCACAGTGTAGGCTTTTGGGTGTATTCTTGGGAAGCAAACTCGGGTCCTCATGCTTGTGCAGCAAGAACTTGACTAATTGAGCCATCCTTCATTCTAATAAATGCTAAGTTGTTAATAATCATGTGACTATTGGTGATGAGAAAGAGGAGATGCACACAAAGATCTACATAGCCCCCTGCAACATCAATGAAATGTTGAAACACAACCTGTTACTATACAGAAGACCAAGAAGTGAGTGACCAGCCACCTGCAGAAAACCCCATTCTTTTGGCCCTCCACACTGGGAACAAAATTCCAGGCCCCTCTCCCACCTGCCTTGACTTCTCTAATTAACCATCAGGTAAGATTTCTGCAGGTAGGGTGCTCCTACACCACCATCCCATCCATTGGACCCTGAAAGCTACAAGTACCACTCTGCCCCCAAACCCTCTTATCCCCCCTGCAACCTCAGTGAACTCTGAAACTCAGCCTACTACTATACAGAGAGGACCAAGAAATGAGTGGCCACCCACCCAGCAGAAAACCCCACTCTCTAAGTCTTCCATACTGGGGCAAAATCCCTGCCCCTACCCGGCTTTCCTCAGCATCACGATCCAGGCAGCAGGCAAGTTTCCTGAAGGTAGGCTGCTTCAATACCCCCATTCCAGCCACCGAACCCTGAAAGCTACATTTCCATTCAGCCCACAAACCTTCCTACCCCCTCCACCCTGAAACCTAAGAGGAATGCTGGAATACACGGTGCAACTACACAGAAAGGACCAAGAGAGAGGACCAAGAGAGAAACTCTGAAGCACAAGCTGTGAATGCACAGACTGGACCAAGAGAGTGAACTAAGATAGCAGACAAAGATAGCAGGCCAAGAGAGAGGTTCAAGAGAGTCCTCAGTGGCTCTCAGAGATACAGATAGTAACAGTACAGAGCATACTAAGAACAGTTCCCAAAGACACTGGCAGCCCTTCAAGAATAGAACCAAAAGGCACTGGCAACAATTGAAGGAAGAAATGGATAGGCAACAATGCAATAATTCATCCAACAACCTAAAAAGCAAAATGGTAACATCAGAACACAGTGGTCATATACCATGAAGACTTGATCATTTTAACCCAGAGGAAGCAGAAGAAAATGATTTTAAATTCAACTTTATGAGGATAATGAAGACCTTTAACGTGGAATTTTTTGAAAAAAAAATCATTTAAAGAAATGGAGAAAAAGTAAAAAAAATTGAAATAATGTATTAAATTTTTCAACAGAACCAAGAAAACCAAGAAAAAATAATCAAAGAGGTGAAGCAAACAGTTCAAAACTTGAGGACTGAAATATAGGCAATAAAGAAAACACAAACCAAGAGAATTCTAAATATGGAAAATCAGGGTAAATTAATGAGAACTGCAAAGGCATGCATAATTAATTGAATATAAGAGATGGAAGAGGGAATCTCAGGTGTTGAAGTTACTATAGAGGAAATAGATTCATTAGTCAAAGAAAACATCAAATCCACTAAATTCGTAACACAAAACATCCAGGAAATCTGGGACACTATGACAAGACCAAACCTAAGAATAATAAGTATAGATGAAGAAGGATATTCCTATGAAGGTACAAGAAGCTTACAAAACACCAAGTACACTGGACAAGAAAAATATCCCTTGCCATAGCCACACAATAATCAAAATGCAAACATACAGAATAAAGAAAGAATACTAAAGGCTTCAAAGGAAAAAAAGCCAAGTAACATAAAGAGAGACCCATCAGGATTACACCTGACATCTCAATGGAAACCATGGAAGTCAGAAGGAACTGGGCCTATGTGCTGCAGACACTAAAATACCCGGGATGCAAGCCCAGAATACTATAACCAGCAATGTTTTCAATCAGCATAAATGGGAAAAACAAGATATTCCATGACAAAACCAGATTTAAGCACTACCTATCTACAAATCCAACCCTATAGAAAGTACTAGATGGAAAACTCCCTGCAACCCAAGGAAGATAATCACAACCACAAAAACACAGGCAAAAGATAATCTCACACCAGTAAAACTCAAAGAAGGGAAACATACAAACACTACCACCTGTAACCCCGCTTGGCGGGTGAGCTATTCAGGGTCTTCTGAAGGGGCACTACCTGAAATACATGGACTGTAGAGAGAAAGGAGACCAAGCAAGATTCTATTTGTCAAGGTCTCCTTTCTTAGGGTGAAGGTTACAGCTTTTATAGCCCTCAAATGGGGTGGGGGTAGGAAGGAACTTTTGCTGAAGTAGCAAAGCACCCCTGGTGTAAGCGGAAACATTTTTTTTTTTTGTGATTCCGTTACAAACAGTTTTCAAGATAGTTGGTATGTAGGGCGGGTTCCATTAACAGATACTTGGAATGTAAGGCGGATTCCGTTAACAGTTTTTAAGATGGTTGGAATCTGAGGCTCTCTGCCAACATCCTTAAGACAATGGTCCCCGCCATCATACCTTAGGACAATAGCCCCTAAAAAATCCCCCTTTCTTTTATTATGGCAGGCAGCTAATAAGTGGAGAGCACCAGTCAGAGTCTAACCATGTTGTCAGACCTAGAGGAGAAGAGACTGGGACAAGGAGGACCCTCCTCTCGAGTGGTGGAGTCTCATTTCCTCTCCTGGGAACAGAGGGGTGTCTTATGGGTAGTATTAGTTATTTTTGAGTATTATTAATGATGGCTTGCGATGAGGGCTCTTGTCTTGAGTTGAGTTGAGTGGGGACCAGGTCTTTTCCCCCCTTACCCATCCTGGGGTTCCCAGGGCCCTGTCTTAGGCTATGTGGAGGGCAATCCTCGTCCCCTGTCATCATGCCATGGTGAGACAGCCTGTACGGCCTCTGTATGATGTGCTGTTCAGGGGAGGGTTCCAAAATATTCCCGTCATTGGACCTCTGCATGAATTATTAATGAAAAGACTGTGAAGAGCTTCTCAAATAAAGGCTATCTCGTATAGATTGAGTAAAAGATATAATTTGGACACCAATGACTCCATCTCTGGACAAGAAGAAAGGGCACCTTCCAAACCCAGTATTCACCTTTTAGTCTGGCCTTTGGTATATACTCCTTCCTAAATGCCTATTCCAACATAAGATTACAAGTGCTGTCTGCCAAAAATTTTAAACCCAAACATTTTACAGGGTGTGTCAAACTTTTCCCAACATTTATAAGCAGTTACAAATACCATTAAGTCAATTCCAGTAAGGGTACAATGACAGACATTGTTATATCAAAACACCACCAGTTCCAGTATCTGAGCAACAGTTAAAATCCCGATCTTTCCCCTTAAGTGAAGAGGGGTTAAGATTTTAATCAAAATGAGTTTTGTGTCCCAAAGATTAAAACAGTCAGATGTTTAGTCTGCATCTTAGCTCCAAAGCAAACAGAATTCAAACTGCAGAAAATTGTAGTTGCCATGGTCAGGTCATCTCAGCAGGGCATCTGTGTCTGTGTCTCAGGTCTGGAAGCAGCTCAGCATTTGTGCTTCAGGGCAGGTGGGATTCCTGGGTGCGGTGAGCTGGATTCAGCTACTTGAAGCATATCTTGGCAATTATCTCAGCTGAATCTCTGGAGGCAGGACGTGTAGAGTCCTGTTTCTCCTCAAACTACTTTATGGTGTGTTTGCAGCTACGACATCATCAGGTCCAGCTTTATTTTCTTTCTGTGAAATAAGGCACAAACATCCTCAACCCCAAATAAACATAGGTCGGGTTTTTTTTTATAATGCATTGCAAGAGCTTTTTTTTTTAACCTTGCCTTAGTAAAGGTCAGCTTGGTGTCATCATGTCAGATCTGTTTGCATCAGGATCTGTTTGCAACTTTTATAAGTTGCTTTCAAGGTGCCTTGGTACGCTCCATAATTTCTTTTTATTATTAACCATATATGTAGTTCTTCCATTGGAAGAGCCATTTGTAAAATTTAGTATAAAATCCTTTAGGGGATTTTTAGCTATAACATTAGCAAAATACAGTCATGTGAATTGTAGCAATGATCATATGGGAAAATATTATTTTGGCCTTTGAACTGAGCAAAGACAATTGTCCAGGAATCAATCTTAAAATTATCAATTAATCTATTGTTTAGTATAAGAAACATTGATTATAGTCAATATTTTGTCAAACCATCTCCCAGATTTTATACTGCCCTTTTGTACCAGACAGGCTATTGTTCTAAATTAAGACTTTAATATCTTAACTGGCAAAACTGGGAAGGTTTAGCCATAAACAGCATTTTGCTTTTTCATAAAACTGTTGTAGAATAAGTTTTACATTTAATACACACATTTGCCATAGCTGAATCATAATTAATATACTGTACTTGTTGATTATTGTGTATTTTACCTGCTTGAGTACCTGTTAGACAGCTTTTATAAGCTCTCTATTGGAAACTGGCCCATTGTTTTTTGTAAGAATTTTATCTATTGGCTCAATATCTCCCATAAGAATATTATAACTAGGGCTTTAACCGTTGAATATGTAATTAAAAGTTTATAAGCTATCCTCCTTTTAAGTTGTAAGTCTGCCTAGCAGATAGGAAAATGGAAAAGGGAAGCATTTTAACTAATGATTTGGGCCTCATTAGACAACAACATGTAGAAGAATAAAAATAGATCCGCATCCATCTCCATGTACAAAACTCAAGTTTAAATGAGTCAAAGGCTTCAACATATAAAAATTACATTGAACCTCACAGAGAAAAAAATTAGAAGTACATTTTGCCACATCTTAAACATAGCCTCAGTGGCACAAACATTGGAAGAAACAATAAATAGATCTCCTGAATTGAGAAACTTTTGTATAACAAGACTTAATATCAGCCCATAGAATGGGAAAAGATTTTTACTTATCATAAACCCTTTCCAAAAATAGATGAAGAACTCAGGAAATTAGTTATCAAAAAATTAATCCAATAAAAATATTTGTTACAGACATAAACTGAAAACTCTTAACAGACAAACTTAAAAATGACTGAGAGACACTTAAAACATGCTCAAACATAACATCCTTTAGCCATTAGAGAAATGCAAATCAAAACCCTGAGATCTCACCTTATCTTTGTAAAAATGAACAAGATTAAAAATTATTATTAACAACTTATCGTTAAGAAAATGTAGGTAAAGAGAAAACTCCACTGCTGGAAATGCAAACTGTCACAGCTGCTTTTGGATCATTGCATGGTTATTTTTTAAAATTAGGCAAATATCTACCTTAAAACTCAGCAATACCCCTTTTGGGCCTAAATACAAAAGTTTTTCAACCATACCATAAGGACATGTACTCAGCTATGCCTATAGCAGAATTACTTTATCATAGCCAAAATCTGAAAACAACCCAAAATGTATCTCTTTTACATCTAGGATAAATGAGATTTCATCCTTTTAAATATCCATAAATACCATAAAATATCTTGGAGTAACTCTAAGCAAGCAGGACAGAAGTTTTGGGGTCCTGTCATCTCTGCTTGTCAAGGGGGAAATGTTTTTTTTTTTTTTATTTTTTAACCATTATCACTTTTTACAGTATAACTCTGGCCCTTGATAAATTTAGTTAGAGGCCTGAGTCTCAGCAGTCCACCCTGAAGCAACACCTGGCAGCAGGAAAGGACCACAAGCTGAAATAACTTGATTCCCACCCATGAACGGGCCATACAAATGGGAAAACTTGTATGATAAGAACTTTAACTCTTTTAAGAAAAAAAATTAAGACATTAGAAAATAAAAAGATCTATTTTCTTGGGAAAGTAGAAGAAACACAGCAAAAATGACAATCTCATTGAAAACAATCTACAGATTCAGTGTAAATGTCCATTAAAAATTATAGCAACATTTCTCACAGAACTCACCTACAGATTTAATAGCAAAATTTCTCAAAGAACTTAAAAGAACAATCCTCAACTTTATAAGGAAAAGATAAAAACTTAGGATAGCCTAAACAATCTTAAAATCCTGTACAATCAAGGAACTTCAGAATGCATTACAATCTCTGACTTTAAACTTTACTACAGAGCCACAGTACTAAAATCAATCCAACTTGGATACAAATTCACCTGCCTACAAACAGCAGATTTTTAACAAAGAAGCAAAATTGTGAAATGGAAAAGAAACATTTTAACTTGCTTATCTCAGAGGATACCTTAATTTAAACCTGTCTTTTTTCCTTTAGCTGAATCTGCACTGCATGACAGGGGCTAGGACACAGGCTCACTTTGCCTGTTAGACTGCCTTCCCAAGCTCTGGAGGGCAGATTTTTAACTATCTTTTTTATTTTAACTTGTAAATCATAAAATTAGAAGAAATTTTGAATCCTCTCCTCTTTTCTATAGACTGTGTGAGGTTAAATTTGCTCTCTAAATTTACTTTTGCTTCTGCTTGCCTTTTACCCGGAGGTGAGTTAGGTTAGCTGACTGTGTGCACGTGGCTCCTCAATCTCAGCGGTAACTTGATGATTCTTGGGCCAAAAATCATTTTTCCTTCACCTTTTTTACTCATTTAGCATGTAATAAGAGTTGCAATTCCACATCTATCATGCTTACTGATTCTCAATAACTCTGCCATTGTTCCTGCTCCATTCTTACTCCCTTTAGTTACCAACATATATAACTGAATACTTTTTCCTTATCCCAATTATAACTTATTTACAAAGTTTTACTCCCGATTTAAATTTTGCCCTGCTTTTCTACATTTCTTTCTCTATTTTACATCGCTAATAAGAGCCCAGTAACTGAAGACAGCCTCTGGAATGGGGTCTCCATTTTTTAACATTTTACTAAGATCTTTCCCTACCTTGTCTCTTGTCTGGGGGTGAATTTCTGGGCTGGTTAAAATTAACCAGGGACATTTTTCATCTACAAAACAAAAGAATTCAGCTAAATCTCTCTTTTTAACTCTTATTCTTCTCTCCCTGAGTGACTGTTGAAATTCTTGTATGAATTTCTCTTCTTTTGAAAGCGATTGTCCCATGTGTTATAGATGACAATGAACCTGTGCCTACCTTGTCCTGCAGATCTGTTCAAGTACTACAGCCACAGAACCTTTTCTTTCTTCTTGTCCCGGGACTGTGCCTTCATCATCCAGTTAGTTGTCCGTACTTCAAGGTCCCTGTTCAGGCGCCACTGTAACCCGCTTGGCGGGTCAGCAATTCAGGGTCCTCTGAAGGGTCGCTACCTGAAAGACATGGGCTGGAGAGAAAAAGGAGACCAAGTAAGATTCTATTTGTCAAGGTCTCCTTTCTTAAGGTGAAGGTTACAGCTTATATAGACCTTGAATGGAGTGGGGGTAGGAAGGAACTTTTGCTGGAGTAGCAAAGCACCCCTGGTGTAAGTGGAAACATTCTTTTTGTGATTCCGTTACAAACAGTTTTCAAGATAGTTGGTATGTAGTGCAGGTTCTGTTAATAAATAGTTGGAATGTAAGGCAGATTCCGTTAACAAACAGTTCTTAAGATGGTTGGAATGTGAGGCTCTCTGCAAACATCCTTAAGACAATGGTCCCTGCCATCATACCTTAGGACATTGGACCCCTGACAACGACCAAATATATCAGGATTAGCAATCACTGATCACATCACATCAGTGGACTTGATTCACCTATAAAAAGACCCAGGCTAAGACAATGGATATGAAAGCAGGGTCCATCCTGCTGTATGAGAGAAACACACCTAAACCTCAAAGACACACAAGGGTTGGGAAAAGATTTTCCAATTAAATGGACCTAAGAAACAAGAGGGAGTAGCTATGGTAATATCTAACAAAATAGACTTCAAACTAAAATCAATCAGAAGAAAAGAAGAAGGACACTTTATATTCATAACAGGAACAATTCATCAAGATAAAAATCTCAATCCTGAACATCTATGCCCCAAATACAAGAGGGCCCACATATATAAAAGAAACATTACTAACATTACTAAAGCTCATCAAACCCCACACACTAATAGTAGGAGACTATAACATCCTATTCTCTCCAATGGACAGGTCAACCAGACAAAAACTTAACAGAAAAATAAGAGAACTAAAAGATGTCATGACTAAAATGGACTTAACAGACATCTACAGAATATTCCACCAAAACACAAAAAAATATACCTTCTTTTCAGCACCTAATGGAAATGGACAATTTTCTGGATAGGTACCACATATAAAATTAAATGAAGACCAACTGAACAATTTAAATAGATCTATAACCTGCAAGAAAATAGAAGTAGTCGCAAAAGCCTCCCAATCAAAAACGTCCAGCGACAGATGGTTTCAGTAAGGAATTCTACCAGTACTTCAAAGAAGAGCTAATACCTATGCTCCTCAAATTGTTCCACATGATAGAAACAGAAGGAGCATTGCCAATCTCCTTTTATAAGGCTACAGCTACCATGATACCAAAACCACTCAAAGACTCAACCAAGAAAGAAAATTATAGACCAGTCTCACTCATGAACAAAGATGCAAAACAATTTAATAAAATACTTGCAAACCAAATACAATTACACATCAGAATAATCATACACCATAATCAAGGCAGCTTCATCTGAGAGATGCAGGAATGGCTTAACATACTAAAATCTATTAATATAACTCAACATATAAATAATCTGAAAGAAAAAAAACTTATGATCTTTACATAAGATGATAAAAAAGTATTTGACAAAGCCTAAAAACACTTCATGCTAAAGGTCTTAGAAAGATCAGGGATAAAAGGAACATATCTAAACATAAAAGAGCAATATACAGCAAGCCGACAGCCTACATCAAATTAAAAGGAGAGAAACTCAAAGTAATTCCACTAAAATCAGGAAAATGACAAGGCTAACTGCTCTCTCCGTATCTATTCAATATAGTTTTTGAACTTCCCGCTAGAGCAATAAGAAAACAAGAGGAGATCAAAGGGATTCAAGATGGAAAGGAAGAAGTCAAGCTATAGCTATTTGCAGATGATAAGACAGTACACATAAGTAACCCCAAAAACTATAACAGGGAACTCCTACAGCTGATAAATACATTCAGTAATGTGGCAGTATACAAGATCAACTAAAAAAAATCAGTATCCTGCCTATACACAAATGATAAAGAAGTGGAAAATGAAATCAGAGAAACATCATGCAGTGATGAGGTGAGCTGCATTCCCGCCCGGCTCCTGGCCGCCTGGCTAGCATATGCCCCGAAATAACAACAGACAAACTGTATTCATTTAAACACTGCCTGGCCCATTAGTTCCAGCCTCTTATTGTCTAATTCTCACATCTTGATTAACCCATTTCTAATAATTTTTGTAGCACCACAAAGTGGTGTCTTACCGGGAAAGATTCAGCAAGTCTGACCTGGTGGCTGGCTTCATGGCTACTGTCTTAGGTCGGAGAATCATGGCAACTGCCCAGAGAGGAGAAACATGACGATTGCCTGAGGCATCTGCCTCACACTCAGCATCCTGTTCTGTCTACTCCACCCACCTATGTTCTGATGTATCAGGCCAAGCGGTTTCTTTATTAATTAAACAATGAAATCATCAGATAGATAGAAGACACACATCATTTCCCCTTTTTCTGTTTAAACAACAAAAAAGGCTTTAACTTTAACATAGCAAAATTACATATAACAAAACAGTTATCAAGTAAGAATTATAGTTACAATATTTATATCTATTTTATCTTTTATCATAACAAAGGAAAACAACTATAACTATCTATCTATTCTTCACTCCATCAAAGACTCCAGAAGGATATAATATTACCTAAGTAAACAAGAAATAAGCAACTTCCAAACTCTAGAAATGACAGAGACATCTCGCTGTCTGGACAGTCACCCAAAGTTCTTTTGTACTGTTGGCACATCCATCTTCGGCCTACAGGCCCATAGTTTCCAGCAGACATTTCCATGAAGCAGGAAATTTCAAAGGCAGTTCAGTCACTATCTGCTGTGTCCTGCAGAATGTCTCACAGACTCTTTCATGAGTCAGGAACCCCAAAAAATCATCTCACTTTTAGGCAAGTTCAGCAGTCCTCTCTCTGAGGGTTCTTTGTGTCCAGTCTATGCATCAGTCCAGGCAAGAGCAGTTTCTTGCCCAAATGGCTATCAAACTCCATAAGGAGACTCTTCAATGCCCATCTCCTTCTTGAAGTAGATTGGTGCTGCCAGGAGCAGACATGTCTCACTGTCATGAACAGTCCTAAGTTATTTAAACATTTAAATGCCATATTCTGTAGTCTTTGAAAGATATTAGGAATGCATATTTAACTTAGCTAACATGACTACAAGTTTTACTATTATCGATGATTATCCATTAGCAACCTATATTTCCTAATTACACATTACATTTTTAAATGAACTATACAATCATAATACCTTAATCAAGATAAGAAATACATATACATATAACAAAATTGACCTTAAATTTAAATCACTAAAGCAAAATCCATATCAATGCAAATTATTCATATCTATATCATATTCCCCCTTTAAATGTAAAAGAACATATATAAACAATATTTGGGAATATGGATGCAGTTTTTTCTCTCCAAACTGCTTCCTGCTAAATGGGGATGCTGTTTATCAGATCTTTCATGGTGTAACCTGTGTGCCAGGTTCATCTCAGTCATCAGTTGGGTGAAGTAATTTTCTGAAGGTGTTCACAGCAACCTTTCAGTAGGGCGTGGTCTATCATACCATATTGGGATAGAAGCAATCCACAGGGTCTCATTTTCTGTAAAAACAAAAGAAGAATCTCTTTTCCAAAGTATCATATCCTTAGATCCAAATTCTGAAGTCAAGGTATTTTCAAAATATCTATCTTGGATTAGTTCAGCAGCATTTATAAACAAATATCTTTTAGCAGCTGTTGCTCCTTCCTCAGCATTCAAACAATTCAAATCAATTCCATCTTTGTGCGACTTTATTTTATTTCATTAATTTTTACTTTTATTTTTTGAGACAGGTTCTCTGTATATCTTTGACCTGGAATAACTATATAGACCAGACTGTTCTTGAACTCAGAGATCTTCCTGTCTCTGCCTCCCTGGCCTTGGAAATGTAAATCAAAATGACTCTGAAATACCACTGTACACCAGTCAGAATGACTAAGATCAAAAACACCAATGGTAGTTTATGCTGGAAAGGATGAGAAGTAAGGGGAACACTCCTCCATTTCTGGTGGAAATCCAAACTTGTACAGTCACTCTGGAAATCAGTATTGCAATTTCTCACAAAATTGAGAATTAACATACTGCAAGACCCAGCAATACAACTCTTGGTCATATAACCAAATGATGTTCACTCATGCTATAAGGACATTTGTTCAACTATGCTAACAGCAGTATTATTTGTAATAACCAGAACCTGGAAACAACTTAGATATCCCTCAGCTGAAGAATGAATAACAAAAATGTGGTACATTAACACAATGGAGTGCTATTCGTTGGTTAAAAACAATGACATCTTTAAATTTGCATGCAAATAGATGAAACAAAAAAAAGCATCCTTACTGAGGTAACCCAGACCCAGAAAGATGAACATGGTATGCTCATAAAAGGATAATGAGTCTATAGTCTATGAACCTAGAGAGGCTAAGTAACAGGGTGAACCCTATGAAAAATATATATACATCTACCTGGAAATGGTAAATAGACAAGATCACCTGAAAATATTAGAGCATTATGGTGGTAGAAAAGGGAAGGAAGAAAGGGATAAGGAAGGGAGAAGGGGAGGGGGAGGATAATTTCAGGGATCAGGATAGTCTAGATGGAGGAAGGACAGAGATGAAAGCAAGGAAAGAGATATATTGATTGAGGGAGCCATTATGGGTCTAGCAAGAAACCTGATACTAGAGAAATTCCAAGGAATCTACAAGGATGACTACAACTAAGACCCTCAGCAAAAGAGGAGAGAGTGCGCAAACTGTCCTTGCCCTGTAGTCAGGTTGATGACTATCTTAAATATCATCATAAAACGTTCATCCAGCACCTAATGGAAACAGAGGCAGAGATCCACAGTGGAGCACTGGGCTGAGCTCCCAAAGTCCAGTTCAAGAATTGGAGGAGTGAAAATATGTGCAAAGAGATCAACATCATTATAAAGCTAATGGGAGCTCACCAACTCTGACCTGACAGGAAAGGAACCATCATGGGAGCAAACTAGACCAGAGTTCTGAATATGGGTGTCAGTTGTATGGCTGCAGCAGACTGTGGAGGCACTGTCAGTGGCTCCAGAATTTATCCCTACTGCTTGTATTTTTTGGGGGGTACCTATTCTCTTTGAGTGGATACCTTGCTCAGCCTAGATATAGTAGGGAAGGCTTTAAATCTTTCCCAAAGCAATGTTCCTTACCAACTCTGAGGAGTATATGCGGGGTGTTGTGGGGGGTTATGTGGAGGGGATGGAAAGAGGGGAGGGAGTGTGAACAGGAATTGATATGTAAAATGAAAAAAGTTTGTTCTTTTTAAAAAAATGGAAATGGGCTTCTAGTAGGCTCATTTGATTATAATGTTGTCAATTTTATTATTAGCAAAATATGGCTATCATTTAATATTTATTAATTTTATTGAGCTCCCCTCCCTTCTTCCCTCTATCATGGTCTCCATGCTCCCAATTACTCAGGAGATCTTGTCTTTTTCTACTACCCATGTAGATTAGATCCATGTATGTATCTTGTAGGGTCCTCATTGTTGTCTAGGTCCTCTGGGATTGTTACTCGTAGGTTGGATTTCTTTGTTTTATGTCTAAAAGCCACTTATGAGTGAGTACATATGGTATTTGTCTGGGTTACCTAACTCAATATGATGTTTTCTAGATCCATCCATTTGCCTGCAAATTTCAAGATGTCATTTTTTTCTGCTGTGTAGTACTCCGTTGTGTAAATGTACTACATTCTCTTTATCCATTCTTTGGTCAAGGGGCATTTTGGTTGTTTCCAGGTTCTGGCTATGACAAACAATGCTGCTATAAACATAGCTGAACACATGTCTTTGTGGTATGATTGAGAAACCTTTGGGTATGTACCCAAAAGTGGTATTGCTGGGTCTTAAGGAAGGTTGTTTCCTAATATTCTGAGAAATCACCATACTGATATCCAAAGGGGCTGTAGCAGTTTTCACTCCCACCAGCAATAGAGGAATTTTACCTTTAACCCACATCCTCTCCAGAATAAGCTTTCATCAGCGTTTTTGATCTTTGCCATTCTTACATGTGTAAAATGAAATCTCAGAATTGTTTTAGTTTACATTTTTCTGATGGTTAAGGATGTTGACACATTTTCTTAAGTGTCTTTCAGCCATTTTAGATTCCTCTGTTGAGAGTTCTCTGTTTAGGTCTGTACTCCAATTTTTATTGGATTATTTGTTCTTTTGATGACCAATTTCTTGAGTTCTTTGTATATTTTGGGTAGCATATCATCAGCCTTGTGTAATTTTTAATCCTGGCTAACTGTACTACAGGCCACCTTCAATACTTGTTTATTCAAGGTATTAACTTCTAGGGTGTAAAACACCACAAATGTTGTTACTGTTAGAGATTGATTAGTTTATGAATAATTTGGATAATAAACATTGACTCAAGAACCCAAAATTATAGCAATATTATTTCCTCCTTCTTTTCCCTCCAAACCTTCTCACAAACCCCCATTTCTCTCTTTCAAATTCATAGCTGCTTTTTAATTAAGTTTTAGAACATGAATATATGTATATGCTTCATGAATTTTGATTAGCTTTCCTGTAGGATGGAATGTTGCACCTCTCTTTAGACTCTAATGGTTAGATCATCCTGAGTCTTATTGAACTCATTACATGATTGGACTAAGGAGGGAGTAAAGTAAATTGTGAGCTTGCATATATATGGTATATCAAAAATTGGATGTTGTCCTTCTTTGTGGATTTCTCTCACTTAATAGAATAACCTTGGTAGTTTTTAAATGTTTAAATTTTACATTTCTAAAGATGGGCCTTTAAGATCAAGGAATTTTCACGTTTTATATCTGACCAGAGTATAATTGTGATTTCTGTTTCCTTTCATGGAATGATCAAGAAACATACTCTGCCATCTTGCTTTCTGTCTGCTTTGAGATAAGGTCTTATAGTATACATCCCGGGTGACATAGATCATATAGTCCTCCTGCCTCTTCACCCTGCATCCTGATGTTGACATTAAAGGTGTGTACCACTATAGTCATATGACACTGGAATCTCTTTATAAGGGCATTTAGCCCACCTACTATAATTTAACTTACTTAATTTTGTCCCTAATAAACTTTTGAAAACCCTGTTTCCTTGAAAATCACCTCATGGTCTTAGAATTTCCACTTGATAATGGAAAGTGCCATAGATATTGAAACCAGGATAGAAGAATAGATGTGAACACATGAAACTAAGTCTTTAATACAAGGGCAGAGCACAGCCAACATAGATTCTCAAAACCATGTGTGTTTCACGATTATCACCACAGTAATGTAGATGGCAAATATATGCCGCCTGCCCTTACATCTGACTTACCAGGATTAGGGGCCTTTTTTTTTTCGGTGCCTTGAGATTCTTTATTGAAAGATAATGTCAGTGATCTAGACCAGGAGCTCTTGAAAGCTTCTTCATAGATCATAGATGTCAATTTTCAATCATTCCATTTGAGTTCATTTTTTTCATGCCACCTTCTTGGGGGATATTGATGAAAATGTCAACTTTATTAAATTATTATATTGAAACAAAATATTCCAGGCATATTGATAATATTAACACTATGACTCTTTATGCTATAAGTAAAAATATATTTCTAAATAAGTATATATACACATATACATATGCATTTGTGTATATATATGAAGCTTTAATACCCCTATACAGTGTTGTTTGAATTTTTATTGTATACCAATAGTGTAATTTATATGTAAAATGTGAAGAAGTAGAAGTGGTGCACTGTGATGTTAAGATTTAAGAATAATTATAATGAAATTTCTGTAACATTTGGTAAAAAGGTGCCTAGTTTCCTTGAATAGAAACTATTACATTGTTCTTCTGCCACCTTGTGGCCTCAGTAGGGCATTGCAGCAAGTTAATTTCTAGGTTTATTGGAAAACAACTGCGTTCAGTCCTTAACTGATATTCCTGGGACTCCTGCTCTCTTCTGAAAGGAATGGATCTGTGGAAGAGCGAGAGTGAAAGGAGAGCTAAGAGGAGTAGAGGGAGGGAGAATGCATTTGTGATGTATTGTATGAGAGATGAATAAATACAAAAAAAAATTTCCAATAAAAACCCCAAGCCTACTCTGTATATATTGTCAGGGTATTGTATTACAACGATTTACTCATTACTCGAGTTTTTAAAAAATGTTTTATAGAGAATTTCTACTGAACACTTCAGATATTTTGGAATTTTACTTTCTAACTGTGGTCATTCTGAAAAACTGAGGATCTTAAAAGTCAGTTTGAGGCTTGCAACTTTGCAGTGATTTCTTTAGATCACACATAATTTAAAAACTAGTGATGGAAGCCGGGCGGTGGTGGCTCACGCCTTTAATCCCAGCACTCGGGAGGCAGAGGCAGGTGGATCTCTGTGAGTTCGAGGCCAGCCTGGTCTACAAGAGCTAGTTCCAGGACAGGCTCTAAAAAAGCTGCAGAGAAACCCTGTCTCGAAAAACCAAAAAAAAAAAAAAAAAAAAAAAAAAAAAAAAAAAAAAAAAAAAAAAAAAAAAAACTAGTGATGGCAAATAAAATTGCAAAAATGCAGGAAGCACAGCAGAAGATTCAATAATATTATGTTTTGATTCATTATTATTATTATTAAAAAGTTCCGCCTCCTCCCATTTCCCTCCCCCTCCCTTAATTCCCCCCCTCCCTTTCCAGTCCAAGGAGCAGTCAGGGTTCCCTGCCCTGCAGGAAGTACAAGGTCCAACCCACTCTATCCAGGTCCAGGAAGGTGCCCATCTAAACAGACTAGGCTCCCCCAAAGCCAGTACATGCTGTAGGATCAAAACCCAGTGCCATTGCTCTTGGCTTTTTAGTCATCCCTCATTGTCTGCCACGTTCAGAGATCTGGTTTGATCCCATGATTTTTCAGACCCAGTCGAGCTGGCCTTGGTGAGCTCCCATTAGACCAGCCCCACCATCTCAGTGGGTGGGCGCACTCCTTGTGGTCCTCACTTACTTGCTCATGTTCTCCCTCCTTCAGCAACTCATTTGGGCCTTGGGAGCTCAGTCCTGCACTCCAATGTGGGTCTCTGTCTCTATTTCCATCCATCGCCAGATGAAGCTTCTATGGTGATATGCAACATATTCATTAGTATGGCTATAGGAAAGGGCCATTTCAGGCTTCCTCTCCTCAGCTGCCCAAGGGAACTAGCTGGGGACTTCTCCTTGGATACCTGGGACCCCCTCTAGAGTGAAATGTCTTGCTAACCCTAAAATGGCTCCCTTAATTAAGATATCTTCTTCCCTGCTCCCCTATGCACCCTTCCTCCATCCCAACCATCCCATTCCCCCAGGATCTCCCCATCCTCCCCTCCTCACTTTTCTCTCCACATCTCCCCATGACCACCAACCCACCCCCACCCCCAAGATCCCAATTTTTGCCTGGCAATCTAGTCTACTTCCAATATCCAGGAAGATAACTATATGTTTTTCCAATTAAGTTCACCTTCTAATTTGTCTCCTCTAGGATAAGGAATTATAGGCTCACTGACATTTATTTATGTCTAGAATTCACTGATAAGTGAGTACATACCAAATTCATCTTTCTGGGTCTGGGTTACCTCACTCAGAATAGTGTTTTCTATTTTCATCCATTTTCATGCAAAGTTCAAGATGACATTGTTTTTACCTCTGAGTAGCACTCTAATGTGTATATATTCCACACTTTCTTGATCCATTCTTCCATTGAAGGGCATCTAGGTTGTTTCCAGGTTCTGGCTATAACAAATAATGCTACTATGAACATAGTTGAACAAATGCTTTTGTAGTATGATAGGGCATCTCTTGGGTATATTCGCAAGAGTGGTATTGCTGGATCCTGGGGTAGGTTGATCCTGAATTTCCTGAGAAACCGCCACACTGATTTCCAAAGTGGTTGCACAAGTTTGCAGTCCAACCAGCAGTGGATGAGTGTACCGCTTACTCCACATCCTCTCCAGCAAAGGATATCATTAGTGTTTTTTATTTTAGCCATTCTGACAGGTGTAAGATGATATCTCAGAGTTGTTTTGATTTGCATTTCCCTGATCACTAAGGAGGTTGAACATGTCCTTAAGTGTCTTTTGGCCATTTAAACTTTTTCTGTTGAGAATTCTCTGTTCAGTTCAATGCCCCATTTTTTTAATTGGGTTAATTAGCATTTTAAAGTCTAATTTCTTGAGTTCTTTATATATTTTGGAGATCAGAACTTTGTCTGTTGCGGAGTTGGTGAAGTTCTTCTCCCAGTCAGTAGGTAGCCTTTTTGTCTTAATGACAGTGTCCTTTGCTTTACAGAAGCGTCTCAGTTTCAGGAGGTCCTATTTATTCAATATTGCTCTTATTGCCTGTGTTGCTGGGGTTGTACATAGGAAGTGGTCTTCTGTGCCCATGTGTTGCAGAGTACTTCCCACTTTTTCTTCTTTCAGGTCCATTTGTTCTGATTGATATTGAGGTCTTTAATCCATCTGTACTTGAGTTTTATGCATGGTGATAGATATGGATCTATTTTCATTCTTCTATAGGTTGACATCCAGTTATGCCAGCACCATTTGTTGAAGATGCTTTCTTTCTTCCATTGTATACTTTTAGCTCCTTTGTCGAAAATCAGGTGTTCATAGGTTTGTGGGTTAAGATCCGGATCTTCTATTTGATTCCATTGGTCGAATTCTCCATTTTTATGCCATTACCAAGCTGTTTTCAATACTGTAGCTCTGTAATAGAGTTTGAAATCAGGGATGGTATGCCTCCAGAAGTTCCTTTATTGTATAAGATTATTTTGGCTATCCTGGGTTTCTTTTTTTCCATATAAAGTTGATTATTGTTCTCTCAAGGTCTGTGAAGAATTTTGTTGGGACCTTGATGGGGATTGCACTGAATCTATAGATTGCCTTTGGTAGAATTGCCGTTTTTACTATGTTGGTACAGGATTATGGCCCCTTGTTGGCCAGGGACCCCTCCAATGGATCTTCCGTTACAGGATAAGGGCTCCTTGTTGGGCAGGTACACCACTGATGGGTCTTCTGTTACTGAATATTGGCTCCCTGCTGGGCAGGTATCTCACAGACAAAAGACCCAGCTTGCCACTGTCAAGCTGAGTGAAACAAAGGAGTTCCTGCCACTCACCACCGGGTCCCAGCCCCAATACAGGCTGAGCAGGGGAGTCTTGTGGCCCTGTAGGAGGGGTGGGGTACCTTAGAGATGATGGGATGTGATAGGAAGAGATGGACAGTAGCTGCAGGGAGAAACCCCTGCAGAATGACCGGAAAGATTATGGGGTTGAGGAATGTCTGTGCTCCGTGACCTGGGCTTCTGCAGCCCGCTGGTCAGAAACACACTGACCCCTCTGCTGGGTCTTCTGTTACAGGATATTGGCTCCTTGCTGGGCAGGTATCTCAGACAAAAGGCCCAGCTCACCATTGGCAAGCTGAGTGAAACAAAGGGTCTCCCACCACTCACCACTGGGTCCCAGCCCCAAGGGCCCCCAGGGCAGTCTTGTGGCCCGGAAGGAGGGGAGGGGTGCCTTAGGGATGCTGGGATGGGATAGGAAGAGAAGGGCAGAAGGCACAGGGAGAAACCCCTGCAGAATGACCAGAAAGATTAGGGGGTCGAGGAATGTCTGTCTCACTAATATTCTTGATTACATTACAGATAGTGGTAAGCTACCATGTGGTTATTGGGAGTTGAACTCGTGACTTATGGAAGAGCATTCAATGCTTTTAACCTTTGAGCCATCTCTCAATGTCAGTTCTAGTCTTATAAGATAACAGACAAATGAAAGAATATAAACTTAAATTGGTAAGTATGACTTTATCTTTACATCTTTTATTCATCCATATGCATATATGTACTTACATACACAACCATAAGCATACACATATGAATACATGTATATACATATAAAAACACATGTGTATAGGTACAAACTATGTATAATAAAATCATGTGATTTGCCTTTTATTTTTAATTTTTGTTCCTAAAATTTTCAAATTTTAATAAATATATATTCATATTTTACATATTAATTTAAATAAAATTATGATGTTTTCTGCCACTCTCTTTGCTATATTTCTTCCCTTGTTCATTCTCTCAATCCTTTACATAGTCTCCTCCCTTTTTCTCAAATTCATGATCTCTTTTTTTAATTATTGTCATACACATATGTATACATAAATATGTAAATATGTTCTCCTTAACAATTACTTCAATTGTATTCAAGGTTTAAATTACTATTATTAGAATAATAATAATAATAATAATAATAATAATAATACATTTAAATTGACTGAATTTTTGAAATCATTCTTATGTAATATGATAGATACTAAAACTTCAGTTGATATAAACTTTAGCAATGCTGCATTAATTTATATTTACCATATTTCAAAGATAAAGTCAAAATCTTCATGAGATCAGATGTCTTGAAACATTGCATTATAAAAAGTACAAATTTCTCTTTAGAAAAAAACAAGTTGTTAAGGGTAGTAGTTCAAATTCATTAATTCTGATTAATATTTATTTAACACAGTTTTCTATGGACTCTTTCTAAAAGTGCAAGAATATGTGGAATCATGAAAGGAATTTGTAATGTGCATCTGGTGAACATTGGTAATTAAAAAGACAACAAATCATCCTCTAGAGACTGTCTGTATTTCATCTGCAATGACTTTCAAGAACATGAAAAGGCATTCCAAATTAATGAAATCTTCATCAAGAAAATTATTTGGAATGTTACAAAACGACTGATTAAGGTCTTTGATAACTCCATAATGGTTGCTTTGGTAGTCTCCAGGAAAACACAGCAGATTACTTGTTTAGGTGCAATTCAAAGTCTAGTTTTGGCAAGGTGAGAAGCCAGTACTTACATAGTTTCTTCACAGTAACTGTTGTTTTGTCTAGAATGAAAGGTGTCACTAAGATAAATTAATCAACAGAAAAGTGCGTATGGCATATTTTACAGAGCATATAATGATATAAAGGAATAAAATCTTTCTTACCAACTGAAGGAAATCAGACTCCTTTTGAAAAGTAACCCAAAGGTAAAGAAATGGTAGAATTAATAATATCAAGTATGAATATACCAAGGTCTGTGCTGTCCCAGTTTCATATTTGTTGATGTACTAAAATACTGAGACAGAAAAAAAACTAAGGTTAAAGGGTTTATCTGGCTTACCATTGCAGGTGACAATCCATCAGTATAGGGAAGTTAAAGTATCACATCCGGGAAAAGAGAAAAAGAGAGCAGGAGGGAAGGAGAAGAATAAGAAGGAGAGAGCAGAGGGAGAGAGGGGAGCAAAGAGAGAAAGAAGAGGGGGAGGGAGGGAAAGAGGAAAGGAGAGAGGGAAAGAGAGAGACAGGGAGAGGAAAGCAGACTGACAGAGATACAGAGTGAGACACACACACACACAGAGGCAGAGACAGAAGCAGATGCAGAGTGAGACAGAAAGACAGAAAGAGAGACAGAGAATCACACAGAGAGGCAGAGAGAGACTGAGAGAGACAAACACAGAGAGACAAAGGGTGGCAGAGAGAGAGAGACAAAGACAGAGACAGAAATAGAGGAGGGAGAATATAAACAAAAACATTCTTATTGAGCAGCTAGTGCACTTGCTCTTATGCAGTCAAGGTTCCAAACCCAGGGAATAGTACCTTTCATTTTCAGGTTTGGTCTTCCCATATTAGTTATGATAATCAAGATAATCCAGTAAGATGTATCCAGAGGCCATCTGGATCGAGGTTGTTTTCCTGGCTGCCCAGACTTCCAAAATAATCACAGAGAAACTGTATTAATTAAATCACTGCTTGACCTATTCGTTCTAACTTCTTATCAGCTAGCTCTTTCATATGAATTTAACCCATATTTAGTAATCTATGTATCATCACATGGCTGTGGCTTACTGAATAAAGTTCTGTCTGGCTCCAGTAGGGCTGCATGGCTTCTCTTTGACTCTGCCCTTCTTTCTCCCAGCATACAGCTTAGCTTTCCCCGCCTAGTTCTGTCCTTCCCTGCCATAGGCTCAAAGCAATTCTTTATTCATTAACCAATAAAAGAAACACACAAACAGAAGGAACTCCCATACCATTTCCCCTTTTCTGTTTAAACAAAAAGGAAGACTTTAAATTTAACATAGTAAAATTGCATATAACAAAACAGTTATCAAGCAAGATTAATAGTTACAATATTTATATCTACTTTATCTTTTAACATAACTAAAGAAAACTATAACTATAACTATAAATTCTACAAATCCATCAAAGATTCCAGAAGGATATATTACCTAAGTAAATAGGTAGTACATTTAAGCAACTTCCAAAACTTTAGCATTGACAATGATATCTCATTGCCTGGACAGTCACCTAAAGTTCTTCTGTACCATTGGGACATCCATCTTCAGCTATAGGCCCATAGTATCCAGCAGACTTTTCCATGAAGCAGGAAATTTCAAAGACAGTTCTACCTATATTGGCAGTTTGCCAGTCATATCCTGAAGAATGTCTAGTAGAATCTTTTATGAAGCAGGAATCCCGAAGGACCATCTCACCTTTAGGCAAGTTCAGCAGTCATTTTTCCATGGATATTGCATGTCCAGTCAAGCAGCTCAGATAAGAGCAGTTTCTTCCCAAATGGCTAACCAATGCCATAAGGAGCCTCTTCAATGCCCATTATCCTCTTGAAGAAGCTTGGCACTGCCAGGAGCAGATGTGTCTCACTGTCTTGAAAAGCTAAGAGCTTCTTTTTTAACATTTTTTTAAAATTTTTCCATTCAAAAATTTACACTTCCTCTACTCCTCCAATTTCCCTCCCCCTCCCCATCTCCCTCTTCCTCCCTCCTTAAGAGAGGGTAGGATACCCTGCCCTGTGGGAAATCCAATGCCCTCTCCCCTCCATCCAGGCCTAGGAAGGTGTGCATCCAAATAGACTAGGGTACCAAAAAGCTAGCACAGGCAGTAGAAACAGGTCCCAGTGCTATTATTGATGGCTTCTTAGTCAGCCCCCATTGGCAGCCACATTCAGAGAGTCCTGTTTGATCACAAGCTTGTTCAGTCCCAGTCCAGCTGGATTTGGTGGGCTCCCATTAGATCAGGCACAGTCTCAGTGGGTGGACCAACCCCTCAGGGTCCTGACTTCCTTGCTCATCTTCTCCCTCCTTCTGCTCTTCTACTTGAACTTGGGAGCTCATTCTGTTGCTCTAATGAGGGTCTTTGTCTCTATCTCCATCCAACACCGGATGAAGATTCTATGGTAATATTCGAGATAATCATCAGTGTGAAAGTGAGGAAAGGCCAGTTCAGGCACCCTCTCTGCTGCTGCCCAAGGACCTAGCTGGGGACGTCCGGTGGATACCTGGGATTTCCTCTAGAGCCAAGTCTCTTGCCAAACCTATAATGGCTCCCTTAATGTAGATATCTTCTTCCCTGCTCCTATATCCACCCTTCCTCCATCTCCACCCTCCCACTCCCCCAAGCTCTGCCCAGTCTTTCCCTTCTCCCTTCTCACTCCCCCTCTCCCCTTCCCACAACCCCACCTCCACTCCTACTCACACCTCCATGCATTTGCCGGGTGATCTTGTTTGTTTCCAGCTTCCAGAAGGATCTATATATGTTTTTCTTTGGGTTCACCTTGTTATTTGGCTTCTCTAGGCTTATGAGCAATGGGCTTAATGTCCTTTGTTTATTGCTAGAGTCCACTAATGAGTGAGTAGATACCATATTCATCTTTTTGGGTCTGGGTTATCTCACTCAGGATAGTGTTTTCTATTTCCATCCATTTGCATGGAATATTCAAGATGTCATTGTTTTTTACTGCTGAGTAGTACTCTAATATGTATTTATTCAAAACTTTCTTTAACCATTCTTCCATTGAGGGGCATCTAGGTTGTTTCCAGGTTCTGCCTATTACAAATAATACTGCTATGAACATAGTTAAACAAATATTTTTTATAGTATGATTGGGTATCTCTTGGGTGTATTCCCAAGAGTGGTATTGCTGGATCCTGAGATAGGTTGATTCCCAATTTCCTGAGAAACACCCACACTGATTTCCAAAGTGGTTACACAAGTTTGCATTCCCACCAGCGATGGATGACTGTTCCTGTTACTCCACATCCTCTCCAGCATAGGCTATCATTGGTGTTTTTGATTTTTGCCATTCAGACAGGTGTAAGATGGTATCTCAAAGATGTTTTGATTTGCATTTTCCTGATCTCTAAGGAGGTTGAGCATGACCTTAAGTGTCTTTTGGCCATTTGAACTTCTTCTGTTAAGAATTCTCTTTTCAGTTCAATACCCCATTTTTTTAAATTGGGTTAATTAGAATTTTAATGTCTAGTTTATTGAGATCTTTATATATTTTGGAGATCAGACCTTTGTCTGACGCAAGGATGGTAAAGATGCCCCATTCAGTAGGATGCCTATTTGTCTTAATGGCCACGTCGTTTGCTTTACAGAAGCTTCTCCATTTCAGTAGGTCACATTTATTCATTGTTGCTCTCATTGTCTATGGTATTTGGGTTATATGTATGAAGTAGTCTCCTGTGCCCATGTGTTTCAGTCTACTTCTCACATTCTCTTCTATCAGGTTCAGTGTGGCCAGCTTTATATTGAGGTCTTTCATTCATTTAGACTTGAGTTTTGTGCATGGTGATAGTTCTTCTACAGGTTGACATCCAGTTATGCCAGCACCATTTGTTAAAGATGCTTTCTTTCTTCCATTGTATACTTTTAGCTCCTTTGTCAAAACTCAGGTGTTCATAGGTTTGTGGGTTAATATCTATGTTTTGATTCTACTCTATTGGTTGATGTCTCCGTTTTTATGCCAATACCAAGCTGTTTTAATTACTATAGCTCTGTAATAGAGTTTGAAGAAAGGGATGGTAATGCCTCCGGAAGTTTCTTTATTGTATAAGATTGTTTTGGCTATCCTGGGTCTTTTGTTTTTCCATATAAAGTTGATTATTGTTCTCACAAGGTCTGTGAAGATTTTTGTTTGGATTTTAATGAGGATTGCATTGATTTTATATATTGCCTTTGGTAGAATTGCCATTTTTACTATGTTGATCCTACCCACCCAAGAGCATGGGAGATCCTTCCATTTTCTGGTGTCTTCTTTAATTTCTTTCTTAAAGCCTTAAAGTTATTATCAAATAGATCTTTCAATTCCTTGGTTAGTCTTACCCAAAGATACTTTATGCTACTTGTGGCTTTCATGAAAGGAAGTTTCTCTGATTTTCCTCTCTCCTTCTCTATCCTTTGTCTGTAGGAGGGCTACTGATTTTTTTGAGTTGATCTTACATCCTGCCTGATCATTGAAGATATTTATCAGCTGTAGGAGTTCTTTGATAGAGTGTTTGGGGTCACTGATGTACAATATCATATCATCTGCAAATAACAAAAATTTGACTTCTTCCTTTCCAATTCGAATCCCCTTGATCTCCTTAGGCTGTCTTATTGCTATTGCTAGAACATCAAGCACTATGCTGAAGAGATATGGTGAGAATGGACATCCTTGTCTTGTTCCTGATTTTAGTGGAATGGCTTTGAGTTTCTCTCCATTTAATTTGATGTTGGCTGTTTGCTTGCTGTATATTGCTTTTATTATATTTAGATATGATCCTTGTATCCCTAACCTCTCCAAGATCATTATGATAAAGGGGTGTTGAATTTTGTCAAGTGCTTTTTCAGCATCTAATGAAATGATCATTTTGTTTTCCTCTTTCAGTTTATTTATATGATGGATTACATTGATAGATTTTCCTATGTTGAACCAGCCCTGCATCTCTGGGATGAAGCCTATTTGATAGTAATGGATAATTTTTTGATATATTTTTGGATTTGGTTTGCCAGTATTTTATTGAGAATTTTTGCATCGATGTTCATGAGTGAGATTGGTCTGTAATTCTCTTTCTTGGTTGAGACTTTGTGTGGTTTTGGTATCAGGGTAACTGTAGCTTCATAAAAAGAGTTGGCAATGACTCTTCAATTTCTATTATTAAGGAATATAGGTATCAGCCTTTCTTGGAAGTTCTGGTAAAATTCTGCATTAAAACCATCTGGTCCTTGGCTTTTTTTTTTTTTTTTTTGGTTGGGAGGTTGCTTATGACAACCTCTATTTCTTCATGACTTATAGGTCTGTTTAAATTGTTCACCTGGTCTTGATTCAATTTTGGTATATGGTATTTATCTAAAAATAAGTCCTTTTTTATATTTCCAACTTCATGGAATATATAGGTTTTTGTAGTAAGACCTAATGATTCTCTGAATTTCCTCATAGTTTGTTGTTATGTCCCCCTTTTTATTTCTGATCTTGTTAACTTGTGTGTTCTCTCTCTGCCTTTTGATTAGTTTGGATAAGGGTTTGTCAATCTTGTTGATTTCCTCAAAGAACCACCTCTTTGTTTCATTGATTCTTTGGATTGTTTTCTGTGTTTCTATTTTGTTTATTTCAGCACTCAGTTTGATTATTTCCAGTCTTCTACTCCTCCTGGGTGAGTCTGTTTCTTTTTTTTTCTAGAGCTTTCAGCTGTGCTGTTAAGTCTTTAATGTGAGATTTCTCCATTTTTTAAATGTGGGCACTTAGTGCTATGAACTTTCCTCTTAGCACTGCTTTCATAGTGTCCCATGGGTTTGGGTATGTGGTTTATTTATTTTCATTGAATTCAAGGAAGACTTTATTTTTTTTTCTTTATTTCTTCCTTGACCCAGAGGTGGTTCAGTAGTTGACTGTTGAATTTCCATGAGTTTGTAGGCTTTCTGGGGGAGAATTGTTGTTAAATTCTAAATTTATTCCATGGTTATCCTTTAAGACACAGGTGGTTACTAAATAAAATATTTTTTGTACCTGTGGAAGTTTGCTTTGTTACTGAGTATGTGATCAGTTTTCAAGAAGGTTCCATGAGATGCTGAGAAGAAGATATATTCTTTCCTATTTGAGGGGAATGTTCTATAGATATCTGTTAAGTCCATTTAATTCATTACCTCTGTTAGTTCTCTTATTTCTCTGTTAGATTTCTATCTGGTTGACCTGCCCTTTGGTGAGAGAGGTGTGTTGAAGTCTCCTACTATTAGTGTGTGGGGTTTGATGTATGCTTTGAGTTTTAGTAATGTTTCTTTTACATATTTGGGTGCTTTTATATTAGGGCATAGATAATCAAGATTGAGATTTTATTCTGATGAATTGTTCATGTTATGAGCATAAAGTGTCCATCTCCATCTCTTCTGATTGATTTTAGCTTGAAGTCAATTTTGTTAGATATTAGTATAGCCACTCCCACCTATTTCTTAGGTCCGCTTGATTGAAAAACCTTTTCCCAACCCTTTACATTGAGGTAATGTCTGTCTTCATGGTTTAGGTGTATTTCTTGTAAACAGCAGAATGCTGGATACTGTTTTTGTCTCAATCCTCTTAACCTGTGCCTTTTTATAGGTGAATTGAGTCCATTGATATTAAGTGATATTAATGACCAGTGGTTGTTAACTCCGGTTATTTTCTTTGGTGTTAGAGTTTGTGTGTTTCCCTTCTTTGAGTTGCACTGATGGAGTGTTGTTAGATGTCTGAGTTATTGTGTGTATTGTTGGGATCCTTGGGTTGTGATTTTCTTTCTAGTACTTTCTGTAAGGCTGGGTTTGTGGCTATGTATTGTTTAAATTTGTTTTATCCTGGAATATCTTGTTTTCTCTGTTGATGGTGAAAGAAAGCTTGGCTGAGTATAGTAGTCTGGGCTTGCATCCATGGTCTCTTCGTTTCTGCAGCACATCTATCCAAGACCTTCTGGCTTTCATGGTTTCCATAGAGAAGTCAGTTGTAATTCTGATAGGTTTACCTTTATATGTTATTTGACCTTTTTCCTTTGCAGCTCTTAGTATTCTTTCTTTATTCTGTATGTTTGTGTTTTGATTATTATATGGTGAGGGGATTTTTTTTTTTTTGCTGCAATCTATTTGGTGTTCTGTATGCTGCTTGAACCTTCACAGGAATATCATTCCTTAGGTTGGGAAAGTTTTCTTCTATAATTTTGTTGAATATATTATCTGGGCCTTTGAGATGGAATTCTTCTCCTTCATCTACCCCTATTATTCTTAGGTTTGTCCTTTTATGATGTCCCAGATTTCCAGGATGTTTTGTGTTAAGAATTTGTTGGATTTCCTATTTTCTTTGATCAGTGCATTTATTTCCTCTATAGTATCTTCTGCATCTGAGATTCTTCCTTCTATCTCTTGTATTGTTGGTTATAATTGTCTCTGTAGTTTCTGTTCATTTACCCAAATTTTCCAAATCATGCCATCTCTTGGTTTGTGTTTTCTTCATTGCCTCCATTTCAGTTTTCAAGTCTTAAACTGTTTCCATTACCTGTTTGATTGTATTCTCTTGGGTATCTTTCAGGAATTTATTCATTTCTTCTAACTTTTTGTTAGTCTTCTCATCCATTTCTTTAAAGGAGTTTTTCACATCCCGTTTAATGGTCTATAACACTTTCATAATGTTATGATTAAAGTCTATTTCTACTTTTCGGGATTAGGATTTTCAAGTCTTCCTGATGTATGTTCTCTGGATTTTGGTGTTATCATGTTGCTTTTCAGATTGTTGGAAGATTCTTGCATTGGCACCTGCCCATATCTTCCTTCAAATACTGTTAGGAGAGCCTTGGCAGCTTAGTCCAATCTTTGCTATGGCTAAATGTGTACTTGGGGGTTTTTCTTGGTCTGCCCTCTCTTAGGTCCCCTCAGCACTGGAGTTGGCTCTCAGATCCTCTCTACCCTGAAGTAGGCTATGGTGGTGGATCCCTCCAGCTGGAGCTACTGGTACTGGATCAGGGCCACTTTTGGCCAAGGACATCACAGACAAAAGGGCAGGCTTGGTAGATGCCAGCTCAGGGGAACAAAGAAACCCCTGAAGCCTTGCACTCAGTACTGTGTCCCCAGACCCTCAGCCCGAAGCAGGCTGAGTTGGGAGATCCTAGGACTCTGCACACATGGAAAAGGGTGTTTGGGGGCAAGCTGTGGTGAGATATGTAGTGAAATCCAGTAGCTGCAGAGAAGCCCCACTGAATGGCCAGAAGTTTAGTGGATTAGGGGGTACTTGTACTCCCTTCCTAGGGTGTCTGGCCAGCCAGGTAAGCACACACTTACCCCTCTGGATGGATCTACTGGTCACTCTTAGACATTTTAAATGGCATATCCTGAAGGTCTCTGAAAGATTTGAAGAAAACCTATCTAACTGAAATATATCTATGTACATCTAGAAAATCTAACTAACATGACTACAAGCTTGAATATTATAGATGACTATCTATTAACCTATATTTCTTAATTATACATTACATTTTTTAAATGAACTACATAATCACAATACTTTAATGAAGAGCAGAAATAAGCTTAAAAATTGACCTTAAATTTGTATCAATAAACCAAGGTCTATACCAATGCAAATCTCTATAGCATATTCCCCTTTATATAAAGAAGCATTTACAAAGAATATATGGGAATATGGGTGTAGTTTTGTCCAAACTTCTTCCTGCTGTATATTGTGTGAAGTAATTTTGGTGGATTTTCTCACCCACCTTTTGGGGGGTCATGATCTATAAACCATATTAGCCTGAAATTAATCCACAAGTTCTCATCCTCTGTGGAAACAAAAGAAGAACCACTTTTCCAAAGCAACATATTCTTAGATCCAAATTCTGAAGTCAAGATAGCTTTAAAATATACATGCTGGTTTAGCTGAGTAGCCAATACAATGAAATGTCTCTCTGTAGTTAGCTCCTTCACAGTCAAAAAATTCAAAGAAAACACAATAATATGCATAATCCAGACTCTGCATATAGTCCATCTTTACGTGGCTTATTTTTCTTTACTCATTTTGATCTATGACTCTCTGTACTCTGTTTCTTAAAAGACTTTTTTAAAATGTTTTACTTTTTTTCCAACTCTCTAAACTCTTTTTCTTTTCTCTCTCAAGCCTACATATATTTATCCAATACTGTTAGCAATTAGAGTTTTTTATGTCTAAATCTGTCTTTATTGCATTATCTGTAATTCTTTACTGTCTTAAAGAGCTTTTAATATGGTAAGCAGCTTGGTTGAAGTTTCTGTGGATGCTGGCTCTGCCTCTCTCCAGTTTTAAAATGGTGGAGGTACCACTACTGCCAGCTCTGGGACCGCTGGGTAGGAACCATGCTCAGAACTTTAACTCTGAGAATAAGAGTGCAGCACAAAAACCATTTTTATCTGATTAATAGCTAAATCTACCATGCAGCACACTGCACAGCCTGGAAATATCTCTATGTATGGCAGCAGGAATCTACCATGCTCTCCTGCCTGTGCTTGCCTAGTAGACCTGATCCTGCCACCAGCCCAGGTGGTGAGTGCCAAGGTGTGGGCATGGTCTCAGCTATTTTCCTTCCAACCTCGAGTGGGGACACAAACACCTGGGCCCACAAATGCCATTCAAATGCTCCATGACCAGAGTTTGTGCTGGCTGTACAGCCTAGGAAGCCACATTTTAAAATTGCCTGGCTTTTTTTTTTTTTTTTTTTTTTTGCTACAACTGAATCAGGAAAACCTCTCTTAAAGGAGCCATGCCTCTGTTTGCTTCTAGCAAACAGAGTCCATGCAAAAAATAAATGCTGTTACCAAACCATGCTTAACTCTGTTCTTTTGTGTCTAGGATTACTTTTTAAGTTTTTTTCAGGTTTTTATGTGAATGTAGTTACCCACATTTGTATGCCAATCTGTTGGATTTCCACTTGTTGGTTTCCCAGCTGACCAGACTTCTGAAATAATCACACAGAAGCTGTATTAATTAAATCACTGCTTAGCTTATTAGCTCTAACTTCTCTTTTTTTTTTTGGATTTTTGAGACAGATATTTCCTGTAGCTTTGGAGCCTGTCCTGGAACTAGCTCTTGTATACCAGGCTAGCCTCAAACTCATAGAGATCTGCCCACCTCTGCCACCTGAGTGCTGGGATTAAAGGCATGTGCCACCACCACCTGGCTTAGCTCTAACTTCTTATTGGCCAGCTCTTACATATAAATTTAACCCATATCTAGTAATCTGTGTATTGCCACATGGCTATGGCTTACCAGAAAGCTCCGTCTGACTCCGGCAGGACTACATGGCTTTTCTCTGACTCTGCCTTTCATTCTCCCAGCATACAGCCTAGCTTTCCCAGCCTAGTTCTGTTCTTCCCTGCCATAGGCTCAAAGCAGTTCTTTACTCATTAGCTAGTCAAAGCAACACATAGTCAGAAGGACCTCCCAAACCACATTATTATAATTCCTTCTAGATAATTACATTTTGCATGAGTGGACAATCATCACTAACCATCTCATATGGTAACTTCTATTAATATCCCATGGTCATATAGAAATATGTAAATAAGTTTGCACCATTATCTATTTAACATATAGAGTAAACAGGACATGAAGTTAGTTATATTGCTTGAGTTTATACAACTGTAAAGTCAGGGCCAATATTCATACTCATGTGTATGTGTGGTATTACTAGTTTCAAGTTATTATTCATACTATTATACTGGGTATGGATAATTATAAAATATGTAGACCTAGGTAACAGTGAAAATTTTCATAAACATCTTCAAGGTTGAACTTGGGTAGATTGATAGCAAAAGGAGAGATGTTAAATAAATCAGGAGTTTCTTAAAGACTTTCAGAAGTTGAAGAAATATTTTCTTTGTCATAGCATATTGTATTCAATATTTGTGCTGGCTAGACTTATGTCAGCTTAATGCACAAACTACAGTTATCTGAAAGGAGAGAATCTCAGTTGACAAGATGCCTCTAGAAGACCCAACTGTAAGCCATTTTTTTAGTTAGGAATAGGGAATGGCCCAGGCCATGGTAAGTGGTGCTCTCCCTGGGCTAGTGGTCTTTGTTTCTCTGAAAAAAGCAGCCTGAGAAAGCCATGGGGAGCAAGCTAATAAGCAGCACCCCTCAGTGGTATCTGCATTAGCTCCTGACTCCAGTTCCTGTCCTGATTTAATTTAGTGATGAACAACAATATGGAATATAAGACAAATAAACCCTTTCCTTCCCAACTTTGTTTTTGGTCATGATGTTCTGTCACAGCAATAAAAACCCTAATTAAGATAGTATCCCTTTGCTAACTCTTAATTTTAGTAATTTTTGTTTTGCTGTAATTTTATTGTACTGTTATGTTTTAGTTCTTCTAAAATATTGGGGACTTTGGTATTATAAATAATTTTGGGAGGAGAAGATAGAACACCAAAATCACAGGGCAAAAAAAAACATTAGTCATAATTAAAATTGTTTTATCTATTTTTAATTTATTGGGATAGTATCTCATGATGCTTAGACTGTACAAGCATGATTTAACCTATTGTCTTCCTGCCTCTACCTCCCCAGTGCTAGGGATTAGCATATACACATCACATCAGGTATTTTGTTTACCACTCATATGTTTTCTTCTTTGCTCATTTTCAGCTGTTTGTGACAGGGTCTTGTTCTGTAGCCTTGACTAGACTGAACCTCACTACTCAAACTTAGCCTGGTCCAACTGCTCTGCTTCTTGAAAATAGGGGTTATAGACATGTGGCACCCCCATTCGACTTGTTATTTTTGTTTAGTAATTAGCTGTTTATCTAGCTTGACATTGAATAAATGTAGTCCAAGCATTCAAGAATCTGAAATAAGTAGGTTGCAAATTAAAAGACAAACTGGTCTACAGAGAAAAGCTTGAGAAAAAAACATGATTGGTTTTATAGTTCCTTATTGTTTACTTGCTGCTGCTATTAAGCCTGATATTTTATACATTTTACTACAATTCCTCCTGTATTCTGGTTGGTATATGTTGGTATAACAGTTCTGTTTTTCTAGTTCTATTTTACTTTTCAGGTACTTCTTTCAAAGTCATCTAGTAAGGAATCAAATATATGGCATCATAAAATTAAATAAAAAGTATCAATTAATTAAATATTTGTAAAATGATTTAGTCATAAAGAGCAGTGATTCCAAGTTTGTGAAAAGCTGATTTTCTACAAAAAATAATATTGATTATGTTTTAAATATCAAACCAGAAAAAAATCAGTATTGCTAAAATATTTGTACACAGGGAAATTGTGGGGCTCTGTGTGAGTGTTGTCAGTTTGGTTGAGCACCTTCCTGGACCTGAGGGGAGTTGGGAGGTACTTGGACTTAACATAGGGTAGGGAACCCTTTTGGCTTTTTGGCCTGGTGAGGGAGGGAGTGGGGGTATGGGTGGAAGGAAGGGGAGGGAAGGGGGAAGAGGAGGGGAGGAGATGGAAATTTTTAAAATATTATAAAAAAAGGAAAAAAACTTGCTGAAGCTCTTCCTTCCCACTGCTTCTAAGTGTCTGCTATGAGTGAAGACAGAAGGTATATCAAGAAAGAGTTTATCTCTGTTGTACAGATTTTTAAAATGTTTGTCAAACTGTACTGTGATGCTTAAAGATTGTGAAATAAAACTATACAGGGTGCCACCACCTAATGTAATTCAAAGAAGGAAAATAAGTAATGGAAATTTCCAAAGCTAGTATTTCAAAAGCTAAACAAGTCTTGAAGCAGTTTGTATATGACATTCCCTAATCTGTGTCCTAGTGTTCTGATAGCCTTTAGTAAACAGAGGGTTAGGAGGATCATGAATTTAGTGATCACATGTCCATGAAGAAAACAAACAAACAAACAAAAAAAAAAAAACAAGGTCACGCTTGCAGTAGTTATGAAGGAAAAACTAAGGAGTTACAAAATCAAAAGTTTTAGCTTAGGACATACTCCTATTTGCAGAGAATTACTTAGTAAAAGAATCCTGAGTCAGGTCAATCCTTAGCCATTCTACAAACAGATATTTGTTCATTTAACCAAGCAAATATGCAAGCTTTCTTTTCTCCATAGTATCAGATTATTACTTAGTTATATAGCACTGCCATTTAAAAATTCATTTTTAAAAGCAAGTAAAGGAAGAAAGTTTCTCAGATCTACAGAGAAAAGCAATCATGAGAAATGTTTATGCTCCTAGTATAAATCATTTAATTAAGAAGAAAGGGAGAAAATGATATGAAAATGTTTCCACACAGGTACACAACTGCAATATTGTTCTTTCATGGATGAGTTTAGGAATATATCTCAAATAATTTACTCTCATTATATCCAAATAAGCTTTTGCAAGTGGTAAGTTAATATGAAGGTCAACAGCACATTTCTGTGAATTTTTCTTTTTCATTTACTTGATTTAATATTAATTATTAATTAAAACATCAACTTTCTTCTTTTGGTATCCTAGTGATATATCTACCACATTTTAAGTCTTTTCTGTCATCCTGTTTCCTAAGAAGTCATAAAGAACAGAGAGTTATGATGAATTCTACATGAAAAGAAGAAAGTCCTTCTACTTTGTGGGGGATCACCAGTGCTTTGGGCCACTGGAGAGTTTACAAAGACCCCTAATTCCAAGTAAATTAAAATGGTTCAAGGCTGTATCCTACAGAATTATTTGGATGCAGGGGCAATGCCATTTGCTTTTGGCTCCACCTTTTTCTGCAATTCTTTACATTCCACTGATACTCTATGCAATGGTGCAACCATAGAATATCACCCTACTCCATGGCAATATAGTTATTCTCTATTATAGTCTAAACTTTATTTTCTCATTAAACACTGTGTTAACACAGTTTTATCTGCCCATTTATTCTTTCTTCACTATGCTTCCTGCTCTGTCATCTTTTGTAAATGATATTTTTTCCAGTCTTCCTTTGTTTCCTATGTTGAGTCCTTTTGAATGTTTCTCCACTGATCATAAATTTGTCTTTCTTATCACTTTGCTAAGAAAATTTGCTTTGATTCTGCTCTATAGAATCAGTTTCCATTTATGCTTTTTCTTTTTCTTTTGTAAATGAACTTAGATGTTCCTTAGTTAATGTGGTATTTAGTTTTGTTCATCTTTTCCTACATCCATCTTGCAAAGGAACCTAGGATAATCTTTTTGAGAAAGGCTCTAGTTTAAGTTCTTAGTAGTGAAAAAAGAATTGTAAGTTTAAAATCCTTCCACTGAAAACCTACCAGTGGCCATATCTTCAATAAAAACATCTCCCAGAAAGTATTTATTGCTAGTATCTCATAAGTAGTGTATGGGGCTTGGAGATCTTCTACCCCCTCTAGGATTATGGTTGGCTTGATCTCATATAAGTTTTGTTCAGGTAACCATAGCTCTCTTGAGATCATGTTTGCATATGTTTTAAGAAGGAGATCATAGACAATGAGAAGAATTGCCTACTACCATTTTCCTAAATCCGCACATTTTCTAACTACTCTCTAAAACTTTACACTCATAATCACAGATAAGTATAACTCTTATCCCTCATCAGAGAAACTTCATTTTGCAATAGGTAGAAGTTACTACAGATATCCACAACTACTCAAAATGCAGAGAATAAGTGGCTGGGAGGTGTCTAGAGCCAATTTATATATATATATATATATATATATATATATATATATAACACAATCTCTATGCCTAAAATTTATGTAACATACTGTAATAAAGGGAAGTAATATTGTAAGACCGAGAAGAAAAAGCATTCAAATATTTTTAATACTCTTAATTTTCAGTAAATAGAGAGCATATAAAACAAAAGTGAATAAAAGAAATTTTAAAAGTGTGATAAGTTATATTTGAAATGAATAAATTTTAAAATGGCCTCTTCTTTGCAAGTCTGTCTACTCTCATAATGTTCTATACATAAATGTTGACATTTAGTTCCTTGTCTCCTATAACTCAGCATCATAAACTCCAGTGACACAATTTTGTTTAAATCTGACATCTTTTCAGACTATTAATTTATGTTTTTGCTAGAAAACACAGAAAATAAATTTTATTCTGTTGAGGATTCTAGGTCACTTTTGTTTCTACCAGATGAACTTTCTTGGTTTATCTCACTTTAGTGCCAACTGCTAATAATACTTGGGCATGTAATCATTTCTTCTTAAACTGAAGGATATAACCTTGGATTTTTTGTATGGTTATAGCCACTGTCTGTGTGTAATTTCTTGTCTTTTGTAGAATATAAATAAAAAAGCACATGTTTGAAGGTTTCTGTTTATACCAGTTTACTCTATTTCCTTTGATGACTTATAAATTTAACTACAATGATCTTATTTTCAAAAAAGTTTTTAATTACTTGATAGTTGTTTCAAAATTATAATGCTTTCCTTTGAGACCTTCAGAGTCAGTTTTATATTTTTTTCCACTTATAGGTCTAGTGCTTTAGTTGACCTCAGTTAGCAGATGTATTTTGGTTATTTTCTGTGGGCAATAATATACTGTTACAACACTAACATCTGTCATATAATAGGAACACTAAGATAAAACTTTGAGGCTACAATGATCTATAAAGTATTGTCCACATTATTTGTATACTATACTCTAATTTCTGCTTTATTTGCTAGTGCAAATTTACATTTAATTTTCTCTATATCAAATAATATACTAAGAAATTCTGAGTAAATCATCATTCATCATAGTAAATGACTAAAGATGATAACTTTTGGTAGAATATGATTGTTTATTTGACAAGGGCTGCATATGAGTTGAAAAGCATTTATGCAGCTGAATTCACAGGGAGCAAATGATGCTATCTATATGTTTGATTGCATCTAATAACATAAGGCAGTATTTCATGGCTTATTCTTTAATGTTTCAAAACCATCTTTTTGTTCACTACATGGCACCTCAATAATAAATGAGATAATATTTCTCTAGGTTTTCTACAATTACTGACATAAATTAACACATAAAAGCTAAATAAATGTAATGTATATGAGAATTTTGGATATACATGTGCATTGTGTTGTAATTAGCACATATCTAACATTTTTCATATTTATCACTTTGTTTTAATGATGAGAATCGTAAGAGCCCTGTTAGCATATTTCAGTTATATTTGATTTTCAAAATAAATATCTTACATCATTTTCTATTACCCTTTGCTCCTCGCAGTCCTCTCCATTTCCTTTCAAATTCATGCACACTTTAATTTTTATTTTTATATATGAGTATAAATGTGAAAGTATATAAATGGTCCTATATTACATCTTCAGAAATTGCTCAACTGGCATAAGGCAATGTCAAACATTTGGATATTTTTCCTCTGTGTGATTGCTTCCTCTATTGCACGTAATACACAGATGCATGTTTTTAGTTTGATATCATCTCTATATGTACAGATTGCTTTTGTCACTTATGATATTGGGATCATAATAAAAAAATATCATTTTCTAGATCAATATTGGGAAACTTTACACCCACGTTTTCTTTCAGTAGTAAATTAAGTCTGTAATAATCCATATTGAGGCCATTTTTTGCACAGTGTGAGTTAAAGGGCTAATTTTAGGCATTTGCATTTGAATATCCAATTCAAACTTTAGAGAGAATCTGCACCTCCCCTGTTGCAAACTTTTACCATTCTCATGGAAGATTAATTGATTGTAAATATACAGATTTCTTTCTGGGCTCTTGTGTTTGAAATTAAAGGTGAATTATAAATTTTGCTAAATTGAAAGATATTGATTTCAAACAATACTAAAGACTACCCCTGTCATTACCAGGTCTGTTCTCTTAGGAACAAGTGAAAATACAGTCATATTACATCCTTTTGTCTTGTAGAAGGTATATGAGAAATGGAATAAATATATCCTAGCCAGAATGACATAATAGTAAGTATCTTATTCTTTTGTAAGTGGTCAATAAAAACCTTGTTGAGGCAGGATCTCCCTTGTTTCTACTACTGTGCCCTGATCTTCAGGCTAACTGGCCTATGAGCTTCTAGGCAATTCTCTTGTCTCTACCTTCTAGCTCCATTGAATGAATAGTGTGGTAATAAATGTGTGCTCCTACTTAGATTATCAAGCTTATTTGGCAAACAACTTTATCCACTGAGCCATCTCAAAAGTTCTGTGTGATTTTATCTTTCATTTTGTGGGATGGTTAGTGAGATTTAATATTTTTCCATGTTCTTTTTGGTGATTTGGCTTCATCTTTTGAGAACTTTTTCTTCATTTCATTAGAATATATTTTCAATGATTATTTCTTCTAGATTACTCTTTTGAGTACATTGCATATTTGACATATAATCCTCTGTCAGATAAATACAAAAATTCTCCCATTCTATTATCTCACAAATATTTCCTTTGTTGCACAGAATCATTTTAATATATATACATATTAATTTTTGAGATTATAGTATAATTATGAAAACTTCCTGTTTCCTTCCTTCCTCCAAACCCTCTATTGTACCCCTTGCTCTCTTTCATATTCATTAACATTTTTTATTGTTATTACAAGCATACATGTATATGTATATACATAAATACTTCTAAATATAACAGGCCATTTGTTGCTGGATAAGCAGTCAGTGTGGTCCTACCTGGGGAATACTATTTCTGCCATTCTCAGAAATCGTTAATTGACTATAGTTCTTTGTCTATGTATGAGGCCTCTTGGGTATTCCCTAAGTTTTTTTAATTTAATGTGATCTTAGTTCTAAATTGTTGGCCTTATTTCTTTTGCTTCTGTAACAGTAATTTTCTACATTTATCAGTTGAAGTTTTTTTTTTTTTTCTTTTTTCAATTCAATAGTTCCAGATTTTCAGGTCTTATACTAAAGTAAATTTTTTGGTTCATTTGAAGTTGGTTTTACACATGGTGGAAAATAGGGATCTGCCAGAAGCAAAGACCTGTATTTTGAGGCCTGTATTTTGTTTTTACCATCTTAAGTTCACAATTTAAGTAAAATATCCACCTCTGCAGGGCTAGTTCTGGACCTAGTATCTTGCCTCCCTGTTAGACCTGCAGGCCCCAGGCTTTAGAAGCAATTAGCATTTCCTTTGTTAATTATTATCTCTTTCCTTCAGCCAGAGAAGTCTCCAGACCTGAATTCCAGCAGACCTGACACCTCCCCTCCCCCTTGCCTGTTTGCTATATAACAGCTCTTGAGGAATAATAAAGTTGGCAGCTTGATCAGAAAGCTAGATTTGCTGTCATTTCTCATGTATCTTGCCCTTACATTCCTCCCCTCCAGGTTTAACAGGGACTCCAGTTAGTGTCTTCTCTTTTGGACACTAACCAAAAAATATGTTTTGTATATTCACACATAAAATATCATATAATCATGCACAAGGGTATTTTTAAAAGGTTATTTCATATAGAAAGGAAGTATACATTTTAATAAACCACTTATTTTTTTCTGGACTGAAAATAGAAATATTTACCTTGTTTATACAAGGCAAGTATTCATGATTTCATAACCTTTCTATAATTATTTTTCTACTTCATTTCAGTATTTTCACGTTAATCTACTATCTCTCACAGGTTTTCATAAACTATACTACAAAAAGATAGAGATTATAAAATAATTCAGAACTCTTTTTGATTTTTAAATAAATACAATCCCCTGTGGTTTTTATTTCACCTAATACCATTTTAGGCACTTGACCTTCCATTAATTCCATTTCCTGGAATAGATATGTATATTTTTGTTATATTAAAATTTGTGACTTCTGCCAGTTGCATAGTACTTCTTAGTTGTATGTATTGAAATTTAACTAGGAATTTAGACACAGCTGTGTATATTTGGAGTCAGATTAGTCAGAACCCCTGGAGATCTATTGCTCAGGAGAGACCACAGAGATTTTGTGTAAGAAATTGTTTTCACAAGATATATTTCACTAGACAAGTTACTTCAATAACTCTGGACAGTGGAAAAACTAAGCAATAGCTTGTACTCTAGCCTAAATTACATCATTCTCTATATCACAGGAATATATGACAAAATCCTGTCATGTATATCTCAGACTTCCCCTAGGTATAAAAAACCTTTAATAAAAATTTGTGTGAGCTTATGTCTCAAGTATTCCTCTCTCTTCTCTCTTCTTTACTTTTCCTTCTTCCACTAACAGGCATTACCTATCCTAAGTCATGTTGTGAGTGATGGGTCTTCACTTTATACATTTTTTTACTTTTAGATTATCAATTGTAGTAATATTTCATTTGTATTTTAATAAACAAAGCTTGCCTGAAGTTCATACAGTAAAACAGCCACACTGATAAGCCTTACAGACCAGGCAGTGGTGACACACACCTTTAATCCGAGTAGCCACAATGACACACACCATTAATCCCAGTAGCCACAGTAGTTTGCCATAGAAACCAAATGGTAGTAGTGTATGACTTTAATCCCAGCCCGAAAGAGAAATATATGATGGGAGGAGACAGCTTACAGATACAGTCTCATTCTAAGATTCCTAGGAGCATGATTGCCATTTCAGACTGAGGTAGAGGTTAGAGCCAGTAGATGGATGTTTTGCTTTTCTGACCTCCAGGTTGAACTCCAGTTTCTGTCTCTGGATTTTTATTAATCATGTTACAATCAATTATTTAGTCTAAAAATAAATGTCTTAGCCAAATTTTTTCCAAAAGATTAGGTACATTTTGGTAATCATTTTTTTTTTGCCTGTGTATATAAGTGTGGTGTGACTATGTATATGTTTGTGTGTGTATGTGTGTGTGTGTGTGTGTGTGTGTGTGTGTGTCTGTGCATGAGCACTTATATGCATGTTTGCATCTCTCTATCTTGCTCCCTTGTACAGTGTAAGGCAGGGACTCTCACTTAAACCAATCATTTGCCAAGTCTACTAGCCACCTTATATCAGGGATTCTCTTTCTCCATTTCCAGAACTCTGGCAATACAGATGGGTCACCACATCTACTGTACATTTTACTTTATTTGTTCTGTGATTTACTTTATTTTCCAGCGAGGCATTTAAAAACCCCACATAATGCTTCTAATAAATACTCATTCTCATTATTATAGCTGTTTGCTTCTACTTTTGTCCAAAAGTAAACATGATAACCTATAAAATAGTATGCAGCCAAGAACTTTGAAAATTGTTTATTAAGAATAAATTATTGATTAAGAAGCACACAAAATACAGAAATAATTACCAAAGATTCTTATGCCCTTATGATCAGAAAAAACTGATATTTAAAATTGAACACTGAATTATTGCAGAATAGATTCTCCTGAACAAATTATAAATTGAATGTGGCTACTCAAAATGGAAAGAAAAGTATTAGGCATTAAAAAGAACTTCAACAAAATGCTCACTGAAAATTATAATACAGACTCATCCAGAATGTATAAAAACATGTAAATTGCATTTGTAGTCATTTTATACAAATGACTGTATCAAATAATAGATGTTTTATTAAAATGTATTAAATGTAGAGGCCTTTAAATTTTCAAAAACAAAGAATGAAAACACAGTGAAGTTTTCTGGGTGCCACCTTGTAGGAAAGAAATATAATATAGTGTAATAACTCTTGAAACTCAAATTTATTTATGTATTATTATAAATCAACTTACCATTATGTATCTCAGGGTTAATCATTATAAAGATGGAGATAATTATTCTTTTCTACAGGTTTTTCAAAAAGAGATACCTAAATTATTTTCATAATTTCATGCTTTATAAAAGAATGATGTCACTTAATGCAATAATTTTTTATCTTTATTTTTTAATTAATGTTTATTTGTATTTAGACAGTGTTTGAAATCTCTGAATAACTGAGATTATCTTCAGTACTTGAAATGAGTTACTAGCCCATTTTAACTCAAAGAAGGTACCTCAATTGGTTGTTTACTGAATGTTAAAGACTGTTTCTTATGATATAACCTCATCTGCCATATATCATCAACTCTTTAAAAATGCTTTCAAGTGATAGTTTTGCTGATTTCCAACAGTCCCATGTGCATTCTCATATATATTAACTTATATCACTGTCATTAAAATTTTAAAGACTAAAATTTTTCTTCTTAAATAAACTCTACAAATTCCACTTAGCTTATATGTATTTTTAATCTTTTTTGAGGGGATTTTATGTAAATGGTAAAGATTCAGAAATAAGCATAATTAAGCACCTTGCTGTCAAAATTTCAGAGCATAGTAGTGAAATAAAGCCACGAACAAATGTAGTGTATTATTTTCAGAGACATAAAAGTGACATACACTGGTGATAAATATCTAGGAAGAACATAGGGGGAACAACTAACCTCAATGATTTATAATAAACAGGTAGTAATCCCTGGGTTTGTGAGAACTGGGTTGAACAGAGTGATTTACTTGCATTTGTTTCATCCTATGGATCTAGTCCAGGATGTTTCTGTTTGAGGCCTTAGTTGAAAATGGCTGTTGGTATGTTGAAGAAAAGCTAAAGTTTGAGAGATAAAGGTACTAAGGCACTTGATAGTTTTGTGGTAAATTCATTCAAAAATAAATTCTTCAATGATAATGAATGGAATGTTATCACATCATTCTAATCTTAATACAAAAATTCTCACTGATGATTAAGATGATCTGACAGAAATGAAAAAAGGCTATGTTTAGAACTGTTAAAATAAGAAATGTCAGATTGATTAATTTGTTTCCTCCTCCATACTTTGTTCATTCATTAATGAAAAATGGTATCTAGGCAAAGATACACGGAGTGTGAAGAAGTAACTGCCATTTAAAAATAAACATTTTATTATTATTCGATTGTTATGCCTGTGTAGTTTAGATTACCTTACATTGTTTTACAGTGCTTCTAATGCAGAGAGTGAAGAATTTCTCAGGTTGTAATTTGACTCTGTTTCCAATTTTAGTAATATACCTCCTTCTAACCATCTTGGGAAAAGAAGTCTATAATCCAAGGAGAACTTATTGAACAATTTCTACATATCTAAGTAGTTTTGTTTGATCCTCGAGTCATTTTGAAATATCTCAAAATATTTCCTGTCAGCAGTAGGTTCTTGTGTGATGCTTATGTTTAAACTATAGTAACCAGTGGAGAATACAAAATTTTCAAATTCAGGACATTGAAAGATGTGTACTTAATACAAGGTCAAATCAGATTAAAAATCCTCCTTCTAATATAAATGCTGAGTTGGGGACTAAAGCCTTAATATCCTAATCTTATGTATTACCTCCTTCCCTCATTTGATATGTACCCAGATATATTCATTATCCATGATTTAGTATTTAATAAATACATCAGTAGTTCAAAAGCATATATATATGTATACATATATGTGCATATACATGCACACAAATAATATATGGATTATTTTACATATTCTTATTTATTTTCTACTCTTTCCTTTCTATTTTCTTTATAAAATCTATTTTATATCCAGATCACAGTTTTCTCTCTTTCTTCTTCTCCTAGTTCCTCCTCCATACCTTCCCTATGATACCCCACCATCCACTCCTCCTCTGTTTCTATTCAGAAAAGGGCAGGCCTCCCATGGATATCAACATAACATGGCATATCAAGTTGTAGTAAGACTAACAGACATCTTTCCTGCATTAAGACTGGGCAAGTCAACCCAGTATGAGGAATGGGGCACGAAAAGCCAGAAAAAGAGTTCGAAACAGTTCCTGTTTTCACTGTTAAGAGTACGAGAAAACCAAGCTACACAGCTCTTACCTATATGCAGACCACCTAGAGCTAACAGTTTTGGGGTATACACAACCTCATTAGTATATAGAAGTCTGTCAGTTTTTTGTCTAGATAGTAGTCCATTGTTTTAACATAACATATATTATCTTCATCTTGTATAATGCATCACTTTCCTTGGCTTTATGGTCTGTCCTATGTCTAGACCCTTTTCAGCGTGTCTTTCGTTTCCTTTTAGAAACTGAATAGTTAAGTTGCAATCTCTGTACAACTATGCTAGGCATTTTCATTTGACTTTTATTATCATAAAATTGTTTTCAGGAATGTAACAAGAGGAAGTTTGAAAAGTTTTCTGTATTTCTGTATGACTTTCTATCACATTTTTGAAAGGAAAAATTCCCAAATTATTCCATTCATCCAAGATAATTGACAGTATGTAGAGTTTATCTGAACTATTTTTTTTTTTTTGGCCTGAAACTAAGACCACCACTCAGCAGCTGAAATCATTAGAGTCTTATGAGTATAAAAAAGAATAAATGATATCTGTTGTAAAGCCACAAAATTTAGGGCTGGTTTATTATGCAGATTTACTTGATGTATATCTAATAAACTTTGTTAATTTCTGATGTTATGGTATTGACAAAAATGCAATTATAAATTACATGTGACATTGCTTTAGTGTGTGTTCAATTTTCTATATAGTACATTTATGACTCAACTCTCTGGCTTATACAGTATATAAATTTTCTATGTCACTGGGCACACTAAGCGTTTTTTAATTAACTAATTTATGTTTTTCAAAATAACTGTTAGAAATTAACCATGGGGCTGGTAAGATGGCTCAGGATTTAAAACACTTTCTGCTCTTCCAGAGAACTTGTCTCCTTAGTGCAGGAATTACTGGTGTATGTTACCATGCACGACTTTACTTTTTTAAAATAAAATATCATTATAGCATTCTCCCTTGCATTTCCTTGTGTTGTTTTGCATTTCTTTTCCTTGTGTTTGTCAAATATATTAGACTATGTTATTTTTTTATTTTTAAAATTTATTTTAATTGAAAATATAATTTTCTTTTATAAAAAAGAAATACTAATTTTATAAAAATAAATTTATTTTTTACAATACATTTTTATCATGGTTTTTCCCTTGCCCAACACCTCTCAAAACTTTCTCACATCCCTACCTACCAAATTCCAAGCCTTTATGTCCATCATTAGAAAACTAACAAACAGAAAAAGAAACAAACAAAAATCAAGCAAATTACAATTTTAAAAAGAAAAGCACAAGAAGCATACAGACACATAAAACCATAAAGATACAAAATCAGAAATCATAATATATAAGCAAAAGTTCAATAAGACAAAAATTGCCCAAACAGAAAAAGAATTTTCAGTCATAAAGTCTACAAAAATGCAATTGATTTCATGTGTTAGCTATCTACTTATGGTCATGGGGCCTAACATTAAGAGTAGATAATATACCCAGTGATAATCCATTGGAGATGACTAATTTTTCCTTTCTTTTTCTTTCTTTCATATTTTGTTTTATTTTATGTACATGGTGTTCTTGGCACAAGTGTCAGATCCTCTGAAAATGGAGCTATATGCAGGCTTTATCTGCCATGTAGGTACAGAGAATTGAACTCAGGTCCTCTGGAAGAGCAGTTATCACTCTTAACCCCTGACCCATATCTCCAGGCCCTAAATTTTCTTTTTCAAATTGGTACCAATTGCAGATAGATTCATGATAATACACATAGCTTCTGTTCACTTCCTCCTCATAAAACTCAGACCCCCATATGGCTTGAACTTGTGCATGTTGGTATGGCATCTGTGTGCATATATGCATCAATCCTGTAGTGTCTAGTGGGCACTGTTTCAATGGTGTCATCCTTCCCTTCTTGAAGTGGGATTTCCCTCTGTATGCTGTGAATACCATTGGTTAATAAACAATCTTCTTTAGGACTATTGCAGAGCATAATAGGACAAGGTGGAAATTCTAAGCAGATAGAGGAGAAGAAAGTATGTGGAGTAAGAAAGAAGCCATATAGCTGCCATAGGAGACAGACTCCAGATGCCAGATGGAAACTTACCAGTAGGTTACAACAATGTGGGAATATACAGATTAATATAAATTGGTTAATTTAAGATATAAGAGATAGCCAATAAGAAGTGTGAGCGAATAGGCCAAGAAGTATTGTAATAATACTGTTTCTGTGTGATTATTTTGGGTTTTGATAGCTGAGAAATGAATGAACAGTCTCTGACTACAAAATGGTGTGCCAACATGGACTGACTACATCCACTTAAAACCTGAGAGTGCTACAAAAGAATTTGGTAGCTGCAGTTTTTTTTATCAGATAGGCTCTGTTTGCGGGTGGCCATCAGGGACACTGTGGCTCCTTTGAGAAAAGGCTTAGTGACTCAACATAAGAAACAGTAGCTTTCTGATTTGGGAAGTGCAAACTCTGGCTCTTTCAGGAGGCCAAGCATTTAAAAGGGGTTTGTAGGTAACATGTGGCAGGTTACTTGGTGGCAGCATGGGCCAACTGGTTACCATAGTTGAGGTGGTGAGGATAGTTTCCACCTGGCAGTCTCAGAGGCAGTGAATGAACCTCCACCATGTTGGTCTGGGCAGAGCCAAAAGACAAAGCAGCCTTAGTCTTAGCCATGCTGCTTAGCATTTTAAGAAGCAGTTTTGGTCAGAAAAGGATTATGGATACATGATAAGCACAAATCCAGATGGAAAAGACATCTAAATAGGTCACAGTGTTGAATAAATTTATGCAGGCTTGAGAGAAAAAGGATTATAGATAGTTATAAAAGAGTATAGTATAATATAAAGAGTCATAGGTTAAAGGAATAAGATAATAAAATAAATATTAAATTTGTAGAAAAAGTAATAGAGTAAAAAATTAAGCCATGTAAAGATGTAAAATAAACAAAGAGTCTGGATTATGTATATTATTGTGTTTTATTTGAATTCTTGATGGTTAATGACCTAAATACAGAGAAACATTTCATTGTATGGGCTGTTAAGCTATTCCAACCTATATTTCTTAAACTTCAAAATTTGGGTCTTAAGAATATGTTGCTTTGGAAAAGAGGTTCTGCTTTTGTTTCCAAAGAAAAAGAAAACCTGTGGATTCCTTCTAGGCTAATATGGTTTGATGGACCAAGATCCCCCCCAAATGGTATCTGTGAAGTCCCTGGCCCCACAAAATACTTTGCCCAACAAAATGCAGGAAGCAATCTAGAGAGAACTACACCCAAATTGTCAAATATTTTTTATAAATGTTTGTTTCCATTTAAAGCATAAGATAGATATACTTTAATGATAAAAATTTTGCATTCATATGGATCTTAGTCTATTGATACAAATTTAAGGCCAATTTTGTTTTATGTATATTTCTGCTCTTGATTAAGGTATTGTATTTGTGCAGATCATTAAAAATGTAATGTATAATTAAGTAATGCAGGTTAATAGATAGTCATAAATAATAGTCAAGCTTGTAGTCATGTTAGATTTTCTAGATGTACAGACATATATTTCAGATGGATAGTTATTCTTCAACTCTTTCAAATACCTTCAAAATGTGGAATTTAAAATGTTTTAAAAACTTCATACTTTTCATGACAATGAGACACATCTGCTCCTGGCAATGCCAATTTACTTCAGGAGGATGGTAGGCATCAAAGAGAATCCTTATGGAGTTGACTAGCCATTTGTTCAAGAAATCTCTCTTGCCTATACTGCTTGATGTTATGCTGTATGAACTGGACATGTAGGACCCACAGAAAAATGACTGCTGAAGTTGCTTAAAGAAGGTAAGACAGTCCCTCAGAGCTCCTGCTTCATGAAAGTGTCTGCCAGACATTGAACAGGACACAGAAGAAAGCAACAAAGTGCCAATAGAGCCAATAGAGTCTTTGAAATTTCCTACTTCATGGAGATGTCTGCCAGATACTATTGGTCTGTAGACTGAAGATGGATGCTCCAATGACATAGAAGAACTTTGGGTAACTGTCCAGGCAGAAAGATGACTCTGTCATTCTAGTGTTTTGGAAGTTGCTTATAATACACTTCTGTTAACTTAGGTAATATTATATCTTTGTCTTTGATGGAGTTAAAGAATGAATAGTTATAGTTTTCCTTTGTTATAATAAATGTTATAGTAGATATAAATATTGTAAATATAATTCTTGCTTGATAACTGTTTTGTTTTCTGTAATCTGTCATTATTAAAGTTAAAACCTTCATTTTAATTAGACAGAATAGGGGAGGTTATGTGGGATTCCCCTCTGTATGCTGTGAATAGCATTGGTTAATAATGAATCTTCTTTGGACCAATTGTAGCACAGAATAGGGAAGGTGGGAATTCCAAGCAGATAGAAGAGGAAAGAGTAGGTAGAGTAAAAAAAGAATAATGTAGCCACCGCAGGCAACAGATGCCAGACAACTGAAAAAAACCTTACTGGTAGGTCACAACCATGTGGCAATACACAGATTAATAGAAATGTGTTAATTTAAGATATAAGAGCTAGTCAATAAGAAGTGTGATCTAATAAGCTAAGCACTGTTGTAATAATACAGCTTCTGTGTGATTATTTTGAGTCTGGGCAGCCAGGAAATGAGAAAGTATTCTTAGACTACACCTTTTGTCTCATACAGTCTTTTCTTCCTTTTAATTTTTGTACTAGAAATAATGGTTATGACTTCATTCATGAGAAAACAATGTTCTCCTACTGAGATATAACCACAGATGTTGTCACTCTACTTTGAATGTATATATTTACTTTTTTTCTTCTTGTACCTTAAGAATGTTAAAGTTTTGTTAAAAACTTAGCGTTGCAGTGCATGTCTTTAATCTCAGAACTTGGGATGCAGGATAGGCAGATCTCTGTCAATTTGAGTCCAGCTCAGTCTTCATAGTGAGTTCAAGGCCAACTAGGACTGCTAACCAGAATTATATAGTGAGTCCTGTTTCAAAAATCAAAATGAAATAACACATGAAGGGAATTAATTTTATGAGTAAAAATCAGAAAATATTACAGTTTAGATTCTGAAGACTTTGATGATTATGTTACAGCTACTAAAATACATTTTATAATTGTAAAAGTAGCTAGATATAGCACCTTGATGCAAGAGCATACTTAGACTGCTGTATTTAAAATAAACACTCTACATGAAATATATGTCACATCTTTTGTCACAGTGAGACCTCACAACATACACTAGACTTCTCACAGAAGTAGAGAAGACACTTTTTAACAAATAAATTCAATTGCTCACATGAAAATATGAAGAAAGTAAGATGTGATAGAAAAATGACAAAACAAGAAGTAAGGGAAATACCTCGGCTTAATGAGAAACCCAGATATACAATCTTTGGAAGCAATTTTATATGGCCAACCATTGAGCTAGTTATTGACTCATGTAAAATAAACTGACAGTATTATGACTGTTTTAGTTCCTTGTGCTTTCATTTCAACAGGAGATGGGTTAGGTTTTACTAATATACTGTCATACTATTTCATGAAAAACTTTTAAAATTGTGTTATTCTCAAGTTTAGGATTTCTTTCCATGTTCATTAATTCTTATATGTTTAGTCTGTATAATACATATAATGTATGTGTATGACCTTTGTGCATTTCTGACCAAAAGGCAAAATACATCATATATGTATATCTTAATTTTGAATAAGTTTTGTGAATTTAAGAGAAAGCTAAATGACAAACTATAGAAATGTTCCACAAAAGGAGGAGAACTAGAGGGAACAGGATAGTCGAGATGGAGGAAGGACAGAGATGAAAGCAAGGAAAGAGATATTTTGATTGAGGGAGCCATTATGGGGCTAGCAAGAAACCTGGCACTAGAGAAATTCCCAGGAATTCACAAGGATGACTCCAAATAAGAACCTAAGCAATACAGGAGAGGGTGCCCAAACTGGCTTTGCCCTATAGTCAGATTGATGAATATCTTAAATGTCACCATAAAGCCTTTATCCAGCACCTGATGAAAACAGATGCAGAAATCTGCAGTAGAGCACTGGATTGAGCTCCAAAAGTTCAGGCGAAGAGTGGGAGGAGTGAGAATATGAGCAAAGAAGTCAGGACCATGGTGGGTTCACCCACTGAAACACTTTACCCGAGCTAATAGGAGCTGACCAACTATAGCCAGACAGGAAAGGAACCAGCATAGGACCAAACCAGACCTACTGAATGTGTGTGACAGTTGTGAGGCTTGGGAAGTTTATAGGACCACTAACAGTGCAACCTGTATTTATCCCTGCTGCTTTTACTGGCTATTTGGAATCCATTCTCTTTGGATGGATACCTTACTCAGCCTAGATATAGTAAGAAGGGCCTTGGAACTCCCCCAAAGCAATGTGCCTTACTCTCTCTGAGGATTGGATGGGGAATGAGATGGGGGCAAGTTGGAGGGAATAGGAGGAAGGGAGGGAGTGGGAACTGGGATTGGTATGTAAAAAGAAAAAAAGATAGTTTGTTTCCTCTTTTAAAAATAATTTTTTTAAAAAGAAGTCTTTTAAAGGTCTTTAATGTAAGTTAAATTTTAACTGTTTTAAAATTATCTGGTACATTAATAAACACAAGTTTTATACAAAGAAAAACTAAGTACTGTGTGAGTTTTGACTCCAGGGGGCAGTAGAGAATAGCAAATGATAATACCTCACCTAGTTGCAATATATATTTAATGTAATTATAAAGGCCAGAAAGAAATGGTGGATTTTATGAATACAAGCCATATTTTACTGTGTTTAATATGACCTTTTGAGATTTATTTTCCAGAGGAGAGCCAGGGTGTCCATTTGGATCTTTGTTTAGAGGCTACTAATCACTTCCCTGCTGCATTTCAGTCTTCACAACTCTAAGGCTTGTAAGATTTTAAAAAAGACATAGCAGCTCCACTGTGTGTTTGAGGGAGGAGGTAAAAGATTCACTTAATATTTAAAGTTAGCCTCTTTCTATGCAGACAGATGTACAAATAAGTATGTTAGCTCACATGTGCATGTATCACATAAATATCCACAATAACAAAAATGGTTATGTCACTAGCATCATACACAGATGACGTACTAAAATAGTGATGAAACAATCTACTTTAAGTATGATCATAATGACAAACATTGTGATATTTGTATAATAAGTCTTATGTATTATGGGATATAACAAAATTTCTTTTTTATGGAAAAGGAAATTGAATCTTAGTTCCTTACTCAGTTACCTATACTAAATTGATAATACATATTTGCATGCATGTCTTTTGTAATGGTGACCTTTCTATATGTACCCTACATCATACACATTGTATAAGAAGTAATGAATACTAGTTAAAATAAATCTGATTGCCTTACTTGTTTTTTTAAAACTGTTATATTTCTAAGCAATTATTTTTTTGAGAAAATTTTTACCACTTCAACAGTCATCACATGTGAAAACTCACATTGCCAGACTAATAGATTTTAAGAGTCTACCTTCTTCAACTTCTAAAGTAATCATGGCAGCAATAGCATAAGCTCTTATGTTAGAAACATTATTCTGGTTGCACTAGTCAGAATCAGTTGAGTCATCACATTAGAATGAGATGTAAAAAGCCTCTTTGGCTGAAGATCCAGGAAATTAATATTTGGCTATCTATTACTCTCCTATAATCAGTTAATTACCCATTCTGCCTTTATCTATTTTACAGAGTGCTGAGGACTTCTGAAAGAAAAAAGAACCCCGAGTTCTCCTTATAGAAAATAGAAAAACAAGAGAAAAGGAAAAACAAGAGAAAAGACAAGATTCACTTTCTTTTGCCTTCACTTGACTAAATATTATATACATACTCCAAAACTATGTTAGCATAATTAACTAAACTAATCAATACAATTTGAAAATTCAATAGGCAGTGACATATCTCTGTAGAACACATGGATAACCTATACAGTAACCAGTACTAGTGAACATTCTGAAAAACCTGTCAGTTTAGTATAAGAGAATGTTAGGCATGATATAAACATGTTTGCTTTGTTTATTACAAGTACATGGAAATAAATATTATGACAGCTTTCCATTTTTAGTATTACCAATATTATTTTGAAAATTATGTGTAGCATGATTAATAAAAACCCAGAAACAGAAATTGGGGTTCAACCTGAAGGTCAGAAAAGCAAAATATCTAGCCTTTAGCTCTTACTTCTACCTCAGTTGGAAATGATGATCCTGCTTCCAGGAATCTCAGATTGCGACTGAGTGTGAGAGAGAGCTGTCTTCTCTAATTTTATATTCATTTCTAGTGCTGAGATTTAAGGTGTGTACCACTACCACCTGGTTTCTGGGGCAAACTAATGTGGATACTGGGATTAAAGTTGTGTGTCATAACTGCCTGACCTGTAAGACTGATTAGTGTGGGTGTTTTACTCTCTGAACTTTAGGCAATCTTTTTATGTGTATAAAAGGGATGTTGAAAGAGAAGTTCACATGGAGTTTATAAATATATACAGGGTTTGAGAATAAGACTGGTGTAGGATGTTTTTCTGTTCATGTATTGCTTTCATTGGTTAATGAATAAAGAAACTGCTTTGGGCCTGATAGGGCAGAACTTAGGTAGGAGGAGAAGACAGAACTGAATGTTGGGAAGAAGGGCAGAGTGAGAGAGACACCGCCATGGATCTTCTGCCTGAGACGAACACTGGTTAGAATCTTGTCGGTAAGCTACAGTCATGTGGTGATACACAGATTAATAAAAACAGGTTAAATTAAGATGTATGAATTAGTCAATATGAAACTAGAACTAATGGGCCAAGCAGTGTTTTAATTAATACAGTTTCTGTGTAAGCTAGCCAGGCGGCTGGGACAAACAAAAGGCTACCCTCCTCATGTAACATAAGACAATATTCTCATCATTTCTGTTCAAAAAGAAGTGATTGATACACTGGAAAAGATATATCTACTTTCATTTATTTTATCTTTAATTCTTTATTCATGTACTAATTAAACAACCTTTAAGGTCCCATACATTGGGATAACCTTCTATAATCTTATAATGACCTCTTATTTATAACAGAACCTTAATTGTAACTCACACAGAAAATTAATTTTTTAAAGTTTGGTACTATTTAAAGTCCAAACTTTAAAAATACTTTATTTATTATGATTGCATGCATGTACATGGGCATGCACATGACATGCTCAGCACAACTGTTTAGGTCAGAGTGAAATTGTGGAGCCACCTTTCTTCTTTCACCTTCATGTGGATTCCTAGGATTGTAGTCTTGTCATCTATCTTAAAAGACAAAACATCTTTTACCTAGTGTACTATCTCAACAAGCTCCAAGTTCAAACCCCTTCTCCTACATTCTTTGAAAAATTTCATACAACATATTCTTGGCCATACCACCCCCTAGTTCCTTTCCATCTCCCTACAAGATAGTTCCTATCACATATCCCTCCTACATAATGTCATCCTTTTATAATTATTAATTGACTTAGTCCACTGGGTCCAGTTAGTGTTGCCCATATGTGAAGAGTTATGACATCATCTCCTGATGCATTTGAAACCTACCAGTGCTCATATGCTCACATGCAAGTATTCTCTCTCTCTCTCTCTCTCTCTCTCTCTCTCTCTCTCTCTCTCTCTCTCTCTCTCTCTCTCTCATGATTATGCTACATTTCCCTCAATTTAAATCTTCAAGATATGTGGGATCTGATTTAACTAGGAATTGACTTATCTTCCTCTGAACAGTCTGCAAATTTACATGTTCCCAAATACTCCCTCTATTGATTATGAATTCTCCTTGCTGAGAGGGTTAGGTTTGATGAAGAAGTTCTAGATTGGAATCTCACCTATTCATAACTACTGTAACTATTATTAGTACAAACTCAGCAAACAAAAGACCCATCAACAATTTCTGGCCACTTAATGACTCAGGTAACATATATATACATATTTAAATTTTGTATTTATATTAGAAAAACTCATTTCCATTTGTTTTGTATTAGAAATAATTAATAGAATATTTTGGGGAATTAAGCCACTTTACATTAGCATCTTAAAGTTCACAGGAGCTAGGAATTGAAACTGTACATTTAAGCTGACCCTCAAACTACACAGTGTCAGACATTTTCCTGATAGAGAACTAAGGGATTGTGTTAAAATGACTTAATGCATTTAACTGAAGATGTTTGACATAATCTAGAAATAATGGGAAACCCAAGTCTTGCAATTGAATTCCTACAGTTTGGGTCTTTTTCAGTTGTAATGTTGGACTGCAAACATCACCATTTCTTTTTTTTTCTGGTTTTTTTTTTTTTTCGAGACAGGGTTTCCCTGTAGTTTCTAGAGCCTGTCCTGGAACTAGCTCTTGTAGACCAGGCTGGCCTCGAACTCAGAGATCTGCCTGCCTCTGCCTCCCGAGTGCTGGGATTAAAGGCATGCGCCACCACTGCCCACCATTTCTTTTTGTATTTTAAAACTATGTGTGTAATATTTTAACAGGCACTAGTACTTATGATTCATTGAAAATATATATTATGAATGTTATGAACAGTGACTTTGTTTAAATTACTTATTTTTATATAATTATGATTTTTCCAGTTTTCCTGATTATCAAGCCTTGACTAAAGAAACATTTTTAAATATCATTATAAACACAATCAGATTTTATTGGTCTGTTGATACAACTAGTATGTCAAAATGCAATGATAAAAAGGAATAACTTGAAGTACTCAAAAAAGTGAATATCGAAGACTAAATTTATCAACTTCCCTGTAAAGGAAACTCTTAATTCTAGTACAAATAAATTATCAAAGTAAGCTAAAAATGCAGAGAAGATAGAGAAAAAAGGTAAATCTTCCAGGTAACTACAGTGTTACCACCAATATACTGTGAATGTTACAGCTAATCAGTTTAACACTCACAAAATTATTACACTGAGACTGTATTTTATAAATTAGGAAAGTCTGTTCATCTGCTGAATGCAAAGAAGAAGTTTGGATTTGAGTCTTTCTGATTCATAAAATGATGTATATTTTACGATATCCTCAGAAAATAGTTGTTATCCTAATGTTTCGATGATCACAATGAAAAATTCAAATTGAATCAAACATTCTTATTCAAAACATAGAAATATTATTCATAAAAGATAAGGGAAGTAGTAAAATAATGATAATCAAGGTTAATGTTCTCATTTGTTATGGAAAGGCTTCAAAATAAAAAAAAAACAATTTTCACCAATGATGAGATGATTCTAAGAAATGTTAACATGAAATAGCAATTTTCTCTCTCATTATATCCCTTATAAAAACTCCAGATTCTGTTAATTTTTGACTGTTTTCAGCAATTCAAATTTTATTTGATTCTTGTAAAAATACAAAGTCCCTATTGCACCATTAAGTATATCTTACCAAGCCAGTTGTTATTATAGCTCAGAGGGTTCACCATTGGGTAAGATAATTCATGACTTTTCTCTCCCCCAGAAACTTAATGCAGTATGAAAACTATCCAGATCTGGTCAACTTCAGCTCAGATATAACTTGATTAATCCATTTCTTCTTGCAAAATATGTCTTATTTTCAGCAATAGGGTATAATCATGAAGTTATAGTGGGCATCAAAGAGAAATGGCAGTAGCCCGTATTGCCTGGGGAGCTATGTGTATAATTCCTCCCTTCCCTACAAGGATCAGAAGATGAGAGATAAGGATTATAAGAGATAGAGGTTGTGAAGGAATGCTTAGAAACCATATTTTTGAATATGACCCAAACAACACATTTATAAGTTTACATGCACAAAATATACACAAGTGTGACCCTGTAAGCATTTCATCATAGAAGGCAGATGGGGTAACAAGGTCTCCTTTCCCCAATGGAGTATTAGCAATTGTTAGTAATAAATGAAGGGGTTCACTTTCTCCAGTAATAGAGCCACTGAAAAGTTGCCCATACTCTAATAAAGAACCTCCCATCCATACTCATGCAAGCATCCTTACTTAAACTAAACTCAGTAGGATGCACACACACACACACACACATACATGCATGCATGCATGCATGCACACAAACACACTCAAACCATAAAAATAAGATTGAAAGTTGTTAGGAAAATAATCTTTCAAGAGGAGAAATAGAAAAATGAGGTAGGGTAATAAGGTGTGAAATGACTAAAATTCATATATACATGTATGAAAGACAAAGAAAAGTTAAAATTTTAAAAAACTAAAAAGAGATGAAATTATCCTAAACCCTTCCATATCTGTTACTACAGTGCAGACCTGAAGTCTTACTTTGCCTATTTGTTACCATAAACAAATGGATGATGGATATGTGTTTGAGGGTCCTTGTTATATTTCTTGAACTATAAGACATAGAAATTAGTATCACTTGCTGGTCCAGTGATTTTTAAGTTTAAGGGTCCTGCTAGGGTTGTCTATATCACAAGATCCAAAAGAAATTTTTAAGAAACATGTATTGAAAGAGTACAGTAAATTGTCTATGTCTTTTTTGTTTTGTTTTGTTTTTAAGACAACATTTCTCTGTAGCTTTGGATTCTGACCTGAAACTGACTCTTGAAGATTAGGCTAGCCTCGAATTCACAGAGATTTCCCTGCCTGTGTCTTCCGAATGCTGGCCACCACCACCTGACCTTATGTCATAACATCATGAACATTGGAGAACTGTTAAAAGGACCTAGTATGAAAGACCAAAGATGTATGACTATACAGCTGCTCTTCTTTGAGATAGCCTTCCAAAAAGAAGAGTCCAGGATGAAATTGCAATACCTCAACAAAGAAATTTAGTTAGCATATATACAAACGACACACAATAGAAGTATTAGAGCCACCAGTCGTGGCCACATCACACAGGTAATAAATGACAAAAAAGAGTTCCATGGCCACCATCTTTCCTTTCCTTCCCCAATAATCCAAATTATCAGCCGGGCGGTGGTGGCGCACGCCTTTAATCCCAGCACTCGGGAGGCAGAGGCAGGTGGATCTCTGAGTTCGAGGCCAGCCTGGTCTACAAGAGTTAGTTCCAGGACAGGCTCTAGAAACTACAGGGAAACCCTGTCTCGAAAAAACCAAAAAAACCCCTTTTTTTCAGCCTAAGGAAAAAAAACTGTCTGACTTAGGTTTCTTCAAAAGAACATCCTGTTCTTCAACACTATTTGGGAAATGTTAGGTTTCATGAAGCTACACAAGTTTTCTTTTTACAGGTTTTGCAGAATGTTTCTGCATTCAACACATTTTATATGTCTTAACAATAAGAGTAATATATATTATATATATATTTATAAATAAATATATATATAAATATATATAAATATAAATATTTATATAAATATATATAAATAAATATATATAATAAATTCTGTGGAATACCTATTAATAACTCTCAAAAGAGTATTTGAAGAAAAGTTCAGCAGTATGCTACTTTAGTCATTTTTAATATGAATGTATGGATTTTGTCCTCAGGCAGTAATATTAATATGATCTGATTCTTTTCTTTACTAAATACATAAAGTACCTTGTTACATTTTGCTTACCACTATTTTTTATGCCAAAATTATTGAAAATTATTTTGTTGCCATTTCACATTCTTCTCACACTTTTTTATGGGCTTGGTGAATGGGAGCTTGCTGCGCCAGCGTGGACTGGAACCAAGAATCTCGGCGGAGGGTGTCTGAATTGAATGAATGCACAGAGCACGAGGTTGAGGTGGAACAGCTTTTTTATTGTCCTGCTGGGGCTGGCTTTTATACCATGGCACCAAATGAGGAGGGGGCTGCGAAGGGACTGTAACCTAAACCTGGCAGGGATCAAGGAACAATCACCATGCACTCAAAATTCCTTCCTTTCCCTGCTCCAGGAGCAGAGGGAATTTATCATGTTTTCTTTGCAGATAAGCACCTCAAAAGGGGGCAGGGATCTCATAACTTGGGGCTGCAGTCCCCACAGGAGCTAATTCTTCTGTCAAACACTACAGGAATTTTTGAGTGTAGATTTTTTTGACTGAGATTTTCTTTTCTTTCCTCTGTATTTTACTCCAAGTTTCAATAATCTTCATGACACTAAATAACACTTTTCCTTTTCATACCTCAAGTTTATACAAGCTGACAGTTTAATCTAGATATTTAATTCTTTGAATTCAAAGCTTGGATACTTTTTGAGGAAAGAAATACATGTTCTCTATCATATAACTCAAAAGAAAGAACTGCAAGTATTTTAGACTTTTATGTATTCTGTTAGGTTAGAAAAGGAGGGAAAGAATATTGATAACAAATACTTTCACATATGTAGAATGAAGGGATTACTCATTGATAAGCACAGACTGACACACTTTTTGCAGCTAACATAGAATGACAAACTTGGTAAGCAGCATTTTCATTTTGCAAATATTTTAGACTCTGGACACAGAGCTTCAAATAATTTGAAATAAAGCAATATCAGGAAATAATTTACATTGTGGTGAAGTATGTCATACTACTGGAACAAAGGACTCTCCCATATGTTAGTGACTTTAAGCAGAAAAAATCCATGCCTCACCCCTCACTACAAAATCTACAGCCTGTGTAGTGTTCTGCTCTCACAAGATGATGCTTCTAAAACCTAGTCTATTAGAAATGACACCATTTTAAACTATTCCTTAATGTTGTAGAAAGAAGAAGAAATTAATCACAAAGCACTATAAGCTTCCATTTGGCCAAGCTCTGTAGTGTGTCAGTTATAATTTAATAATTATTATATTATTTAATGTGTATGAGTAGTTTTCCTGAATTTATAATGTGTACAACAGCATGCTTGGTACACGCAGAGGTCAGAAGATGGTGTTGGATACCCTGGAACAGGAGCTATAGACAGTTGTGAGGCACTGTGATGGGAATTGAATCAATGTTCTCTATAGGAACAACCTCTGCTTTTTAACATTGAGACAACTTCCCTAGCCCATGTCAAATTTTTTTGATTTAATAAAAACTATCACACATAACATATTTATCATCTCTTTAATAACTGATGACAGGTCTGGGGAAGCTGATCAGTTGTTAAAGTGCCATACAACATAACAACATGATTTCTAATCTTCCCATGTAAAAAACTGTGTGCTGTGGCATTTATTTATAATCACAATACTGAGGATGTAGAGGCAGGAGGGTCCCTGGAGCTCATTGGTCAGCCAATATAGCTGAATCCATGAGCTCTAGGTTCCGAGAGAAATTCTGTATCAAACAAGTAAAAAGTAGAGTGGTTGAGAAAGATACACAATGATGATCTCTGGTTTTCACAAGCATGGTCACACTTCTGAATGTGCACCTATACACAAAAATGGACATGAACATAAATGCATACGTTGCCATAGTTTACAGGTACAAATAAAATGTAAAAAAGTTAATATCACAATTTGGATTAATAATTCACTGACACTCATTTTTCTGGTTTAATCACGTATATTTGTAATCATTTTTTTCTGTTTAATATTACTTAACATACATTCTCCCCTAAAAAGCACAAAATTTTACTGAGAAGTATAATTAATGGAGTGGAGAAAATAATCTCAATAATTAATTTGTTGATAGTACTTCATCTGAAATGATTTTATTTAATATAGCCTTGATTATTTTCTCCCTTTCAGATGAATAGTAAAAAATAAATAACAGAAGACAAGTTTATTATTCCATTGTTAAAAATTTTGGTGAAATATAACCATTTAGTTAATGAGAATGCAGCACTTCATTAGATTAAAATTAGATTTGCTGGCATAACTCCATTTCCTTTATGATTTAGAATTAACAGAACTGAATTAATAAGTGCATATTTTTAATATTTTCACTGACCACTAACTCCACCTAAGTAACACAGAGACATGCATTTCTGCTCATAGTTGTCATGAACTCACAGGATCCAATTGCTGCCAATAGCAAATGGGAAGAGTTGTTGGTACCAATTGTGATATATTCTGTTGCCACATTTATCAACAAGTAATGTGTTCTTCTGTTTGGGTTTCTACCATAAAACACCTGAGATGGGTATACTGATAATGGTTGGGAATTTACTTGTTAAAGTCCTGAAGACACAGAATTCCCAAATTAAGACAACAACAAAACCAATGGGGAAGAATTCTTTTCAAAGAATGCATCCTCTTACCATTTGGCAGAAGATCAAGTGGCTCCATGTTATTTTTTTATAGGGACACTGTATTAGCGTTTCTATTACTGCAAAGAGATACCATGACCACCACAACTCTTACAAAGCAAAACATTTAATTGGAGCTGACATACAGTTCCAGAGATTTAGTCCTTGACCATAATGGCAGAAAGTATGGCTGCATGCTGACAAACTTTTTGCTGGAGGAGTAACTGAGAATTCTTTATCTGAATCTGAAAGCAGAAGGAAGAGAAATGATATTGGGCCTGGTTTGAACACCTGAAACATCAAAACTCACTCCCAATGGCACTCTTCCTCCAATAGGACCATATCTACTCCAAATAGGTCACATCTCCTAATAGTGCCACTCCCTATGAGCTTATACGGATTATTTTCTTTCAAACTACTACAGGTGCTAGTTACAGTCTTCTAAGAAATCATAAAAACATAATTTTAATAAGACATAGATAAACCAACAGTAGAAGATGTGTATTTATGTGTAAAATATTTTGTGGCTATAATTAATATAAAATAATAGAATAGTGTAAACAAATAATTATTTTTTGCTCACTAAGAGCTTTGGAGTTAGGCAAGGACACCAACTTGAATGAATTAGGAATCCTCTCAATGCCTTGTTGCTGATTACGTGTTAGGTTTTGATTTCAAGTTATGAAGTAGAAGAAGATATCCACATGAAAGCCATCTTGCTCTTGAGGGTAAAGGTATTTGAACTTGGTTACTTTTCTTCTTAAGCAAAAAGAATCACATCTGTTCTTTGCAACTAAGACCTTAGGCTGATAACAGTGGGTAGTAGTTGAACATTAGTTGGGAATTTTGATATTAAAGATAGGGTTTTCAAATTTAATGTATGATGTATGTATGTTCTAAAGAAAGCATAATCTGTTGTCTAGAAAAAGCAAAAATGAGAGACTAGAACCAAGGAAGTAAGTCAGCATAGGTTTTTAATAACCCACTTGTTAATTAAACTATTTTTGTAGCAGATCTAAAAAGGAAGTAAGAGAAAATGTAAATAAAATTAAATTTTTAAAATAAAATGGATATCTCAAGAAGGAAAGATGTTCATTCTTCAAAGTAGTTGGCAGGACTATTATATAGAGGTGATAAAATACCTCATATTTCTATATTCTGTGATATTGTTAATGTCACTGTGTTGGCTAGTTTTATGTCAACTTAGCATAAGTTGGAGTTATTTGGGAAAGAGAGATTATCAATTAATAAAATATTTCCACTAAATTGGCTTGTAGGCAAGTCTATTGATTGATGATTGACTGGAGTTGAAGTTCCCAGCTCAGTGTAGGTAGTGCAACACTCTAGGCTGGGAAGTACTGGGTGTTATAAGAAAACATGGCTAAGCAGCAAGTCATGGAGAGCTATTCAGTAAGCAACTTTCCTTTTCTCTGTGGCCTCTGTTCCAGTTCCTACCTCCAGATTTCTGCCTTGAGTTCTTGTCTGACTTTCCTGGATATTGGAAATAAATTCCTTCCTCCTAAGCTGCTTTTGGTTGGGTATTTTATTAAAAAACTAGAAGGAGTAACTAAGACAATAGGTGAATTGTAAAGAGAGAGGTAATTTGTGGTATAGAAACATAAAATAGAAAGAAGATAATTATAATCCTAGGAAGGGTTCTTGTCCTAAGGGAGCTGAAGATTCATTTGGGAGAATAAATGAACTGTTTGTTGTGAAAGAATTTCATTAAGGAATTATGGAAAATGGACAAAAATATGGATTTCTTATTATTACACATTCTGTTTGGAGAAGGCTTTTTAAAAGTAAGGACATAGGTGTCCTTTGGATTGAGAGGTTGTTCATAGTATTTAAAGACCTAATGAAAAATTATAAAGGATAATAGTAACTTCAGGTGATGTAAGCTTACATTGAGAGGGACAAGATAAACTAGTTACACAGGAAAAGAAAAGGAAGAGAACTGAAATAAAATAGAAGACGAGAAGAAATTCATGAATATTTAGTAGGTACAGTCTTTTCTGAATTATCAGACTCATAATTTAAGTCATGCAGCATCCATAACATATTGATCAAGTCCTGTTAAAAAACTCAAAAGACCCTTATTGGACACTTCTTTTGTCAATTCAATGTTCCTTTATTCACATTCATTATACTTGTGACATTCTTTTCCACCTCTTCCAAAATACATCTTCTTTCAAAATTGCTATTATCTTTTCTAGAAAAAGCCTTCTCTGTGTTAATCTCACTCGCTTTAGTATTTATGTCAATACTAGCTTTTATTAGTGTACAAAACAATCATTTTATGTTCTGAATTCTTTATTATACCAACCTAATTGAGGCATAGACATTGTCTCATTGTCTTGTTTTTCAAAGGCCCATAAAAATAGCCAGTTTTATACTAGGATTTATAAAAGTAATGAAATAAGCAATCAGTTAATGAGTAAAAGATTGACTTTCTATGACATGGAAAGTCATTCTATAAAATAATAACCACAGGATCTCCATGACTCAGGGCATTATCATCACCATTATCCTTAACATATTTTATGAAATGTAGTTTCATGTTCATCTGTCCTTACGTCCTCAATATAAAACAAAGCAAGGTATGGACTTCCATGTACATGTAGGTAAACAGCGTGGCAGTACAGTCTGCATTGGCATCTGGAGTATGCAACACTTTTCCATAAGGAGAAATATTTTTGCAAGTACTGTTTAGTATGTGTGATTTCTAACTTAAAATACAAAGATAAAATCTACCTGTTAGGATTAAATTAAGCTAGAGGAATGGCTCACAGTTTAAGAGCAAGTACTACTTTCATAGAGGATCTGAGTTTGATTCCCCACAGCAACATAGTGGCACATAACTCCTTTAACTTGAGTTTTCAGTGGATCTAGGTTACCATATTTTTGCCTACATGGGCACTGGTATGCATTTGGTTCCACATACACATGCAGACACAAATATCATATAAAACAAATAAATCTTTTAAAAAGAGAAAGTTAAAGCAAAATCTAAGTGTTTGGAATATTATAAACTTTAAATGTTATTGTTCTAATGTAATCAGTTTTATTTTTAAAATAGGAAAAATACAACCACTATAAGGGTCCTCAGGTGACTCATTAGCAGAAAATAACATGATTATACAATAGACAAAGGACCCTGATTACATATTCTCAAAGGACACATACAAATGTCCATCAGGGATATGAAAAGATATGTAGCATTTCTATCCTTAGAGAAAGGCCAATTAAAACTGCTATTGCAGAATCATTTCATATTGTTAAGTATAGTATCAAAAAAGCACTGATGTCAATGAGAAATAAAACTTTTTAAAAGATAATTTCTTTATTGATTCTCTAGGAATTTCACATTATATACCAAATTTTGCTCGTTTTCCAGTCTCTCTATATTCCCCTTTTTACCCTTGCAATATAATTGCCAAAATTAATTTAAAAAACTTAAAACCAACCAAACCAACAAACAAGCACCTCTTCCCTCCTCCTCCCTTTTCCACTTCTCCAACACCTTTTCATTTGTCCTGGTAGCATTGGAGCTGCAGTGTGTCTCATAGTATACCCTTTTATCCAATTAGATTTACTAGCAAATGTTCATTGCAAAGAGTCATAGGTATGGTTCGAGGGCTCTAGTTCTGGTACATCATTATCACTGGATCCTCACTTGAAACTCCTCTGGAAAGCCTGTGGCTGGCCTGAGTCATAGAGATCCTGAAGTTATTATTCTACAGGACCAGTCACTTCATGAACTCCAGTAAGTCCTAGATGGGATAGATGTTTGGGTGGGCCAATCTAAGGCCCTAGTAAGATAGTTGAGCTAGTAAAACCTGGTCACTGAGACTAGCCCCTTTAAGACAACTCTCCTACACCCATACCATCACCACCCATGTCCACGAGTACAGAGTAGGGCAGTTATCCCACGTATAGGTCATTATTGCCAGCTATCCTGTGAGAGTTAAGGCCAAGTCTTGCTGCAGTGCCATGCAAGGGACAGGGCCAACTCTTGTTGCAGTGTCCTGCAAAGGGCAGGACCAACTATCCCATAGCCAGTGAAGAGTGCAGTCAGCTCAGTCTGGGCCTCATATTTCATCATACATGTTTCTTATGACCCCCTGTGGTAATACAAGCCATAGACATCAACACTGACTACAGCTGCATCAGGAACATAAACCCAGACATGGCCTGGACATCACTATAGCCCCCGTAGCAGCTCAGGCCACCCGGATCAGTTTGAGCCCAGAAACAGTATGATGTTTGAGCATAAAATGGTCTCTAGTGACCTACCAGACCCCAGGAATCTGCACAGCACTTGGTGGTTTCAGGAACCACACATATAAACTCAGGCATTGGTGATGGAGGCTTCCCATTGGCTAATAAAGAAACTGCCTGGCCCATCTGATAGACCGGCCCTTAGGTGGGTGGAGTAGACAGAACAGGAAGAAGGAAGTGAGGTAGATGGCTCAGTCAGATGCTATGCCTCTCCTAAGTTAGACAGACTGCCGTGCCTCTCCTCAGGGAGAGAGATGAGATGAAGCCAGCCGCCAGGTCAGACATGCTGAATCTTTCCTGGTAAGACACGGATTGTGGTGCTACACAGATTATTAGATATGGGTTAGTCAAGACGTGAGTAAGAGGCTGGAATTAATGGGCCAGGCAGTGTTTAAAAGAATACAATTTGTGTGTTGTCATTTCGGGTTTTAAGCTAGCCGGTGGCCGAGAGCAGGGCGGCGGGAAGCTGCCCGCAGCTCCTCACTACACATTGGCTGCTACAGGGACATGGACCAATACATGGCCCTTAGTAGCAACTTGGGCTTGGACAACACCATGTCCCCGGGTGGCAGCATAGGCAACTCAGATCAGTATCGCTCCTTTGGCAGCATAAGCCTCGGAAACCCCCAAGGGCACAAGTTGTAGCCCACACCCTGTGCATTCATGTGGCCTTTGCTGGCTGCAATAGGACCACAGACTCAGATACTGTTCTTGGCAGGAGCTGGGGTCCTATATTGAAGGGGCGTAGTCGACCGGCAATTATGATTAACCAGACTAGCTTTAATATGTAATATTCAGCTTTAATAAAGGAAAGAAAAGGGAACTTACAAAAGCCAACATTCCAGCAAAGAACCCAGGGAAAAACAAAGAGGGCAAATAAAAGCACACGGATATTTTAAAGGTATTTGGGGCCCCAGAGGTGTCACACCCCTCAGACAAAGGGATTGGTCAGCTCCGCCATCACTAGATATCATCATGGCCACAGGTAACAACATGGGCCACTCCCATTGGCTTGGCACCACCAGCAATGTGGTCTTTGGACACCAACATAACCCCACATAGTGATCCAGAACCCAGGAATCTGCACAGACTTTGATGGTAATAAGAGCCATGGACATGAACACAGACATTGCCTATACAAGCACAATGGACACAGACATGGCCCTTATCTGTAGCTCAGGTACACATGTCACCATGGCCCCAATGGTAGTATGGCACTCAGACACCAATGTGGACTGATGTGACTGACCTTATTCCAGGCATCTTCATGGACTTCAGTGGAAACTGAAACCATTAACAATAACACAGACTCTGGTTGCTGCAGGGCTACAGACCCAGATAGAGCCCTTGCTAGCAGCTCAGGCCCATATGTCCTCACGGCCCTGGTTGGCAGTGCAGACCACCCAGATTGGCAAGCTCCAGTGGCAGCAGAATCCCATGGATGCCGACATAGCCAAGGTAAGAACCTAGACTTGGACATCCATAGGCTTTTGGTGGCAACTTGGGTCATAGACATTAACATAGACCCTGGGTGTGGTAGGACCTTGGACCCAAACATGACTCTCAGCTGTAGATTGGTCCTGAACATCACCATGACACCAGGTGGATGCGCAGACCATGCACATTAGTAAAGACCTTATAACCACAGTGCCCTCCCACACCTGCAAGAGCACAGGTGGCAGCCCAGACACTTTTATAGCCTTTGGGTCAGCATGGGCTATTGATGTCAACACAGATTCCGGCTGTGGTAATACCATGGATCCAGACATGGTGCTTGGCAGCAGCTGGAGACTGAACAGTGCCTTATCACTGGTTGCAAGGAGGCTACCCATATCATTGTATTCCTCATTTCCTTTGCTTCTTCAGTTCCACCTCTTTCTACAGCACATGAACCATTATACTTCTCTTTCTTTCCCATTTGTCCACTATAAATTTGTTCATCATAATAGCACTCTCCTGACCACAGCACTGTGTGGGGCTGTTGTGTGGAATCATAATATTTTGTACACTGTGAAGATTTTGTCACTCAGATTGGTTTAATAAAAAGTAGAAAGTAAAGCCATGTCTTGTCCCTGATTTTAGTGGAATCACTTTGAGTTTCTCTCCATTTAATTTTATGTTGGGCTGTTAGCTTACTGTATATTGCCTTATTATGTTTCAGTATGTTCTTTGTATCTCTCCTTGTTCTCTCTAGAACCTTTATCATGAAGCGGTGTTGGATTTTCTCAAAGGATTTTTCAGCATCCAATTAGGGATCATGTGTTTTTTTTTTCTATCAGTTTTTGTTTATATGGTAGACTACATCAACTGATTTTTGTATGTTGAACCATCCCTGCATCTCTGGGATTAAGCCTAACTTGATCATAGTGATGATTTTTTTAAGTGTTCTTGGATTTGGTTGCCAGTATTTATCGAATATTTTTGAATCCATGTCCTGAGTGAGACTGGCCTATAATTCTCTTATTGTTGCATCTTTGTTTGGTTTGAGTATCAGGGTAACTGTGGCCTCATAAAAAGAATTTGGCAATATCCCTTATGTTTCTATTGGTAGAACAATTGTGAGGAATATTTTTATTAGCTCTTTGAAATTCTGATAGAATTCTGTGCCGAAACCGTTTGGGGCCTAGCCTTTTCTTTCTTTTCTTTTTCTTTTTTGTTTGGAGATTTGAATGACTGTTCTATATCTTAGGAGATATAGTCAGTTTAAATTGTTTTATCTGGTCTAGATTAATTTTAATAATGTGGTACCTATCAAGAACATTGTCCATTTCTTTTAGATTTTTCCAGTTTTGGTGGAGTACAGGTTTTTGAAGTATAACCTAATGATTCTTTGTATTTCCTTGGAATCTGCTGTGACACCCCCCTTTCATTTTGATTTTGTTAATTTGGATATTCTCTATGCTCTTTGGTTAGTTTTGATAAGGGTTTGCCTGTTGTATTGATTTTCTCAAAGAAGCAACTTTTGTTTCATTGATTTTTAGTACTGTTTTCATTGTTTCAGTTTTATTGATTTCAATCAAGACTGATTATTTCCTGCTATCTAAGACTTACTTAGTTCCTCTGTATTTCAATGACAGATGCAGAGTTGTTTAGCTTGGTCTTTAGTGGAGCCTCTAGCAGTGGGACCAGGACTTGATGCATGAGCTGGCTCTTTGGGACATATTCTCTATGGGCAGTGAGAAGAGTTTGGTCCTGTCTCAACTTGATGTGCCATGTTTTGTTTATTACCAAATGAGACCTTTCACCATCTGAATAGAGATGGAGGGGGAATGGATGGGAGAGGGGGCAGAAGAAATTTGGTAAGATGGAATGGGAGGAGAAGGGAGGTGAAACTGCTTTGGTGTGTAAAAGAAAATAAAGACAATGTCCTTTGCTTTACAGAAGCTTCTCAGTTTCAGGAGGTCCCATTTATTCAATGTTGCTCTTATTGTCTGTGCTACTGGGGTTCTACATAGGAAGTGGTGTCCTGTGTCCATATGTTGTAGACTACTTCCCACTTTCTCTTCTATCAGATTCAGTGTGGTCAGATTAATATTTAGGACTTTAATCCATTTGGACTTGAGTTTTGTGCATGGTGATAGAAATGGATCTACTTTCATTCTTCTACAGGTTGACATCCAGTTATGGCAGCACCATTTGTTAAAGATGCTTTCTTTCTTCCATTGTATACTCTTAGCTCCTTTGTCAAAAATCAGATGTTCATAGGTTTGTGGATTAATATCTGGGTCTTCTATTCGATTCCATTGGTCAACATCTCTGTTTTTGTGCCAATACCATGCTGTTTTCATTATTGTAGCTCTGTAATAGAGTTTGAAGTCAGGGATGGTAATGCCTCCGGAAATACTTTCATTGTATAAGATTGTTTTGGCTATCCTGGGTTTTTTTTTTTCCATATAAAGTTAAAAGAAAAAAATAGCTGAATGGCCAGTAGCTGGGTAGGAGTTTTGAACAGAGATGATACTGGGAAGAAGAAAGGCAGAGCTGTAAAAAGATACCAGGGTCCAGAGGAAGCAGCATGGGCAATACAGAGTAAAGGTAAAAAAGTCATAAAACAAAAAGTAGATTGATAAAAAATGGTTAATTTTAAGTTATAAGAGCTAGTTAGAAACAAGTCTAAGCTATCGGCCAATCATTAACAACTAATAGTAAGTCTCTGTGTTGTATTTTATAACCTGGCAGCCTAAAGAAAAAGCTGTCTATATTGGACCATGAATATTTTCAGCCAGTCCAGAACTGTGATACCTTAACTGGCCTGTGGGTGGCTTCCACCCACCTGAGCTGAGACACATCAGGCAGGATTGTGAATGTCTTCCTACCAACTCAGTCCTTGAGGACCCAGATTTGTAGACAGAGACTACCTATTTGTTTCCCAGCACACAGACCTGAAATAACCACACAGCAACTGTATTATTACAACAATGCTTGGCCTATTATCTCACACTTCTTATTGGATAACTCTTACATCTTAAATTAAATTAAGCCATTTCTATTAATCTGTGTATCACTAAGTAGTTGTGGCCTACCAGTAAGGTTCCTACCAGCATCTCTCTCCTGCAGGGGCCACATGGCTTCTCCCTGATGCTTCCTACTTTCTCTATATATCTTTTCCATCCTGGATATATTATGTTAAGCCATTGGCTGAAAACAGCTTCTTTATTAAGCAATGGCAATAGAACATAGTAACAGCATACAGAGGGGAATCCCACATTACCTTCCCTTTCCTGTCTAATTAAAAAGGTTTTAATTTTAACATAATAAAATTACATACAACAAAACAGGTATAAAACAAGAATTATAGTTGCAATATTTATATCTACTTTATCTTTTACCATAACTAGGAAAACTATCTATTCTTCAACACCACCATGATACCAGAAGGATATATTATTTAAGTTAACTGAAAGTGCATTGTAAGCAACTTCCAAAACTCTAGAATTAACAGAGACATCTCACTGTTTAGACAGTCACCTAAAGTTCTTCTGCAGCATTGGAGAACCCATCTTCAGCCTACAGGCTCATAGTATCCAACAGACTTCTCCATGAAGCAGGAAATTTCAAAGACATTTCCACCTATATTGGCAGATTGTCAGTCACTTTCTTCTATGTCCTGCAGAATGTCTGGCAGACTCTTTCATAAAGCATGGAACACAAAGGACCATCACACCTTAAGGCAGCCTCAGCAGTCATTTTTCTGTGGGTCCTGCCTGTCCAGTTCATACAGTATAACATCAAGCAGTATCGGCAAGAACAATTTCTAGCACAAATAGCTATTAAACTCTATAAGGAGCCTCTTTGATACCCTCCTTTACTCTTGAAGTAATTGGTGCTGCCAGGAGATGTGTCTCATTGTCATAAAAAGTCCTAGATTTGTAAAACATTTTAAGTACCATGTTGTAACATGAGGGGCCTGTTAACTGGGGTTTTTGTCCTGCCTGGTTCCTGTAGCCAGTAAGCCCCAAAGAAAATCTCACAGAAGTCTCCACAAGTTATAAACTGATTGGCCCATTAATTAGCTCAGCCTTTTTGTTAACTCTTATAACATATGTTAGCCAATTATTTTAGTATATGTTAGCCACATGGCTCGGTACCTTTTTCGGCAGGGTAGGTCACATCCTGCTTCTTTGCTGGTCTGGGCAGGTCTGCAGAAGAATGGGCTTCCTCCTTCCCAGTGTTCTCCTGTTTTCATTGCCCCACCTTTACTTTCTGTCTGTTTGTACCACCTATACTTCCTGTCTGGCCAAAAAGCATTTATATAAAACATAATTGACAGAATACAGACAATTCTCCCATACCACCATATTCTGTTAGTCTTTGAAAGGTTTGAAGAATAACTATCCATTTGAAATATGTCTCTGTACATCTAGAAGACCTAAGTAACATGACTACAAGTTTGACAATTACATATAACTATCTATAAATGTGTATTTCTTAAATATATGTTACATTTTTAAATGAGCTATACAACGCACAATACCAGTAATCAGGCATAAACATATATATATTATATATATATATATATATATATATAATAAATACACAAAATTTACCTTAATTTCTATCAATAGAGTAAGATTTATACCAATAGCAATGTATTAATCTCTATATCATATACCCCTTTAAATGTAAACAAACATTTATAACAATATTTGGGAATTTGAGTATAGTTTTCTCTCCAAATTGCTTTCTGCATTTTGTTGGGCAAAGTATTTTGGGTATTCATAGAAACGTTTCAGGAGTTCTTGGTCCACCAAACCACAATAGCCTAGAAGGAATCCTCAGGTTCTCATCTTCTGTGGAAACAAAAGCAGAAAACTCTTTTCCAAAGTAACGTATTCTTAGACCGACAATTTTGAAGTCAAGATACCTTTAAAGTATATATGTTGGTTTAGCTTAACAGCCTGTACAAGGAAATGTTTTCTTCTGCACATAAGCTCATTCATAGCCAAAAATTCAAAGAAAACACAATAATAACATAATCCAGACCCTCTGTATATGTTCTGTTTTTATGTGGCTATTTTTCTTTTAATTCCTTTAATCTATGACTAACTCTGTTTCTTTAAGTAGACTTTGTTCTATTTTTAAAACCATTTACTTCTTTTTATAATTCTCCAATATCTTTTTCTTCTCTCTCCCAAGCCTATGTACATTTATAAACACACTATGCCTCATTTAGACATCTTTTATGTCTGAATCTGTCCTAATTTGTATCTGAAATCCTTTTCTGTCCAAGAGTGATTTTGAAAATGGTAAGTGGTGGCTTGACTAGAACTAAGACTGCTTTGACTTTTGGTGTTGCTGAGTCCAACATGGCAAAGGTCTGTTCCTGCTTCTGAGACTGTTGATAGACTGCTGGGTGGGATTTGTCCTCACCACCTCAATGTTGGGTAGCTCCATGCAGCATATAAACCCTTCTTATCTGAGTAAAAGCCAAATCTGCATGCAGCACACTGTGCAGCCTGGAAGTTTCTCTGTGTATTGCCATGGGAATCTTCCATGCTCTCCTGCCTGTGCCTGCCACTTTCCCAGAGAGGGGCTTTGAGCCACAGACATGATTTCAGCTACTTTCCTCCTAACCCCAAGCAGGCATACAAGTACCCATGCCCACAAACCCCATTTAAGTGCTCAGACTCCTAAAAAAGCCAGAGTTGTTAGTGTAACTAGCACAAACCAGTAAGCTACCATTTCTTAAAGAAGGTGTACTTTTTTCCTGCTAATGTTGATTCAGAAAGTCCTCTCTTAAAGGAGCCATGTCACCCTTGTATACTGCCAGCAAACAGAGCCAACCTGAAAAAAATGTTGGCTACCAAGAAGACAAGCTTAACTCTGTTTTGATGTGTCTAGAATTTCTTTCCAAGCTTTCTCGGGTTTTACATCGATTTAGCTGGAACACATTGGTGTGCTATTCATTATTTTTTTGCACCAATATTTGAGAATATACTTTGGTGTAGCTACTATGCAAAGTAGAGTGGAGATTGATATATAAATTAAAAAACAAACTAATGGTCTTACGTACTATACTATTCCATTGCTATGATGAGACATTATGACCAAAACATCTTATAAAATAAAGCATTTAATTGAGGGCTTGATTATACTTTCAGAGACTTAGTCCATGATCATCATCAAAGGATTCATAGTGGCAGGGAAACAAGCATGGTATGGAACAGTGACGGAGAAGTACATTTGATTGGCAAGATGGAGGTAGGGAAAGAGTGAGATTGAGCCTCACTTGTGATTTTTTAAACCTCAAAGTGCACATCAAGAGAAAGCACCTATTGTATCGAGGCCACACACACTCCTGTGTCATAATTCTAATTGTTCTTAATAACAAACACTTGGAGTAAGATAGGTGGTGAAAACTGAGAAATCAAGGAAACAGAACAGCTAGTCACTATGGAGTTCTTGTCTCTCCCAATGTTCAGACTGAGGGGGCAATCCTGTCTCCTCAAATCCTCAGACTGAATATTGTCTGTTCAAAAACTCAGACTGCCTCCAGACTGAATTCTAAGACTGCATTTTTCTACTGTGTCTGAGCTCCTGTCTCCTCCAGCTTTATATTCCTATCTCCTCCCTGCCATATATTTCCTGTCTCCACTTTCCTAGTGCTGGGATTAAAGGCATGTAATCCCAAGTGCTGGAATCATCTTTATTTGAGCTCTGTTTCTCTTTTAAAAAGATTAAATCTCATGTAGCCCAAGGTGGCCTTGCCTCTGTCTCCCAAGTGCTAAGATTAAAGGAATGTACCACTATTGCCTGGCTTCTATGGCTAAATTAGTGGCTCATCTCTTCACTCTGTTCTTGAGGCAAGCTTTATTTGTTAGATGCCAAACAAAATATGACTATACACTCCACCAGGGCCATGCCTCTTTATCCTTCTCAGATAGTACCATCTACTGGGAATGAAGAATTCAGACATATGGGGCTATGTGGGCTGTTTTATGTAAACCACCACACATATTATAAGAAAAAGCCACATCTTATTTAAAATGGTCTAATTTGAGGCCCATACTCTGAGATGGAACCCATGCCTGACACTGCCTAGATAGTGCAGAATCAGAAAATGGATGGGCCAGAGACCTAGGGTAGAACGAAACATGACTGGACAAAAAGTCAATAAAATGTTAGCTAATGATATAATGCTCTACTCTTACATTGTTGCCTTGCCTCATGGCAATACATAGATTAATAGAAATTGGCTAATTTAAGATGTAAGAACTAGTTAAGAAGATACCTAAACCATTGGCCAAATAGTGTTGTAATTAATATAACTTCTTGATGATGTAAGTCACAAAATAATCCCATACTAGTTCAGAATTATGGATAATAAAAGGGTTATTTATTTAAGAGAAACTTAAAAATCACTGTCTTAAATAAAATTTCTTTGTACCAACAGAGACAGAGTCTAGCAGCCAGAAGTGAGAGCTGGAAACAAGAAAACAGTCACACACTAACAACTGCTTTTCGAGTATCAGAGACCATGTCCAAGTGGGCTGGTATCTTAAAGGCTATGGCTGAAGGACTGGAATGTGCTCCCACAGCACCTCCCCCTTTTGTTTTAATAAGAGAGTTCCAAACCCAATATATAACTATATACACTAGAAACAGATATCAAGTACAATTATAATTACAAGCAGCATAAGCAATATTAAGCAAGGAACATATGCAAAATATTTTAATAAACATTCTATCCTAAGGAGTCTAAGTCTTGTATAGGAAATGGCTTGGCTAGATTATAAGAGTACAATAACTACGACTATCTAATCTTCAACTCCATTGAAGGCATGAGAAGGGAGATAATATTACTTCAGCAGGAAGCAAGTACAATCAAAGGAGCTTCCAAAGTGAATAATATATGATGGAGACAATTAGCTACCTGAACAATCACGCAAAATCTATTTTGCAACATTGAAGCAACCAACTTTGGCTAGGGCCTAGAATAACTGACAGACCATTTCAGAGGCAGGAAAATTTCAGAACAATCTTGCCCTGACTTGGCATGATTTGACAGTCTTTTTCCTTGTGTTCTGCTTATCCATTTCCAGATACCATGTAGTTTGTCAGTGGGTGAGGTATGGTCAGTTATTTGCCCAAAGGCCAATGGTAGCAAGAAGAAAAGAAATTCCGAATGGAATGTCTTTAGTGCTCAACATTCCCTTGGGAATAGATTGGTGCTGTCATGAGCAATCATGCCTCATGTCAACAAAAACCTAAGTTACTTAAATACCATGTTCTACAGATCATTGAAGTAGTCGAAGATTACCTATCTAGATAGAATACAATCTCTATGTATCTAAAGAACGTAATTGATCTGACTATAAATACAACATAAACAAACTATTAACCTATAATATTTAATACATGTATAACTTAAGACTAAAACTTCATGGCAGAATATTAAATAATGTGTAAACAAATGTGCAATAGCTGATGACAATGACCTCAAAATGTATCTTGAGCAGAGGTAGGAGTAATATATAATGCAATGTAATATTATATCCTAAAAGTTGTATTAATATACAAAATGTCCTAAACAGAGCTAGAAACATGCATATATACAATCTGACAGATTAACTTTGCATAGGTGCGCAAATAATGTAAGCAAAAATAACAAATATTATTTGAACTTCTATCAATATATAAAAATTATACAAATGTAAATTATCCATAAATAATAGCTCACAACTATTCACTCTATTACCCACAATTATTATACTTTTTTATTTAGAATAAACATAGTTTTCACCCCAATCCTCTATCTAGTACAAGTAATAATCAATAATCCCTAAACAGTGTTTCTAAGCATAAGGACAAACTTTTTTGGAATAGGGGGTATCATTCTCTAGAATTGCTTCCTGCTGTCATGAGGATGATGTTGTCTTAATGGGATCCTACAAAAGTAAAGTGATTGTTAAGTTTCAAAATTAGTCTAGTATAGTTGTAAACAATTTCTGATCAGTTGACAGGGTCTTTTTTTCAAAGTTCTCATTTGAAGTTCTGGCCAAAATGTCATGAGTAGGTACACCATCAGCAGCTGGTACCCCAAAATAAGTCTTATTGTGGTGCTGTCAGCCTCACAATGTCATCTCAACCAGGCAGAGTTGCTGCCGTATGCCCCCATCTTATTCCAGGAATATTCAAAGATTACTGCAGAAAAATGATCTGTAGGAAAATCTATTGTTCATCATGGAAAACATAAACATCGTTCATATAAATATGCATTCAATGAAGAATATTATATACACAAAATAGAGAGTGCTGGAGAGATGGCTCAGTGGTTAAGAGCATTGCCTGCTCTTTTAAAGGTCCTGATTTCAATTCCCAGAAACCACAGGGTGGCTCACAGCCATATGTAATGATGTCTGGTGCCCTCTTCTGGCCTTCAGGCATACACACAGACAGAACATTGTGTACGTAATAAATAAATAAATATAAAAAAGAATTAAAAAATAGAGATGAAGAAAGTAAAACTTTTCATTAAGTCTTCCTTCTGACCCATACCAGATGGCTCCCGATATGAGACAGTAACTCCTAATGTACCTTTTAACAAGCTTGAATGTAGAGAACAGAGCCATTGTCCAACTCCAAAACCAGATGAATATATGTATACACATATATTCATATACACATACACACACATATATGTGTGTGTATACATGTATACATGTGTGTGTGTATACAAATGTATTTGCATTCAGTACCTGGACCAATAATCCATATTCTGTTTTCTAGATGATCTTTAGTGCATAGTTATTTTTCCTTCTGTCAGCATTCAAACATCCAGGGTCTCTTGAATTTTTGATGATGTGTATTTTCCTGTAAAGACAATAGCAGAACCCTGCACCAACACTTACGAAGTTTTCTTACAACCTGTATGATTGTCACCATTGTGGATGAACTATCATTTCTATCTTTCAAATGTTTCTCCTTTTCAAAGTGAATCTTTATTAATTTTGATGGTATCTATAATTTTTCTTCTCTTGTGGAAACAAGAGTGTAACATTTTGCCCAACATAACACATCTCCTGGTTTCCATTGTGAGGTTAACATATCCTAGAAGTATACTGGTTGATTCAATTCAGAAGTTTTACTATTATCCAATGCCCCTCTGCTACTGTTGTTCCTTTCTCTTTAGGATTAAGAGAAATCATGGTAAATAAAACATTATGCAACATATTTATGGGAGTATTTTCCATTCCTTTCTATTTGTTAAACATATCTTTATAGTATGATTTGAACTTTCTAAAACTGCCTGACCTGTATGATTATTTGGTATACCTGTAATGTGCTTTATACTATAATAAGTACAAAAAAACCTTCCTTTTCTTAGATACAAATGCCAGATGATTGTTTGTCTTTATTTGTGTAGGTATACCCATGATGGCCATAACTTCTAATAAATGAGTGATTACTGAATCAGCCTTTTCTGAGTTCAAGACAGTTGCCCATTGAAAACCTGAGTATGTCTATGCTGTGGTGAACATATTTTAATTTACCAAATTCTGAAAATAGAACATGTCCATCTGCCAGATCTCATTCCTCTAAGTACCTTTTAGGTTACTTGCTATAGGCAATGGTATTTGATTATAGAAAGAGCAAGTAGGACATCTCTTTATAATCTCCTTAGATTGTAGCCATGTAATACAAAGCTCTTTGTAAGTCTTTGATATTGACATGATGTTTTTTTTTAATAAAATTTAGAGACCTGCAACATACTTCCAATCACTAATTGATGAATTTCTGCATTACCTTGTCCTAGAGGACCTGGCAGGTCCGTATGGAATCGGATTTGTGTTATGTATATAGGAAAAAGTCTATTCCTGATTATGTCTTGCACCTGAATGAATAATGAAGTCAATTCTATATCATCTGATATAAATTCAGCAGTTTCAATATGCAAGACAACTCTTTATGCATATTGTGAATCAGTAACTATTTTGAGAGGTTCTTTAAGATCCCTTAATACCATGAGAATAGCATATAATTTTGCCTTCTGAACAGAATTATAAGGGCTTTGTTCCACCTTACTTAATTATTCAGATTTGTAATCTGCCTTCTCTGATTTATTTGCATCAGTATATAATGTACAGGCTCCAGTTATTGGTACATCACATACAATTTAGGAAAGAATTCAAACAATTCTCTTTATAAGGTTAAATATACCACTTTTAGGATAATTGCTATTAATTTCTCCCAAAAATTAGCACAAGCCCTTTGACAGGGTTGATTGTCTTCCTATATGTTTTTTATTTCTTCAGCAGTAAAAGGCACTATAATCTCTGCTGGGACTATACCTCCTAATTGATGAAGTCTCAATTTACCTTTTATAATCAATTCAGAGACTTTTTCAACATGAGTTTTTAATTTTTCACTTGGTTTATGTGGTAAAAAGATCCATTCTAAGATAATATCATCCCTCTGCATTAAAATTCTTGTAGGAGAAATTCTGGAAGGCAATATGACTAGAATACAATTAAGATGTGGATTCACTCTATCCACATGTGCTTCCTGTAATTTTTCCTCAAAAATCATAAAATCCTTTTTTGCTTATGCTGTTAATTCTCTGGGACTATTCAAGTCTTTATCATCATCCAAGGTTTTGTTTAAATGAATTATTAGGTCAGGTGTTTTCCCAACAGCCGGTTGTAGACTAGAAATGTCTCATAATAATCTTTGAAAGTAATTAAGAGTCTGCAACTGATCTCTCCTAATTTGTCCATTTTGTGTTCTAATTTTCTGTAAACCTATTCTGTAACCTAGGTAATTAACAAAATTTCCTCTTTGAATCTTTTGAGGAGCAATTTGTAATCCCCATTTAGGCAGAATTTTATTTACTTCTTCAAACATCCTTTCTAAAGTATATGTATTTTATTCAGATAACAACATGTCATCCATATAATGGTAGATTATAGCCTTAAGAAACTGCTTACATATTATTTCCAATGGCTGGAGGGCAAAATATTGGAACAAGATGGGGTTATTTAGCATTCCTTGTGGGAGTATAGTCTATTTATATCTCCTAGTAGGTTGAAAATTATTATAAGTAGGCACTGTGAAGGCAAACTTTTCTCTATCCTTTTCTTGTAAAGGTTTAGTGAAGAAACAATCCTTGAAATTTATAACTATGAGAGGCCATCCCTTTGGAAACAGAGAAGTCAGAGGAATTCCAGATTGTAGAGGGTTCATAGGTTGAATACCTTGTTGATAGCTCTAAGATCTGTTACCATTCCCCATTTTCCAGATTTCTTTTTAACAATAAATACAGGAGAATTCCAAGTGCTGGTAGATTATTTAATATGTTGAGCATCTAATTGCTCTTGTACCAGCTGTTCTAAAGCCTGCAACATTTCCTCAGCTAGAGGCTACTGTTTAACTTATAATTGTTTCTCAGTTAACCATTTTAAATGTAGGGTTGTTTGTACCTCTGAAGGTTTATCAGTTGCATTGTGTTCTTTTACAGCACAAATGGCTGTTGTCCATCTTTTGTAATAAGTTCTAATATTTTCCTCAGAAACATGAGTTTTTGGGGATGCAGGAATGTTAATCTGGGTATTCCATTGCTGCAATAGGTCATGACCCCACAAATTCACTGCAATATTGGCTATATATGGCCTCAGTCTGTAGTGATGAGACAAGCAGTCCTTCTTTTCATCCCACCCAGATCCCACACGGCTAGCTTTACACCTGAAATAACAACACATAAATTGTATTCATTTAAACACTGCCTAGCCCATTAGCTCTAGCCTCTTACTGGAAAACTCTCACATCTTGCTTAACCCATCTCTAATATTCTGTGTAGCACCACAAGGTGGTGGCTTACTGGGAAAGATTCAGCATGTCTGACCTGGTAGCTGGCTTCTTGGTGACTGTCTCACTGCTTTCTTCCTCCCAGCATTCTGTTCTGTCATCCCCACCTACCTATGTTCTGACCTATCAGGCCAAGCAGTTTTTTTTATTAATTAACCAATGAAAGCAACAGATAGATAGAAGACCCACCTACATCATTTACTCGTTTTCTGTTTAAACAAAAAGAAAGGCTTTAACTTTAACATAGTAAAATTACATATAACAAAACAGCTATCAAGCAAGAATTACAGTTAAAATATTTATATCTACTTTATCTTTTATCATAACTAAGGAAAACTATAACTATTTATTCTTTAACTCCATCAAAGAGTCCAGAAGGACACAATATTGCCTAGGTGAATAAGAAGTTAGCAACTTCCAAAACTCTAGAAATGACTGAGACATCTCGTTACCTGGACAGTCACACAAAGTTCCTCTGTACCGTTGGGGCATCCATCTTCAGCCTACAGGCCAATAGTATCCAGAAGACTTCCATGAAGCAGGAAATTTCAAAGGCAGTTCATTCACTATCTGCTGTGTCCTGCAGAATGTCTCGCAGACTCATGAATCAGGAACTGGGAAAGATCATCTAAAGATCATCTCACTTTTAGGCAAGTTAAGTAGTCCTCTCTCTGTGGGTTCTTTGTGCAACAGTCCAGTCAAGAGCAGTTTCTTGCCCAAATGGCTAACAAACTCCATAAGGAACCCCTTTGATGCCCATCTTCCTCTTGAAGTAGATTGTTGCTGCCAGGAGCAGACGTGTTTCATTGTCATGAAAAACCCTAAGTTATTAAAACATTAAATTCCATATTCTGTAGTTTTTGAAAGATATGAAGAATGCCTATCTGAAATATATCTATGCACATCTAGAAAAATCTAACATGACTACAAACTTGACTATTATAGATGACTATCTATTAACCTATATTTCCTAAGTATGCATTACATTCTTGAATGAACTACACAATCACAATACCTTAATCAAGATCAGAAATACACATATATAACAAAATTGACCTTAAATCTCTATCAATAAAGCAAAATCTATACCAATGCAAATTATTCATATCTATATCATATCCCCCTTTAAATGTAAAAGAACATTTATAAACAATATTTGCGAATATGGACATAGTTATTTCTCTCCAAACTTCTTCCTGCTGTAAAGGGGCATAGTTAATTCGGCCTTTCATGGTATAACCTGTCTCCTAGATTTATCTCAGTCGGCAGTTGAGCAAAGTAATTTTTTGAGGGTGTTCACAGCAACCTTTCAGGAGGGCATGGTCTATCATACCATATTGGGATAGAAGCAATCCAATGGGTCTCATCCTCTGTGAAAACAAAAGAAGAATCTCTTTTCCAAAGTATCATATCCTTAGATCCAAATTCTGAAGTCATGGTATTTTCAAAATATTTATCTTGGATTAGTTCAGCAGCATTTATAAACAAATATCTTTAACAGCTGTTGCTCCTTCCTCAGCATTCAAACAATTCAAAGAGAGCTTAATAACATACAGCATCAAGATTCTCTGTGTATTTTCCATCTTTATGTGGCTTTACTTAACCTCTATTTCTTTTATTTTTACTTTTACTTTTTGAGACAGGTTCTCTGTATATCTTTGTCCTGGAATAACTCTTTAGACCAGGCTGTCCTTGAACTCACAGAGATCCCTCTGTCTCTGCCTCCCAGGCCTTGGGATTAAAGGTGTGTTCTACCATACCATGAAGTCACAGAGGTTAATCTACCTCTACCCCTTGAAGTCTCAGAGGTCAATCTACCTCTGTCTTCCAAGTGTTGGGATTAAAGGTGTGTACCACCACACCTAACTATTTTCTTTCTTCTTTTTTTACCCTAAGAACCTTAACCGTTATGTCCTATTCTAATTAAGGATGGAGTGTTACCATATGAAAGACAATCTGTTTATAGTTTTTGTTTGAACCCAATCGTCTCAATTATTAATATAAGGCTATTGCTCCAATATAATTTCCTATGAAATAGTTAACCTTAGAAAACTTGAAAAAAAATCATCCTGAGTTAGGTAACCCACACCCAGAAAGACAAATATGGTAGTCATTCACTTGTAAGTGAATATTAGCTGTTTAAGGATACTCAAGCTACAATCATCCACATACAAACATCCAAAAAGATTATGTAAAGAAGAGGTATCTATAATGGACACATGGACCTTCCTTGGGAGGGGAAATAGAATGAATTTTGTGGTTTACTGGGGGTGGGTGGGGACAGGAGCAAGAAGGATCAGGTAGGGGGTGTGGGAAAATAATTTAAAGAGAGATAGTTGGGCCGGGCGGTGGTGACGCATGCCTTTAATCCCAGCACTCGGGAGGCAGAGGCAGGTGGATCTCTGAGTTCGAGGCCAGCCTGGTCTACAAGAGCTAGTTCCAGGACAGGCTCTAGAAACTACAGGGAAACCCTGTCTCGAAAAACAAAAAAGAAAAAGAGAGATAGTTGGAATTAAGAAGCGTTGGGAGTTGGTGTGGTTACATCATACAGTGGAAATTTCCTGGAATCTATGAGGGTGACCCTAATGAGGACTCCTAGTAATGGGGGATAGGAATCCAAACTGGTCATCTTTATAGTCTAACAAGGATTCCAATGGTGGGACAGGATGGTATTCAGTTCACTTATTGGATAAGGGGGCCCCATGAAGATCCCAATGTAACTCAGGCTGATTCTAGAAGAAAAGCCATGAAGCCACAAGAGATAGATGCTGGGAAACTTAACCGGTAAACCACAGCCACATCGTGATATACAGATTAATAAAAATGGTTTAAATTAATATGAGTTATCCAATAAGAAATTACTGTCCAAGCAGTAATTTAATTAATACAGTTTCTGTGTGATTATTTCAGGGCTGAGCAACCAGAAACTAACGAGCGGCCTAATCCTACACTTTGGCATGGGAAGGCATTCTTCAGGCTTCAGAAAGAGAAATTTTTACACCAACTCAGACACAAAAACCTCCACTTACAATCAGTTCTGCCTGCAAGATATGCCTGGGCAATGGTGACACAGAACTTGTAGGAATCACCAACCAATGTTTGGTTAAACTTGAGGCCCAAGTCATAAGTGGTATCCCATGTTCTACTCAGCTTTCATGGCCAGGTACCAGAGATGAAATAACCCAGTGACCTAGAGAAGAACCAAACATGATTGGCAGAAGAGCAATGAAATGATTCCTAATAATATTCTACTATACTCATTGATTGGTGTCTAGCCCAATTGTTATCAGAGGCTCTCCCCCACAAATGATGGGAGTTGGTGTAAAAACCCACAGCCAGATATTATACAGAAGAAGTGGTGTAGGAGGGCCTTCTGTCTTTGTGTTGCTTTCATTGGTTAATAAAGAAACTGCTTTGGGCCTGTTGATAGGGCCGAACTTAGGTAGTCAGGGAAGACAGAACTGAATGCTGGGAGAAAGAAGAGCAGAGTCGGAGAGATGCCATGGATCTTCCAGAGACTGATGCTAGGAATTATACCCAGTAAGCCACTGCCACACAGATGAATAGAAATTGTGTAAATTAAAATTTAAGAATTAGCCAATATGAAACTAGAACAAATAGGCCAATCAGTGATTTAATTAATACAATTTCTGTGTGGTTATTTTGGGGTTAAGCTATCCGAATGGGCTGGACGAATAAATGGGCCCTCCTTCTACACAGAAATGTCTAAATTGAAGGTCTCTATTGCATTCCTCCCCTTGGAGATTGGGAATCCTGTAGAGGTTGGGGAAGAAAGATTCTCAGAATCATAGGAGATGGAGGACTCAAGGAGAACATGGCTCACTGAATCAATCAAGCAGATCTCATATGGGCTCACAGAGACTGAATTAGCCAGCACAGGGAATGCGTGGTTCTGCACCAGGTTCTGTGAGTATATTTTATGGTGTTGAAGGAAGAGGCTACTTTTTGGTTTCCATCTGCTCAGTCCCAAAATAATCATAGAGAAACTATATTATTTAAATCACTGCTTGGCCAATTAGCTCTTTCTTCTTAATGGCTAACTCTCACATATTAATTTAACCCATCTCCATTAATCTGTATATCGCCATGTAGCAGTGGCTTACTGGCAAAGTTTCAGCACATCTGTCACCAGTGGTGGCTCCATGGCTTCTCTCTGATTCCACCCTTCTTCCTCCCAGCATTTAGCTTAGTTTTTCCTTCTTAGCTAAGTTCAGAACTGCTATAGGTTCAAGCACTTTCTTTCTTTATTAATGGTAATCTCAGTATACAGAGGGAAAACCCATATTATCACCCCATTTCTGTTTAAATAAAAGAAATGTTTTAACTTTAACATAGTAAAATTACATATAACAAGCAGTTATTAAGCAAGAATTATAGTTACAATATTTATATCTACCTCCTATCTATTCTTCAACTCCATCAAAGACTTCAGAAGGATATAATATTAACTAAGTAAACAGAAAATACATTGTAAGCTACTTCAAGAACTCTAGAATTGACAGACATCTCACTGCCTGGACAGTCACCCAAACTTTTTCTGTATTGCTGGGGCATTAATTTTCAACATCTAGGCCCACAGTATTCAGCAGACTTTTCCATGAAGCAGGATTTTTCAAAGACAGTTCCACCTATATTGGCAGTTTGTCAGTCACTTTCTTCTATGTCCTGCAGAATGTCTGGCAGACTTTCATGAAACAGGAACACCAAAGGACTGTCTTACCTTTAGGAAAGTTCAGCAGTAATTTTTCTGTGGGTTCTGCATGTCTAGTTAAGCAGTCTAGGCAAGAGCAGTTTCTTGCCAAAAAGTGTAGCAAACGCCACAAGGGGCCTCTTCAATGCCCATTTTCCTTTCAAAGTAATTAGCGCTGCCAGGAACAGCAATTTTTCTCATTTTCATGAAAAGTCCTAAGCTATTAAAACATTTTAAATGCCATATTATGTAGTTTTTGAAAGGTTTGAAGAATACCTACCTACCTGAAATACATCTCTGTATATCTAGAAAATCAAACTAACATGACTACAAGCTTGACTATTATAGATGACTCTCTATTAACCTATATTTCTTAATTATGCATTACATTTTTAAATGAGCTGCACAAACACAATACCTTAATCAAGAGAACACACACACACACACACACACACACACATATATATATATGTATATATATATATATATATATATATATATATATATAACAAAATTGACCTTAAATTTGTTATCAATAGAGCAATATCCATACCAATGCTAAATATTCATTTCTACAGCATATCCCCCTTTAAATGTAAACAAACATTTATAAACAATATTTGGGAATATGGGTGTAGTTTTATCCATACTGCTTCCTGCCTATTGGGGGTGCTGATAATCAGGTCTTTCATGGTGTATCCTGTGTGCTAGAATCATCTAAGTCAGCAGTTGGGTGAAGTAATTTTGGGGGGGATGTTCACAGCAACCTTTCAGGGGGTTGTGATCTATCAAACCACATTAGTCTGGGTGGATTCCATAGGTTCCTCTGTGGAAACAAAAGAGAAACCTCTTTTTCGAAGCAACATATCATTAGACCCAAATTCTGAAGTCAAGATACCTTTATAATATACATGCTGGTTTAGCTTAGCATCCCATACAATGAAATGTCTCTCTGTAGTTAGCTCTTTCACAGTCAAAAAATTCAAAGAAAACACAATAAAATGAAACAGAAGGAGCAGGGTCCTGTCATCCCTGCTGCTCAGCTAGCTTACACCTGGAATAATCACACAGAAACTGTATTCCCATTAAACACTGCCTGGCCCCTTATCTCTAGCCTCTTATTGGCTAATTCTTACATTTTGATTTAACCCATTTCTAATAATCTGTATATCACCATGAGGTCGTGGCTTACTGGGAAAGATTTAGTATGTCTGCCATGGCAGTTCTCTCGCTATCTGATGTGGGAGGGTCTTCTGTTTTAATAAAGAAACTGTCTTGGCCAGCCCTTAGGTGGGTGGAGTAGACAGAACAGGAAGAAGGAAGTGAGGCAGATGGCTAAGTCAGATGCCATGGCTCACCTAAGTTAGTCACACTGCCGTGCCTCTCCTCAGAGAGAAGCCAGACACGATGAAGCCAACCACCAGGTCAGATGTGCTGAATCTTTCCTGGTAAGACATCACTCCTGGGGTTACACATATTATTAGATATGGGTTAATCAAGATGTGAGTAAGAGGCTGAAACTAAGGGCCAGGCAGTGTTTAAAAGAATACAGTTTGTGTGTTGTTATTTCGGGTAAAGCTACCCGGTGGCTGGAAGCCCGGTGGCGGGAAGCCGGCCCACAGCTCCTCACTACATCTATCTGCTTTCTTCCTCCCAGAATTCAGTTCTGTCTTCTCTGCCTACCTAAGTTCTGCCCTATTAAGCCACGCAGTTTATCTTTTGATTAACCAATGAAAGCAATAAACAGAAAGACCTCCTACACCAAGAAAATACATAATCCAGGCTCTATGTGTATTCTCCATCTTTATGTGGCTTATTATTTTTTTACTTCTTTAATCTATGACTGTCTGTACTCTGTCTCTTTAAAAACTTTGCCTTTTTTAAAGTATTAACTTTATTATATGAATTTCTGTACTCTTTTTGTTCTGTCTTCCAAGCCTACATACATGTATCTGACACTGACTCATCTGGATTTGTCTTTATTGCATAACTGTATTTTTTTTTTTACTTTTCATGTGTTCTTTTTTTTTAATATTTATTTATTTATTTATTTATTATGTATACAACATTCTATCTGTGTGTATGCCTGCAGGCCAGAAAAGGGCACCAGACCCCATTACAGATGGTTGTGAGACACCATGTGGTTGCTAGGAATTGAACTCAGGACCTTTGGAAGAGCAGGCTATGCTCTTAACCTCTGAGCCATCTCTTCAGCCCCATAAGTTCTTTGTAAATGCTAAGTGCTTCTTAAAACTTAAGCTGTGACATTACTATGGTATATATGGTACCTCCTGCTTGTCTGCCCAGTCAAATGTGGTGAAACCACTTGCACCTCTGAGAGCCATGCACACAGCCCCATTTTCAGGCATATAGCCAGTCCATTAAGCAAGCTGCAGCAGGCTGATCACAAACCCCATACAAATGCCCAGTCTCTGGAAAGAGCCAGAGGTAATGCTGGCAGCAGGGCTCAGAAAGCCCGAGTTTCAGAATGCTCATGACTGAATCAGGAAAACCTCTCTTAAAGGAGTTGTGGCACACTGCCAACAAACAGCAAGAAACTTTGTTAAACTCTGTACTTTTGTGTCTAGAATTACTTTTCAAGCTTTCTCAGGTTTTACCTGCATTTTAGTCAACCACATTGGTGCCAATTTGTTGAACAAATGAGATAGCTTGTTGGTTCCCAGCTGCTCAGCCCCCAAATAATCATACAGTAAGTATATTATTTAAATAACTGTTTGGCCCTTTAGCTTTAGCTCTAGCTTCTTAATGGCTAATTCTTACATAATAATTTAATACATCTTCATTAATCTGTGTATCACCACATGGCAGTGGCTTACTGGAAAAATTTCAGCACACTTGTCTCAGTCAGTGGCTCCATGGCTTCTCTGACTCCACCCTTCTTCCTCCAAGCATTCAACTTTGCTTTCTCAGCATAGCTAAGTTCAGCCCTGTTATAGGTCCAAAGCAGTTTCTTTATTCAACATAGAAAGGGAAATCCCACATAATTATGACTGTTAGCTTTGTCTGTTTGTGAAAGTCCTAATAGTAGGAGTGAGTGTTTTTCTGACTGTTTTTCCTGTTCTAGAGACATATTTTCCTCCTATTGGTTTATCTTGTCTCACAGCAATTGGAGGACTTTGCCTTGTTTTATTGTATTTTGTTTTGTCCTCTTTTGCTATCCTTTCTTGGAAGCCCACTCTTTTCTGAAGAGGAAATGGAAGAAGAGAGAATCTAGGGGAGAGGGTAAATGGGGAAAGATCTGGGAGGAATGCAGGGAGGGGAAACTGTGGTATGTATATATTATATGGTAGAAAAATCTATTTTCAATAACAATGTTTTAAACAGAAAACAACCATTCTAGTATTTCTCCCATCTTCTATAAAGGAAATATAATTGAACAATAGTCACCAAAACACAAAAATGGATCACAATGGATTATATTTTTTCTTCCTCATCTACTGTCACATTTCTCAGTGCTGTTTCCATCAACAACATAAATAATGTTTTAAAAATTTCATATAATCTATTTAAATGACTATCATTCTTTCTAGAATCCAGATTCTTGTCTCTGCTATTCTACCAGATGTACCCTTGGCTATGGCCACAGATGCATGGCTAGCTAACCCTTTCAACTCATAGATGGCCTCAACAGTATTTGATAAAATTGAATACTAGATTCAGACATTGATCTAATATTTCCATTATCTATATTCACTACAATACCTTTTAATTTCACAGTTAATTTCACTGTGTCAATGGTCCTCACATACAATCCTGACATTTTAAGCCATCACACAGACACTGTATTTATATATTCTATTCTGTACTTAACAATTTTCACTTAGTTTTGAAATTTGTACAACTGAATTATCACTGAATTGCTGGTTTCTCTTTAAGAAGCATTGTAGTTTCACACATTTCAGTTTATGATAAATCTGTAATTCTATCTTCTTAAGTCAAAATGTCGAATGCATTTTTATACTGTCCTTTTCTCACAAGCCACATTTTCTTTGGTAAGCCTTTCTAGATTATTTTGATCACTCTAATAGCTCCCACACTGCTTTATAATTTTAGAAAATATAAACTTTATCATATTTTTTTACTGTTAAAGGTTATTTCTTCTCCTTATTTTGTCATTTAGTGATCTCCATGGCCATTCCATGTCTCTCTGTTCTTTTCACTTTATACTCCTCCACTCCAAAAATCTATGCTTCTACTTTACTGGTATACTTGCAGTCATCTTAAGCCACAATATAGCTCTAGAAATCACATAGTTTGCTCTCTTCTTTTTGGAATATTATCTTCCCCCAGGATAGTCATTTTCTGAGTCCTCAAATATATTAATGGTAGTTGTCAGAGTTCCCCAGCTTTACCTCCTTGGCCTGTGAGATAAAATGCAACATCACAAGACTTATCTTATAGTATAGATGGTGCAATAGTGGCATATAATCATTGTAGCCAGTGGTCCTAATACATATCATAAAACCAAGAAGCTTCTGCCCAATGAATGATGATATAGTCAGTAAAAAAAGGTTAAAGTGCTATTTCAAAGTAGATATCTTACTGAGAATTAACAACATATTCAAGGACACAAAATAAGCTATAAATAAAGAATAATTACATTTTGGTATGTAGTTATTTAGTATTCCATGATCCCAATATTTAGAATGTGTAAGTCAAAGAAGAAAGTCATATAACTTTAGAGTTCTATCATTAACTCACTGTCAGGATCTGTCCTTGTTCACAAAGCTCCAGGCTTTGCAACATTAATAATTTTAGCTACCAGTAGAGAAATGTTTACAACATAATACACAACAAGTACATCATCAAATGTTAAGCTATAGTTTCTTCCCTCTCAGTTGAGGCCCAGTGTTCAAAAATCCAGCAGATACAGAAATGATTCATTCTCCTGACAGGTTTTAAAAGTCTGATATTTAAGATGAATATAGAACTTATAATTCTCAATGGGACTGAGGGAATACATTTGATCACTAGGTGATGCATTTTCATCTCTGTCCCTCTCTCTCTCTCTCTCTCTCTCTCTCTCTCTCTCTCTCTCTCTCTCTCTCTCTCTCAGCCAGATTGATACTGATGTACTGATGCTAAATGAACAAATGTAGTCCTTTCGTAAGCTGATGTACTTCTTAGAGTGCATTAACTGGCTGATGACATCATTATTAAACTCAGTCTGCTGGAATTTTAGATAATTCTCAGGTGTCATTCCATCTTAAGTGTTTTTATATGAGGTCAGGGGAGACATTTTTCTGACTTTGTCACAGTTTAATTTATTTCTGTTCCTAGGCCTGTTATTTCTTCATTAATGTTACTTTGAAAAGTGCTCCCAAGAACCACTGCAGGTTTTTAGAATAAGTTTCTCCATCTATTTAGTATCCACATAATATATTTGTAGCTTATATTTCAGGTTTTCTCCTATTAACTTGGCCAATGTAGCACCAGAACCAAGAAGAAAGTTTATCAAATAAAAAAATAAATGAGTCTGCTTCTTCCACATGACAGGATGGTTTTACTCAGAGAGACTGATCTGCAGTAAAGGGTTACAATGATCCATGGTTTAACAGAGTAGTGTGATGAGACTGAGAGCCAAAGTGTAGATGATTTATATGGAAGATTATGAACTTTTTTCAACTGGTGAGTTATTTTTAAGTCAATATGTCCCTTTGCAGTAATAGCTGGCTTCAAACTCATGATCTTTCCATTTCCACCTCCCCAGTGCTGATGTACTACCATGTCTGATGATTAGATGTATATGTTAAAAATGTTAGAGCTGATTGTAATCTTGTACAAGTAATGTAGGTCTGGACATCAGGAAACCATTAATAAACATTTCTAAAATTATTTTTTATTTCCTCAACACAGTTTCGAGTTTTTCTGAATATTTTTAAATTTGTCAGACATGAATAAATCTGGGATTTCCCTGGTACTGATATTAATAAAGATTACTCTCATTTATTTCCAAACACTAGTCTGAAATCCTATGTATATTTATATAAATGCCATCAGATAAATTCATTAACCCTTACTGTTGTATCTATAAATTATTGTATCTATAAATTTTGTTGTATCTATAAATTGTAATCCTGTGTAGATCATGAAAATCATTATGATATGTTTTTCAGACTATGTATTGTTAATGGAATTTTACTTTAAAAATTGCTCACTAGATCCAATGCATAGATTTAATATTTAAATGATCTGGTATATGTGCTTTAGTTTCTATTGAAGCCTACTCTTTTCCAGTATGCAGTTAGTCAACTTACATTTTGAATCATGGTAAAGCAGTGATATTGGGTTTCTGATTTTTTCCTTTCTTAGAGATTATTTTCGTGATTAATAGACATGGGTACTGATAAATATATGAATTTTTTTATTCAGCCTTTAGTTTGTGATACTAAATCATTTCAAACACTATTAGTGTTTTCTTTAATAACTCATACTTCCTTTGGAACAGGTGTTACACATAGAAATTAAATTTTTATTAATATAATAATAAGTTATTATAAAACTAAAAATGGAATATCATAAGCATATGTTTTTGGGGTTTAAAAATTTTCCCTGAAATTTATAAAACTATATGCATCTTTAATATCTACAAAATTCTGGGGTAATTTTAACCCTGAAGTTGGCTTTTTAGCTATTGACAATTTCCATTTCTTTCACCTATGCACATTTTCTGACTGAGGAAAGAAAATCACTATTATTCTTGTGGCGCAAAATAAACTTTATACTTTAAGTTGGTTAAAATTAAGCTCATTGATCAATAGACATGCAGTAGGCCTATAGCCTTACAGACAGTGCAGTATAGTCTCGTACCACAAATATGTGTGAACAATTTAGCTATACTTTCTTAAAACACTGCTATGTACCCAGTACTATAATATGGAATAGATATTATGACAGCAAAAAGAGTTATTACCATAGATACATTTTATTGAAATTTGTATCTAGTAAACTATGCTGCATTTTTTCAACATAAATAATACCAAATGTTCTTACTGATTTCAATTTTGCCCAAAAAAACACCAAAAACAAAAACAAAAGAGAAAACAAAACAAAAACCATACCAATTTTAAATAGTTATTTTCCTATCTGTATAGAAATACAAGGAAGAAGAGCTTTTTTTACCTTCAAAACTTATTTAATGCTCTAAATTTGCCCATAATAATACCAAACAAGCTAACCAAGATATTAAATGCTTTTAGACCAATTTACATCTAATCAGTAGCAGAGCAAAAACACTTGATTGGCTCTTGATTACATCACAGTAATTTCTGAGCAGATGACTATTGCACCAATCATGGAAGTACTCCTAGTACTCAAATTAAACATGTCCAGTGTGTGACTAATCCAGAACTGGAGCACAGATTAATGACCACATTTAGATGATTGGTATCTGTGAGCAGCACATAAGTTTCTGCAGGCTGGCTTGACTTTATAGCTTATCACAACCATAATGATGATTTATGCAATTTTGTAGTATTATTATAAAACCTTCACTGTTATGAATTTTTGGTTGAAATCTGAATCAAGAATGAACCTGGGAAATAATAATGCAGATAGTATGAATAAATAATGCCTTACTGAGTGCACTTTAGGTGAAAGAATAATTCCAATGCAAGGCCCAGGGAAGAAGTAAACTGTAAAAAGTGGTTTGAAAGTTGCAATTCAAGGAATCACTTCATTTGTAACACCTTTTTTTTTTCTTTTTGCAACTCTGGAGTTCATGTAAGAGTTATCAAATATCCAGGTGGTGGTGGTGCATATCTTTAATACCAGCACTTGAGAGGCAGAGGTAGGTAGATCTCTGAGTTTGAAGCCAACCTGGTCTACAAATTAGTTCCAGGACAGCCAGAACAACAATTAGAAACACCATCTTAAAAAAATATCAGTAAAAAAGTCATCAAAGCTTTAAGTGTAATCTGGGCAATGAATTATTTCCCCTTTAAACAAATAATTACTGTGTTTCTGTGAACGATAAAGGCCTTTTTCTAAGGCATAAATACACAGGTATGTAGACAAAATACACAGAAGAGTATTTTGAATATCCTCCTTTCTCTAATGAAAACAATATCAGACTTCAATGCCAACTTGAGAGGAAATATTTTACTCTGTTATTCAAAAATTCCATGGTCATATTGATCTGATTTTTTTCTTTGTCTCTAATACCTGTTCATTTGTGCTTCAAAAGTCTCAGTCCTATCCAAATATCACAACAGAGCCAATGTTATTTGTTCTTAACTGTAAGTTTAACATTAACAGTTTGTATATGCACTTTTCCTTGAAGGACACTCACACATGTCTTCCTGTCACATTTGTTACTGATGCCTGAATGCTTTTCTACAAAGTATTTCTTCTCATACAAGAATGGTGATTCATACTCATTGTCCTTGTTAACATTACCTGTCAAGTTGTCATAACCCACAATCATCTGATGAAAGAATCTTGTTTGCTGAATTTCCTTTTCATGTTGTCTATGGGAACGTCTGTAAGGACAATCTTGAATACTAATTGGTAGAAAATGAGTCCAGCCTAGTGTGAGTGGTTCATACCATTATACGTATACCATTATACTTATACCATTCCTGGCATAAGTAGTTATAGATTGACTAAGAATAGCTAAGTTTGATGCAAAAAGCAAGGCAGCCAATTAGCAGAGTTTCTCAGTGGTTCCTAACTTATAGTCCTGCCTTGGATTCTTATCAAATCTTACCTTGATAATGTATTGTGTTAGTCAAACAAACACTTTCTTCCCAGTCATGTTTTGAATGACAGAATTCCCGTATAGGTTTGGATATTTTAATACTTGGTTCCTAATTACATGGCTTTCTTTAGAGAAGTCATGGAGAAGGGTAGCCTTAATAGAGAGAGTGTATCAAAGTCATCAAAGGAAGTGTAATTTATGAGTTTATAGGCTTGAACTACTTTTAATTTACATTTTCTGCTTTCTTCTTTCAGTTCATGATGAGATCTGATCCAGCTATCTGATGCTATGCTTTCCTTATCATAACTTTAACATTTTGAAAACATAGGCCCAATAAACATTTTCTTCCATATGTTGCCTTGATATTTTATCACAGCACCAAAAAAGGCATTGAACACAGAATTTGATACTATAATGTTGTCTGTTGCTGTGGAGTATTTGATAGTGTTGAATTTATGTTTTTTTGGAGTTGGTGAAGAATTTTAGAACTTAGTATTAGAAGAACAATTGAATGAATACTGCAAGTACAGATTAAGAAGCTGCTCTAGTAAGAGTCTGGAACACAGTGGCATGGAGAGAAATGTGAATTATGTGAGGCCCAGTTCAAAAGGTATCAGAGGGGAAATAATTTAGCAACTATACTAGATCATTTCTGTAATATGTTTGCAACGAATCTGGCTACTTTATGCCATTGACCTAAGAATTTCTTTTTGATGTTAAGTTGAAAAGTAATGAGCTAATTTCTTTGAAAAGGAAATTTCAAGATAAAATAATGTTAAATCTCTTGCACTGTTACTATTGAAAACATTTGTGCAGGTACAATGAAAAAATGGGGAAGAAAGAAAGATAGAAAGAAAGGAAAACTAGATGTGGAGAGAAAAAGACTTCTAGGAGGCTTAATGTTGCATCCTGAGCATATGCTAGAAGAAAGACTGCAATATTAGCAGTATTAAGAAGAGACTTGCTCTGCATTAGAACAAAAGGAGGGTACAATAATGGCAAAATATCCACCCATGTAAGTTTGCAATTTGTGAAAGAAAAATGTCTAAAGAGTTCTCTGCTCATAGAACAAAACTGTAAATAAAAGCTGATAATAGATTTGAAAGATCTAGATTCCATCCTAAATTGGGACCAAGATCTTGCATTGTCATCTACATGCTGCTGTTTTAGAGGCAAGCATGATAAAAGAATGAAAGAATAGTAGATTCTGTCTCCAGCACTTCAGAGAGCTGTTGAGGATAGGCAGCATGTAGCCATGGAGTGCCTGCATGAAGACCCTGAGGGCAAGATGCTTTAAGTCATTATAGCATGAAACTCCTAAAATGAAGACTGCACTCAGTTGCAAATGACAGCCAATAATTTGGAGATACCATGTACTATCTTTCAAGTAAAATGCAGATAAGGAAAGGAAACAACTCACTGGATATCATTAGATGACATCAAAGCTAGAGCAATGGAGATATCCATATCATTGACACTGGATATGGAGGTGATTTGTGTTTTCCCTGTTTGAGTCTTGTGTTTGTCCAGTATTTCTTCACTATGTGCTTTTCCTACCTTCTGGATAGTAATAATATGTATGCCATTTGCTTTTTAAAAGAGTTAAAATTAAGAGTTTGACTAATGTATCAGAAGGCATTTTGGACTTTAAATAGTATTAATACTACAAAAGACTGTGCAGAATTTTGAATTTTGACTAAATATATTTTTATTTATTATGCATTGTGATATGGTCATTAAATTATGAGGCTCCATGTTCTCAGAGGTTGCTTGTTTATTTTCTGGCCACCCAGACCTGAAATAAACACAAAGAAACTATGTTAATTGCAATACTGTTTGGCCAATAGCTTATGCATATTTATAGCTAGCTCTTGCATCCTAAATCAACCCATTTCTATTATTTTATATTTTATTACAAGGCTTGTGGCCTACCAGTAAGATTCTGGCTGATGGCTCTCTTCTTTCTCCTCTGGAGGCTATATGGTGTCTCCCTGACTCAGCCTACCCTCCCTCTACATCTCTGATTAGATTTTCTGCCTGTCTTTACTTTGTTAAGCCATTGGCCAAAGGAAGCTTTTTTATTAAACAATGGCAATAAAACATATCCACAGCATACAGAAGGAAATCTCACATCAGCTCCAAAAATGTGATGTAATATGGTTTTAATGAGTGGTATCCTCCGGAATTTGAGGCATCTGAAAAACTGGTTTTCAGTTGATTGTGTCGTTTAGTGAGGCCTTGCCAGAGGAAATATGTCAGTTAAGGCAGACTTTGAGAGTTCATATCATTGACCTATTTATATTTCCTCTCTCTATTTTTCATGCTTTTGGTTAAAGATGTGAGCTCTCAGCTTCCTGCTCCAACATCCTGTTACCATGTTTTTCCAGCATTATGGACACTAAGCCCTTGTAACATTAAAATAAACTCTTCAGAAAGTTACAATGGTCATAGTATGTTACCATAGCAATAAAAAGTAACTAAGAAATTTCCCTGAATTACTTTGGTCAAAGTGCTTTATCACAGGAACAGAATGGAATCAGAACACCTGTAATCCCAACACTTGGGAGGCTAAAGACAAAAAAAAATCTTTTAAACAGAACTTGTCTCAAAATGGGTAGTTGAAAAAGAGAAAAGAAAAAAAGTATACACACTCACACACACACATACAAACAAACATTTCCATCTATCAAGATGTAAGAATTCTGTCTAAACTAAAAATTATATCAAGATATGGCTACAAAAACAAAACAAAACAAAATGCAAAAATAAATATAAAAACTATTTTAAATTTTTGTGTGAATTTCATGCATGAGTATTTTGTTTATATTTTTGCCCTCTCTTTTCATCCTCGAATTTCTCATGTGTTCCCCTTACTGCCTCTTAAATTCATTACTTAATTTTTATTGCTTTTTCACATATATATGTGTGTGTATGTATGTATATATGTACACATATACATATATGTGCATTTATGTGAGTTTACATGTATGTATATGAGTATGCACATGTGTGGATGTGTATAAAAAGATGTTTTGTATGTGTTTATGTATGTATGTATAAAACCTACTGACTAATTTTGTGTTATTCATCTGAGAATGTTTTTAAGTTTGGCCACTCAGGATTGAATAACCTGCCTGGGGTCTCATACCTAGGAAAACTGATCCACCCTTTTTCAATAGCTATTAGTTACCTGCAACTCTTCCTCTTGTGGTGTGTATCCTTGTGAAATTTCCCCCATATACTCTGTCATGTTAACTAGTGTTATTATTCAGATCTTGCTTATGGAGGATAATATATATATATAATTTAAAGGCATAATATTTGAAGTGCATTATTGAGTAGTATCTAAATTATTCATATTTTACAAATCTGTCCTGAGTCATTGTAGCCTAATGATCAAAATAAAAGTTGCTGTGTTTCATCAGACCTTTCAAAGCACATATGCCATTATTGTAGAACAAATTTTTCTCACCTTCCCACTAGTCAGCATGTCCCAAATTTTAGACTCTTTATTTTTATAACTATAGTATTTGTGGTGAATTGTTATAGTATTTGATTTGTGTACATTACTCTCCCAGCAAAATTTGCTGTCTCTTGTTTCAATCAACATTACCCTGATACAGTAAGAAGTTGTTACAAAATACTTCCTGTTATTGAAAAGTAATATGATAAACAAAATAGACTTTAATCTTTCTCTGTTTATATGTGGAAATTCTATAAGGACAGGTTTATAAGTTACTAGCTTAACATGCTTGACTAAGAAATTTTGCTTTGTTTAGATTTTCCATTGCCTGTTTTAGCTTCAATTTTTAATAATACTCTTATAGTAATGAGTAGACTTCTAAGAAGTCATCTACCTGTTTCCTACTTTTGTAAACATCAGAAAATTTAAAACATTGTCACTTCAGATTTATTCCTAAATTCATTGGGTTTCAAGATAAAATTTTCATAATATTTTGACATATTTAAAAGGAGAGGCATATTATTTCTCATATTTTCTTTAAAGTAAAATTTTTTCTAATGTCCATGTGTTTTACTATATGGACTGATTTTACATGAATAAAGTCTTGTATTCAACTGGATTTTAGAAATCAGTCCTGGTATGTCCTACCTGGAAACTTTTCTTGGGGTGCAAAGTTATGGATTATAAACAAAGAAGGTAAAAACAGAATCTAGAAGTGAAACCAACAAACTCAGAACTCTACATAACTAAAGTTAGAGTTTTCACATTACTATCATATGGTAGTCTTTCAGTGGATAGATTAAAACTTTTCACAATGAAGAGGGAAAAGAGTACCTCATCACCAATATCAAGGTGTGAAAATGTTGGTTTCTTTTATTCAAGAGAAGGACTTGGACATGGACAATTTAGACTATATCACTATTAAACTTTAAACATACGATCTAGCACATAATTAGTCTTGCCTTGGGACAATTTTTAGGTACTATGTTTATTAACATGTAGGGCAGAAAAATTTGAGCTAGAAAGTCTAGCCTGAAACTAAAGTGTTTGTAGGCTTCTGAGAAATGGAGCACAAGAAAATAAGAAATAGTTTAAGAGCTACACATTTGAGGCAAAAATTGGAGATTTTGAAGGATTCACTTACTATTATAGAGGATAAATCTCATAGCAAAAATTTAATCAGCATTTCCTTAGTCGTGCCACTTAAATATCATTGCAGCATAAAAATCATCAAATAACTACTCATAGTTGTCAAACTATTACTCTATATCCCTTGAGTTGTCATTAATTTTAGATTTATTTTAGGAGATTTGGTGCAATCTTAGACCAATGTTTTATACCTCAAAGGAGAAAGTGAACTATAGAAAAAAAATATATACTTGTCCCTGGAAACCTTGTCTATATTAAATTATATCTTGTATTTATCTAATAGGCATTGATTATATGTCAACAAATTATCTAATGAAAATCACCATGTGATCCAGTCATTTAACTTCTGAATATAGTCCTCAAATATTTCATATTTGAGTTCACAAAAGCCTTATTCAAAAAAACTAGTTGTAGAAATAATATGACAGTCATCAGGTAAAGAGACAAACAAAATGTGGTATATATCTGAAATGCAATAAAATGTACCCTTAAAAATGATGGCATATGCTACAGTGTAGATGTACATGTACTTCATTATACAGAAATAAGCTAGTTATAAGAGTACAAAATATATGAATACAATAATGTATATTGAAATTAAATTAATCAACAACAGATAGACAAACTGTTTTACAATGAGCTAGCATTAGGAAAGAATGTCAAATTATTGTTTACATAAATAATCTCATTGTATATTTTAATGTATAAAATATGACATTAGAGAATATATAGATATTTTAGAAGTATACTATAATTACCATAACCATTATATCATATACTTGACAGTTTATTTTATTTTCGAGGTTTGAAGCTTACATGCATGGTAACATTATTACCTGTAGTCTTGTTTTATAAGCTATACAGAATTTTTCTAATTTCTTATTTTTAACTATGTATCCTTCAGTGAAACACATATTACCATTTCCTTAATGGGTATACTTTAAATCTCATCAGATTAAGGGAGGTATGGTGATGGACAGTGGTAACAATTACATGAATTTATGAGTATATTTAATGTTAATGACCTGTATGGAAAATGTTAGTCTGGATAATTATGCATGTATTTTACTGAAATAAAATACATACATTTATTTGCTACAATAGATAAGTAAATTATTTTTAACATACACACATTATATATATATAACTTTGAATTGCCTGAAAAAATATAATCATCAAAAATAATAATTGGGGATTTAGATAAATCCCTATGGCATAATAATGTAATTACATTGATAATCTTCCCATGTAAGTTCAAAATAGTCTTAGAAAAATGAGTGGAAAAATATATCAAAGGTGTAGAATACAAGTAAGTAAAAGTGAAGAAACAGGAAAACAATTCAAGAACTGATAATTTTATTTAAATTTGTAATAGAAAACCTAGGTTTTAACTTTTAAATTATGATTCATTTATGTTGTATTTCTTTTTTTTTTTTTCGAGACAGGGTTTCTCTGCAGCTTTAGAGCCTGTCCTGGAACTAGCTCTTGTAGACCAGGCTGGTCTCGAACTCACAGAGATCCACCTGCCTCTGCCTCCCTAGTGCTGGGATTAAAGGCGTGCGCCACCACCGCCCGGCTTATGTTGTATTTCTTGATAATTTTTTTTCAAACGAGGAACTTGCACAAGATGATGCAAGACGTAAGAAAGGAAACCTTCAATATGTATAAGAAACTTAATATTTTGTTTACAAAGATTTAATGGCAAACAAAAATTAAGGATTAGAAAAATAGCATGCAGTTTTATCTTCAAATATTTAGCTTTACAAATAAATCCTATGTATAATATTCTCTGTCTTAAAGATTCCATTAAATATATTAGCATTTTCTCAATGCAGAAACTGTAAAAGAGAAAGTATGTATGTCTCTGCATGTGCATTTGCATGTCCATAAGCACAAATGTGTCAATAAAATTGGAATATTCTATCAAAGATTTTATAGGATAAACAAGAACAGAGGTAGGAGTCATGGATAACAAGATTTAATTTTTCTGAAAATATTAAAATATATGAGATCTTTGATTAACAGTTTAATGAGCATTTGTGAAATTTAACAATGTGAATAATATGTAATCACTTGATCAAAGAAGTATAAAAATAGAGTATAGATTGAATACCAGAAGGTAAATCATATTCCAATAGTGATATATTTTTACTATATTTTAAATTGTAAGACATCTGGAGAACCAGTTTCAGAGAATTTATTGAAAGATATATAACAAGAAGGAGACAGACACTTGTTTGTCCCAGCTGCCTGGCTAAATTATTCCCAAAATAATCACAAAAAAACTGTACTCATTAAATCACTGCTTGACCCATTAGCTCTAACTTCTTATTGGCTAAATCCTACATATTAATTTAACCTATTTCTAGTAGTCTGTGTATCACCACATAACAGTGGCTTATGGAGTAAAATTCCCAGCATCTGTCTCTTGTGGCAGCATGGTATCTCTCTAACTCTGCTGTTTTTGCTCCCAGAATTCAGTTCTATTTTCCCTAACTACCTACCTGTGTTCTGCCCTATTAACAGACCAAGGCAGTCCCTTTATTCATTAACGAAAGCAACACATAGACAGAAGGACTTCCTATACCATTTCCCCTTTTCTATTTAAACAAAAAGGAAGATTTAACTTTAACATAGTAAAACTACATATAGCAAAACATGTGTTAAATAAGAATTACAATTATAATATTTCTATTTACTTTATCTTTTATCATAACTAAGGAACACTATAATTATAACCAGAAATTCTTCAACTCCATCAAAAACAGAAGTATATAATATTACCTATGTAAACAGGAAATGCAATATAAGCAACTTCTAAAAGTCTAGAATTGACAGAGACTTGCTGCCTGGACAGTCACACAAATTTCTTTTACACTGTTGAGACATCCATCTTCTGTCTATAGGCCCATAGTATCCAGCAGACTTTTCCATGAAGCAGGAAATTTCTTTTTTTTTTTTTTTTTTTTTTTTTTTTTTTGGTTTTTCGAGACAGGGTTTCTCTGTAGCTTTGGAGCCTGTCGTGGAACTAGCTCTTGTAGACCAGGCTGGTCTCGAACTCACAGAGATCCGCCTGCCTCTGCCTCCCGAGTGCTGGGATTAAAGGCCTGCGCCACCTCCACCCGGCAAGCAGAAAATTTCAAAAACAGTTTCACCTATATTGGCAGTTTGTCAGTCACTTCTTCTGTGTCCTGTAGAATGTCTGGCAGAGTCTTTCATGTAGTAGGAACCCCAAGGGGTCATCTCACCTTTTGGAAAGTTCAGCAGTCTCTGTTGGTTCTGCATGTTCAGTTTTTACAATATACCATGAAGCAGTTCAAGCAAGAGCAATTTTTGCCCAAATGGCTAACAAACTCCATAAGGAGCCTCTTCAGTGCCCATCTTTCTCTTGAAGTAGATTGGTGCTGCCAGGATCAGATGTGTCTCACTGTCATAAAAGTCCTAAGTTCTTAAACATTTTAAATGCCATATTCTGAAGGTCTCTGAAAGATTTGAATAATAAATATCTAACTGAAACATATCCCTATGCATATAAAAATCTAATATGATTATCTATTAACCTATATTTCTTAATTATACATTACATTTTTAAATGAGCTACATATACACATTATCTTAATATCAGAAATACATATCCATATAACAAAATTGGCCTTAAATTTGTATCAATAAACCAAGACCCATATCAATGCAAATTCTTCATATCTATATCATATTTATATTTTTATTAATATTTATTTATATTTTTATTAAAATATAAACAAACATTTATAGGCAATATTTGAGAATATGGGTGTAGATTTGTCCATACTGCTTCCTGCTGTTTGGGGGTGCTGTTAATCAGGTTTTTGATTATGTATCCTGTGTGTTAGGTTCATCTCAGTCACCAGTTGGGCGAAGTAAATTTTTGAGGGTGTTCACAGCGACCTTTCAGGGGTACATGTTCTATCAGACCATTTGGTCTGAACAGGAGAGAAATTTAGATGAGTCACAAGACTATTATCTGTGATGGAATGGCAATATTCCTTAGGTACGTTCTGTATCATATAGAGTACTGGAATCAGAAATGATCAAAAGCAAAATAAATCCAAAGATATTATTCAAAAAGCCCTAAATTTACACATTGAAAAGCATATAAACAAGCATTCTATCAAGTTAAAAAATCACATAAAAGTGATCAATTTTTCATCTTTTTTCTCAATTGAGGGACATCTAGGTTCTTTATAGTTTCTGGATATTATAAATAAAGCTACTAAGAATATAGTATGAACAAGTAACTATGTAGTATGATGGAGTATCCTTTGGGCATATGCCTGGGAGTGATATAGCTGGGTCTTAAGGTAAAGCAATTCCCCATTTTTTTTTTTGAGAAACCCAACATATTGACTTCCAAAGTGGCTAAACATGTTTTCATCCCACTAGTATTGAAGGAAGATTTTCAGTATTCTCCTCTTGCTCCACATACTATCTAGCATGAGCTATCACTTGTGCTTTTGATCTTAGCCATTCTGACAGGTGGTACGATGGAATCTCAGAATTATTTTGATATTATTTCCTGATGGCGGAGGATGTTGAATAATTCTTATTGTGTGTAGGAAATAGTATAGCAAGTAGTACATGCCCACTTGGGCATGGCCCTCTCTTACCACTATTAATGCCAATGTAGTAGAGCATGCATCCAGCCCTCTTTTCATGGCTGTGGGATTTGGTTTCTGTTCTAAATTTCCAGCAAAGAATTATGATTTATGAGTCTACCCCCTAAATAAATAACCATCTATTTTTTCTCAATTCTCAGCTAGTGTGGATTTCTTTTAAGTGTCCCTTCATCATCTGTCGTCCACATAGATTTAGACTCCACACCTATTGGGTAGACAGCCTAAAAACCTAGCGATTCCACACCCCCAAAATTCTCCCAAACCTACGGGCTTAGCTTGCTATAAACTAGGTGGGTTTTATTTTTTTTGTTTGTGTTTTGTTTTGTTTTGTTTTTGTAGAACCCCCTGTCACAGTGGAGCTTACTGCCCGGGACAACTCCTGGAATGGAGATCAGAAAACTGAATCCCACACCCCGAAAAAGTTCAGATGCATGATTTACATCAACACTAAATAGTATAAGAGGCCATGCCCCAGTGGGCAGTAACTACTGGCTGTAGGATTTCCTGTAGCATCTCCCATTTGTTTACATAAGAGAGTTCTAAGCCTAATACAAAAATTATATACAATAAGAAATAATACATTCAATAATTATCATATCCTAACTAGTTTAAGTCGTGTAAATAAATAACTTGGGCAAGTCATGAGAGGAAAGTAACTGGCAACTATCTATTCTTTCAACTCTATGGAAGATCAGAGAAAGGAAACAATGTTACTTGGGTAAGCAGGAAGTGCAATCAAGCAACTTCCAAAATGTGCAAGAAATGAGAGACAACAAATGAGAGATACTGGACAATCATGAAAGTCTCATTGCAACTTTGAATCAAACCAACTTGGACTAAGGGCATTTCAGAGGCAAGAAATTTTTCAAAATTATCTTACTTTGTCTTGGCAAGATTTGATGTCCTGCTATCCATTTCTGGATGCCATGTATCTTGTCAGTGGTTGAAGCATGGGTAGTTTCTTGACCAAAGGCCAGTTTTGCCAAGAAGAAAATAAGCTCCAAGTATTGCGGGAGCTACTTTTGCTCCTTCAGCCAATAGCCTTTGAGATGCCAGCCCACTGGGGTGTGGTATCTTTCGCAGGACCCTGAGATTAAGAGTCTCATGCTCTACTGACTGATACTTACTCCTTTATCCAAGTGGAGTGTCTTTGGTGCTCAAAATTCTCTTGGAAATAGATGGGTGCTGCCAGGAGAAATCATGTCTCACTTCAACAGAATGCTAAGTTATTTAAATGCCATGTTCTACAGCTCTTTGAAGTAGTTGAAGATTACCTATCAATGCAGAATTCAATCTCTATGTATCTAAAGAACCTGATTAGTCTAACTATGCCACACATAGATGACTATTGGTCTATAATTCTTGGCCGGGCGGTGGTGGCGCACGCCTTTAATCCCAGCACTCGGGAGGCAGAGGCAGGTGGATCTCTGTGAGTTCGAGGCCAGCCTGGTCTACAAGAGCTAGTTCCAGGAACAGGCTCCCAAAGCCACAGAGAAACCCTGTCTCGAAAAAAAAAAAAAAAAAAAAAAAAAAAAAAAACAAAACAGAAGTGGAAAAAATGTAGTTTGAAGAAATATGTAGGAATTTTTTTCACTGTTCTGTTTATGTTACTTAACTCAATTGCACTTCCCTGGGTTTTTGACTAAATTTTGTTGTGTTTACTTATGAGGTTATAAGGTAGTAATTAGTTATATGCTATTTTCCGCATTCTGAATCAAAGAGCCATTCTGTGGTTCTCTTGGGCTTGAAGGGATCAACTTTTATACTGACCACAAGTTTAAAGATGGTTGTTTTGACTACTGGCACACATTTTTCAGCTACTATTACATGTACACATAGATAACTATACCAAACTAGGTTATATCATGGCAATTAAAACATATTTTTAATGTATTGATGTTTTGAGGTATTATATATTCACTATGCGTAGAATATAGTGCTGCAATATGCTATCTTAAAACATATGTACAATAACAAAAAAATTGTGAAGAACTCATCTAGATTCAATGAATGTTTCTTCTGAAAACTAGTTGATGGTGTGGAATGGAGTTTATATTTATTGAAAAGTTGAATGCATTAGTGTGCTGACTTTATCACTTCATAACATGGTGATTGATTTATATGATGAAATATACAAAATATTGAACTGAAATTAAAATAAGGGTAATCAATATTTTATACACTTATTATTTATCATATAGAAGAGAAACATCATGTGGATATATAGGACCTATTTTTCATTAAGCTATCATAATAATTTATGATTTTTTTCTCAGTTTAGTGATTTATGTGTAGAGTATTATTTCCCTTCTAAGGAAAAAAAATACAAAACCAACTAGACTATCCATTCTATCCTAATATTTTAGATGTGGACAAGTGGTTCAATTATTTGCTTTTGCCCTGTTTCACCATGACCTTGTTATGTAGCAAGATCTCATTAGCATTTATGAGCTTCTGTTTCTTCTCAGTTGAATGAAAAATTAATTTGCCAATTAATTTGACAGTTACAAATGAACATGTTCTCTTTTGTTTTATCTGAGAAGCCTGCATAAATGCTGCTGTGAATTTCCTTCTGTGACGAAATTGAAGCACCAATTTTAAATTAATGTGCCAATAGGAACTTGAAAATTTGCTATTGCTTTGTCTCCCCTCTTTCTTACTTACCCGTAACAACAAAAAATTATGTGATGCCAATGTGCTCTTTTTTACTTAGTATCTGGTGTTATAATAAGGTCATTTTAATACATTTCAGTGGCTTTTCATGATTGATGGTATGTAATATTGTATGCCAATTTGTAATAGGGCACCCACATGTGAAGGAGGTTGCTCTGTTGGTTCCTGGCTGCCCAGCTAGCTTAGGCCCGAAATAATCACACAGAAACTGTATTAATTCAATCACTGCTTTGGTCCATAGCTTTAGTTTCTTATTGGCTAACTTTTAATATTAATTTTACCCATTTCCATTAATCTATCACCACGAGGCTGTGGCTTACTGAGAAACATTCTGGCATCTATCTCCAGAGGGGCTACATGGTGTCTCCCCGACTCCTCCTTTTTTCTCCCAGCATTCTGTTTAGTTTTTGCTTGCCCTATAGTCCTGTTCCCCCTTCTATAGCTTCAAAACAGTTTCTTTATCATTAATGGTAATCACAGCATACAGAGGGAAATCCCACATCAAGCTTACATTGTTTCTGATAATTATATCCACGTATGAACTAATATATACCAAATGTCTTAAATATATCCACATGAAATTTCAGAGGATCTGCAACAATTGTTTCTAACCAAGCACAGTTGTCTGAAGGTCACAGAATTGTCCTGCATTATCTAAAGTCATGTCCTAGGCATCAGGAATTGTCAGATATTCATTAAACTAGGTCATCATTTGTATATTTTTTTTCAATCCCCAAAGGAATAAAATGAAGTTTACATTATGCTTGAGAACTCTGGATTCCATCTTCCTATCTCAAAATAATAATATATGATAATAATAATAATAATAATTCCATATATTTTATTAATATAAAGAATATTTTAAAGGTAATTATTATTTCCTTGCTAATTTTATCCTTATAAGGATCACTTAGAATTTGTATTTCTGTTACTCAGACATGAAATTTCTATGTTAATTGAGTTTGATAAAACCATGCTGAAGGTCTTCTTTAAGCAGTCATATTGTTGATGCACTGTGGACAACTTCTCTATTTCTAAGAACACAATATCAAAGCAGACTTCCTGGCCGGCCTTGTGACTGGACTGTTAAAATTTTCCCAAACCCTCTTTTCTGATGTTCTCTGAACCTTAGAGAGCAAGAGTTGTAGAAGCTCAACTTCCTTAGATCCCTGAATCTCTGGATCCTTTTATTCCCTTCTCTAACCCCTATCTTGTAACCCCTTTTTACTTTTAATTGTCTGGGGGTAACTCAAAGTAAGATACTTGCATCTGAAGATTATAAGCTAGGAAACACAGAGAAAATATGTTTGAGGACCTGCAGAGTTTGTCTTTCTATGTCTACATTATCCAACTCAGTATAATCTTTTCTATTTCATCCATTTACCTGATAATTCTATGATTTTGCTTTTCTTTTCATCTGAATAATGTTTTGATGTGTATGTTCATTACATCTATTATTATTCATTCACCACCTGAAGAACATTTAGTTTGTCTCCATTTCCCAGCTATTATGAATAGAGCTACAGTGAGCATTGCTAATCAAATATCTGTGAGGTACAGTGTTGAGTACTCTGGGCATATACCAAGGAGTGGTATAACTGTGTCACATAGAAGATGAACTTTTAGCTCCTTGAGTATTATCTACACTAAATTCCAGAATGACTGCAACAGTTTGTATTTCTATCAACAATAAATGAGAGTTCTTCCCCTAATATACTCACCAGCATTTGTTGCTAGTTGTTTTACTAATTAGAAATTTTGACTTAAATAGAATTTTAAAAGGAGGAAATATCATAGGTTCCTACTCCTAGACAAAGGACTACAGACAACTAAAGGCTGCTGTGGAGGGAGGGAGAGAGAGAGAGAGACAGATAGAGAGAGAGAATTAGCTTTTTCCATGAATGGTCACCTAATTTGTTATTTAATATAAAGTTGTCAGCCTTTAATTCATATACACATAAACCACATTAAATGAACTCAGCATGTTGTATTAATATATTTATGAATAGATCTGTAACAATAGTAACATAAAGAGGCCATCATTTTGAGACAGAGTGTGCAATGGACATGAGAGAGTTGGAGGGATGAAATGGAAAGGGAGATCATTCTCTGATGGAGGACTCTAATTGGTTAATAAAGAAACTGCCTTGGCTTTTTGATAGGGCAGGATTTAGGTGGGTGGAGTAGACAGAACAGGAAGAAGAAAGTGAGGCAGATGGCTCAGACAATCGTCATGCCTCTCCGCAGTGAGACAGTCGCCCTGAAGCCAGCCACCAGGTCAGACATGCTGAATCTTTCCCTGTAAGACACCACTCATGGTATTACACAAATTATTAAAAATGGGTTAAGCAAAATGTGAGAATTAGCTAATAAGAGGCTGAAACTAATGGGCCAGGTAGTGTTTAAATGAATACAGTTTGTGTGATGTATTTTGGGGCATAAGCTAGACAGGTGGCCGGGAGCTGGGCAGCAGGAACACGGCCCACATCTCCTCACTATAATTCTCTGATATTAGAATTTCATAAGTCAATATTCTACCTCTTTACTTACACATATATGATGTTTTCTAGAAAGCATGTTATTTCAGAATCAAAATACCGGTTATTATCTTATTCCAATTGTACATATGCATGTTTTTCTATTCAATTATATTCAAGGCTCAGGTTTTATAATCTCTTGACTGTGTGTGGCATCTTCTAATGAAGATCAATTAATTCATTATAACATATTGAGTATCTGTAAAGATTTAAAGTTCCTGAGTGAAGTGATTAAATTTTAAAGTAAAACATCATGAAAAATATGTTTTAGAGGCAGCACTTAGATCTATATAAAGTCATTATATACTTAGTCTTCTACCCAATCAGTGAACCATATTCTTTGTTAGATTCATTTTAGTTTCTTTATTGTTCATTTAAAAATAGACTTGTCTTTATTTTTCTCATTGTTTTTAGAATGTAAGTTGACTCTTCTCCTCTCTCTTGAAATTAAATTATTATGACATTCTTTGGCTTTCATAGCTCCATTCTTTAATTAAAAATACATCTTAAGTGTCATGTGTTTCTAAAAATCATGCAAAATTACATCCTTTGATGTTTCTGAAGAGAGAAAATATTTACTGAGTGGAAATTTTCAACCATTTAATGATCTGTATTCTTTTCCCCAGTCTTCTGTTTAACTTTGCAGAAATAATCTAGTTGCTAGTGATAAAAGGACAAAATTCCCCTCTGAGGATCACTCTCCAGAGGCATCTTACCTTAGTACCAGAATATCACCTGGCAAATTTCAAATACAAATGAACTCAATTGTTACATAAAAGCATAGAAAAATGAACTTAATTTTAAATACTTTTTAAAAGCTAGAGTCTTAACCATACATTATTGAATTTTGGTAATATAATTCATATTTTATCCATCCCCTAGTTTGTGGGAAGACAGATGGAATTATAGATATCAAAGACTACCACAAGCACAGCTTCTGAATTTAATGCATTTCAGTTATGAAGGCATATCATTAAATTTGTGGTAGTCAATACGGAAGAATTGACTTCTAACTCTACTGAGTGTAACCTATTGATGAGAGCTCTAATGAAATTTAAATGAAAATTAAAACATGTACCATTAAAATCATGACATTTCAAGGTGGGTTTTTAAAAATACTTAAATATTTAGAGGGAGACACATGTGGTATAATTTCATGATCATACACAAAGGGTTTTCAAATTACTCTCAAAATAGAACACTGTACCAACTTAGCCAAGCATTTTTAATTCACTTATATCCTACTAGTCATCAGGTTAATATGCACAAAATACAGAGATGTTAGAAAAACTTTGACTTCTTCCTATTTTAAAAAAGTTTGTTAAATGTGTCATCTATTGATTCTATTTCATTAATAAATAGCCAATTAGTTTCCCCTAACACATCAGATTCTTAATATTAAAAAATGAAAGTTTAAATATATAATTAAAATGTATTCATATAAGTAATTTAAAAATTACAAATATTTAGATATTACTCATTAAGGATGTATATCTTTGATATTAAATATTACTTGATACTGCCTTTATTGTTTAAGTGCTCTAAGCCCCATATAAAATCATGAAGGGAAATAAGTCAATAACAAAAATGGTGTTGTGAATTAAGGCTAAGGTCCTGAGAGAAAAAAGATAAATCTTAAACTATCATATAAATCAAAATATTCTCTAGGTATTTCTTACTTAATAAAAATATGATCACATCACTCATTAACGTATGCATGACACTTTGAGGAAATTTGATTTCTTACTGTTATTTAGAATATAACCTTAAGGGCTGGAGAGATGGCTCAGTGGTTAAGAGCATTGCCTGCTCTTCCAAAGGTCATGAGTTCAATTCCCGGCAACCACATGGTGGCTCACAACCATCTCTAATGAGGTCTGGTGCCTTCTTCTGGCCTGCAGACATACACACAGACAGAATATTGTATGCACAAATATATATATATATATATATATATATATATATATATATATATATATATATATATATATAAAAGAATATAACCTTAAAAACTCTGGCAATGGGCACTCCTGGCAAAGGCGACTGACTGCAGACAGGTCCGTGTCTTCCTGCTGAAGTGCAGTCATGTTTCTCCAGTATTACCTCAACGAACAGGGAGCTCGCGTCTACACGTTAAAGAAATTTGACCGGATAGGACAACAGACTTGCTCTGCCCATCCTGCTCGCTTTTCCCCTGACGACAAATACTCAAGACACCGAATCACCATCAAGAAACGCTTCAAGGTGCTCATGACCCAGCAACCGAGTCCTGTTCTCTGAGAGTTCGTTAATTTCATCTGCTGCACGCCCCCAGGCCGATTATCAGTAACCAAATGCATCAATCCGTGAGCAGGGACGCCTTCCCGTACTGTTTGGAATCCTATCTCACCACGTGATTGAGTCTATCATAATGGGCATCTCCCATAAAAGGAACAGACTTAACTTTGTTTTTCATGCTTTGAATTAATGCCAGGTTATTAAAGATAGACTGACTTGAAAGCTCAAAAAAAAAAAAAAAACAAAACTCTGGCAATGTTAATCATTCAGATTAAATCATCATGTAAATGTACACATAAGAAAATATTTTGTTAAAAATTATATCCGTTCTTGATTTCTTCTTGTGAAAAGAAACACTTGTACATTACAATCAGAAATTTTTTACCTGTATAAGAAGGAGAAACTAAGAAATAAATTATATCCAACTTGGTTTTGGTCAGTCTAACCACTGCAAGAAGAGAAAAAATGATTATAAAGAATTAAGGAAGTCCGAAAATATGAGAAAAAATACTCGCATATAACATAGTAACATATATGGAAATCCTATTTACGTCTATCAAGTATGAGAACAAAATAAATAAAAATATCACAATCTTGAATTAATTATTCCTATAAAATAACCTAACTTTATAATGTTACAATAACCAACTTAATATATCATATTATAGAAATTATGCTATTTTAATAAAAGACAAAACACAAGAACCTAGTAACAAATATAAAAAGGTTGTGAAATAATTTAGGGATCAGATTGTAAACATGGTTAAAGGACACAAAGGAGGCCATTGGCTCAATAAGGTGTGTGTTCAGATATTCACAAAAGAAATATCAACATTTGATTATCATTTGAAAGAACTCTTGTTATGTTAAATAGATAATAAAGAAAAATGACTACAAGTTAAACAGTGTAGAGGCCTAAAAATATAAGCTTATTTCCACTTTGACCACAGGTCAGAGAGTTAGAACTTACCTCTGGTTCCTTCAAGGTTACTGTGCTTCTACCTCAAACAAAGGTCTCACGTACAGGTAGAGCAGAAAGTTCTGCTCTCTCAAGATTATTGTCAACAGATGTGGCTAATAGCCAGGCCTTGTACTCCAGGAATAGAGAAGTAAATCTGTTCTTACTTCAAACAAAAGTCTCAGGATCGAACTAAGGCTTCAGTTATTTTATGGAGATAACTTTGAATTCCACCCAGTGAGTGGTTTGCCTACTGTGGAAGTAGCCTGTGATCTTCAACTGGTCTGTTCATTTCCCTGTATCATGTTAATGCAGTCTTTTGCCTTACTTCTACCTTTTGGGGTCAGGGGTACTTAAATGCAAGGAAATTTCAGTACTCACTGGAACTCCCTCCTGATATTATCCTATATGTTTCTCCATTTTATAATTTTCATTCCCATCTCCATATGCTTTACTATATTTCTAAATCCCCATGCCTCTACCCTGGAAAGAGATACAATTGTCGGGGCTGGTCCAGAAACAGCAGTTGTTATACAATTCACTTCCTTAAACTTTATGTTGATTTTATTCTGTGACTTTATATGCTTTGCAGGTGACTTTAACATTGTGATCAAGTGATAATTGCTTTATCTCACATATAACATAAGCATCATGAACAGAAGGAAGGTGAAAGATGATGGGAAACTAAAAATGTCTTATAACAATATATTTTTCTGTTTCTAAAGAAATTTCTGGGCAGTCCTGATCAGTGACCTATATTTTGTTGAACAGAAATATACCAGATATTCATACCTACTGTCAAAGTATGTGCAAATTCAACTTTCCACTCAAAGACACTGCTACTTTGAGTGAAACATGAGTTTGTTTTCTAGGATGTATTCAGGATAAATTTTGTACAGTAATCTAATGTAATTTCCAATGAGTTTCTAATTGGTTATCTCATTTATACAAAAAAAATTGTGTGACAATATAGCATAAATGATAAGATTACAAACTGTAGTACTTCTAACTGGCTTCAAACTCAGCTTCTATCACTTATAAACTAAGAAAGAGAAAAATTTTATTAACTTCTTTTTTTAGGCTTTTCCCTTTTAAGATACTAATAAACAAAATAATACCACATAAAATAATTGTGAACATATAGCTGCTGTTTTAAAACCACATGAAACAGTTGTCAGACCAAAGAATATAGTTTTAAACAATTATCAAAATTTAAATTAAAAAGGCCTACTAAGCTTTAAGACAATGTTAAATAAGACCAAAGAATCTTTCTATCCATAAAAATGATTTCCTTCTTGTAACACTAATATTAAAAACCCAGTGATGGCAATTGGGGTTCATTCTGAAAAGCAGAAAAGCAAAGCAGCCAAGCCACTAGATAACTTTTGCTTCTACCAAGGCTGGACAACAGTAAGCTAAACAGACTAAGACTTTATCTCCTCACACTTTATGTTCCTACTAGTGCTGAGATTAAAGGTATGTGACTCCCTAGGATTGGGATTAAAAGTGTGAGTCACCACCACCTGATTATTTTTCTCCATTGATCTTCTATTGTATAATAAACCCTACTTTGTATCCCAGGGTGGCTTAAACTCACAGAGATCCATCTGATTCAGTCTCCCAAATTCTGGGATTCAAAGTGTGTATCACCATTGCTTGACCTCTATTGGCTTTAGTTTTGCCTCTGGTATTCAGACCAGGTTTATTTATCAAAATACAAATATTATACCACTACACCCCCTCTCTACATATTCTCTTCCATCTGCTTGTTTTAATAATTGGGAAACAGTTATTCAAAATCATAGTGAGATAGTATCTCCTTTTAGTTTTGACTTACATTTTCCTTGTGGTTAGGTATGGTGAGCATTAGTTTGAACATTGGTTAACCATTTATAATTCATATATAATACTATGAAAATTATTCTTATTTTTAGGTGATTTCTACTGAGTAGTCTTGGAATTTTGTTGCTAAATTGTGTTATTTATAAATTTTCAACATAAACTCATATATTGTGTTGAAATAGTTTCTCTTATAAGTGAGATATTTTGATTGTTTCTTTACTTAGAAGAAATATAAATTATTATAACCATTACATTGTATATTTTTTCATATTATATTCAAAATTGAAAGGAAACTTAGTTGAATATTGAGCTTTTTATGCTTATCTGATAAATACTGTGCCATTTTATTACTTATATTTTCATCCTTGAAGCATTTCAAAATGAAATTCACCAGTGATAAACTTATTCAGAATAAAATCAGGTAAGATATTTGATAAAATACCTTTGGGAGGTTTAAGATTTATTAATTTAGAGACCTCATTAATGAGCATCACAGAGATTAATGATTTAAAGCAACTCAAGTCTGCCCAAATTATTTGATAGCAGAAGCAACGCATACTTTTAAGTGCGGGAAATTTTAAAACTCATTTGACTAGCAGACAAAAGGTCATGCACCTTAACAATCTTAGCAGTTTGAGGGGAATGCTGCAGTTTAATTTTTAAAAGGCAAGCAAAAAAGTACTACATTTGCATGACTCCCATTAGACTTGCAGGCTATGAATCATCGTGAAAGAATGCTACCCACACTACTTCAAAGCCTATGTATAATTGTGTGGAAATTCACCATATTTCATGTCCTATACATACAATGAACAAGAGCATATATCTTTTTTTCTCAATAAGAACTGTGTGAGAGCATATTCAGTATTTGTTACGATTTATCCATTTGATGTCTATATTAAACCATGATAATGAAAAGAAAACAATTTTGAAAGACATTTTATGTGTTCTGTGAAGAAAGTGATTTCAGATAAAACAATGTTATGCTCACCTCTATCATCACATTTTTACCACCAAGCAAGTTGTTTATCCTCTCCAGGTCTCAAGCTTATAAAAACAAAGGAATGAATCAGTACCAGATGAATTTGAAGAACTAGCCATTCTCTGTTGACATAATTCTTTGTTCATTTTGTAAATAAGGAAGAAAATGACTCCTATTTTTTATGCCTGATATTCTCCCATATAATGCCCCTTGATTGCTTTCAAAGTAATGACCTATTTTTTTCCTTAACATAATCTACTTTGTCTTTAAAATGTTTCTTGTATGTGTGTTTTCATGACTGACAACTTGGTATTAGATAAGCTATTGTTGTGCTCTTCCTGGCAAAGATTTTTTTTCCCATCCTTGGCATTCCTTAGCTTCCTATCTCTTGATGTCATTCTTGGTAAGGTTATAATTGTACAATTGTGTTGATGAGACTTTATAGGTATAACTTCTGATATTAGTAGGAGACATAATCTCACATCAAGCTTCCTGTTCTTCTGACTGGTAAAATCTTCACTGTTACTCTTTCATAATGCTCCCTGAGCCTTCACTAATGGAATGTTTTGTAATTGTATTCATTGGGACTAGACTCAACAACTCTGCATTTTGATTGGTTGTGGTTTTCTATAATGGTCTCATTCTGTTTCAAAGAGGAGTTTCTTTTTGATGAGTTAATGCTACATATATCTATTGTAATAATCTGTCCTGTCTCTTATAGAGACAAGACCGGTCCATTCCCTGCCCCCCCCTTCCGTTGAGGCAGGCATATGTTCCATCATGCTTGCAGCCTGAGTCTCTTCCTTTTCTGTCTCTCCCCCAAAGGGGCAGCTTCTGCCTAGCTCCATTCTCCCTACTTCTCCCCTTCTGTCTGTCTGTGTGCCTCTCTTTCCTTCTCTCTCTCTGCTCTTCTCTCCTTTTTCTCCCTCTTTCCTTCCATACCAAATAAATATTCAAATTCACTCTGCATAGCATGCCTACCCATGTCTCTGTCTCTTGCCCACCACTGACTGTATCTTCCTGCCCAGGACCAGCCACCTTTGGAGACCTGTGTGTCTCGTGGCATAGCCATCTGTCTGTATCTTTTTGTGGCCTGCTGCAGCCACTCAGGGAACTGCACCATCCATCACTGGGACTGGCTGCTCTTGGGACCCACAGCCTGCTGCCACTCCGGGACCTGCAGCGTTTCTGCCACTGTAACCACCAGGGATCTGCAGAATTTTTACTAATCCATTACATCTATGGGTATAAACAGGTATAAACACTAATAATGTTTAGACTGTTATAGGTTTAGAAAAGCAGTGTTTGCGGGCTCTTCTGCAATAGCCATAAATTCACTAGCACTGAGTAGGTAGCTATATTTTCATCCGTTTCCTGATGCTGAATTGATCTCAAGCCTATTTATGACTTCATCAGATTCATCGTGACTTTTTTAAATTTGATATCCTTAATGTTATTTTACCTTTTGCATGCTTATTCAATAATTTACCACCTTCCACATCCCTAAAGACCCTTACTCTTCCATTTCCCCTTTCAGATCACGTACACCCTGATATTCTCCTTTAATTCTCCTTTTGCTGTATTTACTTCCCTTGCCATCCCTAAATGGACTCCATTTTCTATTTCCCAGGGACTATGCTGTTTTACTATTGTTCTACCAAGTCCTCAGTCATGGAAAATGTCTTGTTTTATTTTCATCAATTTTACAGTTACTCTAGGCTATGAACTCACAACTGAAAATTTGGAGCTAGGAGTCTCCATTTAGATAGAATATACAATATTTGTTTCTTTGGTTCTGTGGTAACTCACAGATTATGATCTTTTTTTTTCTCTAATTCTGTGGACCTTGTCTTCATGCTATTGATTTTATTAAGTTGTGCTATTTTTTAGTTTTATGATGACATACTTGTCACTTGTTAGCCTTAAATTTGTAAGCAACATGTCATATAGGATACAGATTATTTTACTTTCTTCTAGTAGTTTCAATGTTTCAGGTCTTACATTTAACTCTTTGATCCACTTGGAGTTGAGTTTTTTTGTAATGTGGTAGATACTTGTCTAATTTTATTCTTCTACATGTTAATATCTAGGTTTACAAGTATTTTTGTTGAAGATGTTTTCTTTTCTCCAGCTTATGTTTCTGGCACATTTGTCAGATACTAAGTGGCTGAAGTTACATGTGTTTATATCTGGGTCTTCAGTTTTCATTGGTCTACTGTAATGTATTTACTACTATGGCTCTGGAATATATTTTAAGATATGAAATTTTAATCAATCCAGAATTTTATGTTTTTCTTAAGATTGTTATGGCTATCGGGAGTATTTTTTTGTTCCATATGGACTTAGGACAGTTATTTTCTATGTATGTGAAAAATGATATGGACATTTAAAAAATATGCTATTTTTATTTTTAACTTTTTAAATTAAAATATATAATAAATTTTAGACCCTTTTTCCTCTTCAACAATTTCTATAGGTTCTTTATCCCTCCATGTGTATATTTTATTAAATTTATTTTCAAAGCTCTCTTTTCTTATTTTAAAAACCTATCCCAATTCCCATTCCCATGCCTCCTTTAGTTGTCCTCACCTTTCCCCCACACTACTACATCTACTCCTCAGATAGGGTAAGGCTTCCCAACTGAATCTAAAAATGTCTGACACTTTGAGGCAGGACGTGAGGTTCTCCCCAATATATCTAGATTGAGCAAAACTCAGAAACAAAAGTATAAAAGATGAGCATTTTGACTGGGATTATATTGAATCTGCAAATACATTTTAATAAAAATGGTCATTTTGTCAATATTAACTCTACCAATCCATAAACATGTGATATCTTTCCATTTTATTTTTTATTTTTAATTGATTTTATTGAATTATACAGTTTTCTCTACTCCTCTCCCTCTTGTCCTTCCCTTCAACCCTCTCCCATGGTCCCCATGCTCCCAATTTACTCAGGAGATCTTGTCTTTTTCTACTTCCCATGCCAAATAGATCCATGTATTTCTTTCTCAGGGTCTTCATTGTTGTCTCAGTTTTCTGGGATTGTGAATTGTAGGCTGGTTTTCTTTATGTCTAGAAGCCACTTATGTGTGAGTACATATTATATTTATTTGTTTTTTGGGGTCTGGCTTACCTCACTCAGTATGACGTTTTCTACATCCATCCATTTGCCTGCAAATTTCAAGATTTCATTATGTTTTTCTGCTGTGTAGTACTCCATTGTGTAAATGTACCATATTTTTCTTTATTCTTCAGTCAGGGCATTTAGGTTGTTTCCAGATTCTGGCTATGACAAACAATACTGCTATGAACATAGTTGAACACATGTCCTTGTGGTATGATTGAGCATCACTTGGGTATAGTCCTAAAAGTGGTAGTGCTGGGTCTTGAGGATGGTTGTTTCCTAATTTTCTGAGAAATCTCCATACTGATATCCAAAGGGGCTATAAAAATTTGCACTTCCACCAGCAATACAGGAGAGTTCCTTTTACCCCACAGCATCTCCAGCATAAAGTTGTCACCAGTGATTTTTATCTTGGCTATTCTTACAGGTATTATATGGAATCTCAGCGTTGTTTTGATTTGCATTTCACTGATGACTAAGGATGTTCAGCATTTCCTTAAGTGTTTTTCAGCCATTTTAGACTCCTCTGTTGAGAGTTCTTTGTTTAGGTCTGTACTCCATTTTTTTTATTAGATTATTTATTCTTTTGATGTGGGGTTGGTGAAGATCTTTTCTCATTCTGTAGACTGCCATTTCGTCTTATTGATCATGCCCTTTGCTTTACAGAAGGTTTTCAGTTTCAGGAGATCCCATTTATTAATTTTTCCTCTCAGTGTCTATGTTACTAGGGTTATATTTAGGAAGTGGTCTCTTGTGCCAATGCATTCAACTGTGCTGCCCACTTTCACTTCTATGATGTTCAGTGTGGTTGGCTTTATATTGAGGTCTTTGATCAATTTGGACTTGAGTTTTATGCATGGTGATAGATATGAATCTATTTCTATTCTTTTACATGTTGATATCCAATAGTGCCAGCACTGTTTGTTAATTTTTTTAAAAATATTTTTTGCTTCTTTGTCAAAAATCAGGTATTTGTATGTGTATGGATTAATATCTGAGACCTGAGACATTGATCCAATTCCATTGGCCCTCCTGTCTGATTTTATGGCAAAACCGAAGTCAGGGATTGTGATGCCTCCAGAAGTTTTATTATTATTATTATTATTATTATTATTATTATTATTATTATTATTATTATACAGCATTGTTTTGTCTATCCTGCATTTCTTGCTTTTCCATATGAAGTTGAGTATAATTTTTTTTTCAATGTCTGTGAAGACTTTTGCTGTGATTTGATGAGCATTTCATTGAATCTGTAGATTGCTTTAGGTAAAATTGCCATTTTTATTCTGTTAACTCTACCTACCAAAGAGCATGGGAGATCTTTTCATTTTCTGGTGTCTTCTTCAATTTCTTTCTTCAGAGAAATTGTATGTTCTTGTCATACAAGTTTTCTGCTTGTTTGGCTAGAATTACTTTGAGATATTTTATGCTATTTGTGGCTATTGTGGAGGGTAAAGTTTTTCTGATTTCTTTCTTAGTCCATTTTTCATCTGAGTAAAGGAGGACTGGTGATTTTTTTTTGAGTTATTCTTGTATCTTCCTACATTACTGAAAGTGTTTATGAGCTGTTAAAGTTCCTTGGTAGAATTTTGGGGGGTCACTTATGTAAACTATTATATCATCAGCAAATAGTGAGAATTTTTACTTCTTTTCCAATTTATATCAATCCCCTTGATCTCCTTTTATTGCTTATTGCTCTATCTAGGACCTCAAGAACTATATTGAATATATATGGAGAGAGTGGACAGCCTTGTCTTGTTCCTGATTTTAGTGAGATAGCTGTGAGTGTGTCTCCATTTAGTTTGATGTTAGCTGTTTTCTTGCTGTATATTGCTTTTATTATGTTTAGGTATATTCCTTGTATCCCTGCTCTCTCTATGACCTTTATTATGATGTTGTATTTTGTCAAAGGCTTTTTCAACATCTATTGAGATGATCGTGTGGTTTTTATTTTTCATTTTGTTTATATGGTGGATTACATTGAAAGATTTTTATATGTTGTACCATCCTTGCATCTCTTGAATGAAGCCAATTTTATCATGGTGGATCATATTTCTGATGTGTTCTTGGATTCTATTTTCCAGAATTTTATTGAGTATTTTGCATCAATATTCATGAGTGACACTGGCTTGTAATTTTCTTTCTTAATAATGTCTTTATGTGGTTTGGGTATCACGGTAATTGTAGCCTCAAAAAAAAAAAAAAGCATTTGGCAATGTTCCCTTTGTTTCTATTGTGTGGAAGAACTTGAGACATGTTGGGGTCTGAAGCCCCAACATAAAAACTACTTTTCTCTAACTCAACTGGTAAGGAGGTGTGGGAAATAATGAGACACAGTTCACACAGAATAGAAGGGCCTCTCGGGCTTCATTCATTCCTGAAGATCTATCTGTGTTTATTATTCAAACACCTTTTATCCCCCAGGTAAACCAAGGTGGAATCTCATTAATATTCTCTTTCCAGGGGATACAAGAATGCTAAAACACCTGCAACTTAAGTCACCATCTTGGAATCAATACCTCTCCCCAGGCGATCTACATATTAACAAAAGAGAAGGAAAGCCGGGCGGTGGTGGCGCATGCCTTTAATCCCAGCACTCTGGAGGCAGAGGCAGGCGGATCTCTGTGAGTTCGAGGCCAGCCTGGTCTACAAGAGCTAGTTCCAGGACAGGCTCTAAAAAAGCTGCAGAGAAACCCTGTCTCGAAAAACCAAAAAAAAAAAAAAAAAAAAAAAAAAAAAAAAAAAAAAAAAAGAAAAAGAAAAAAAAAATAGAAGGAACCATACATCCTGAGTCTTTTGTTAGGTGGCTACTAGTGGTCTGGCAGGATTGCAGGATTGCAGCTGTCTTGGAAATTAAGCATGGCCAGAGAACCTGGTTGCCAGTATTTTGTATGAAATATGGGCCTACAGAGACTTATTGGTATTATTTCTTCTCTGAAAATCTTGTAGAATTCTGAGTTGAATCCATCTGGTCCTGGGCTTTATTTTTATTTTTATTCTTAATTTGGAGACTTTCAGCCAGGCGGTGGTGGTGCATGCCTTTAATCCTAGCACTCAGGAGGCAGAGGCAGGCGGATCTCTGTGAGTTCGAGGCCAGGAAACCCTGTCTCGAAAAACCAAAAAAAAAAAAAAAAATTTGGAGACTTTCGATAACTGTTTCTATTTCTTTAGCCATTATAGGACTATTTAATTTGCTTATCTGGTCTTGATTTATTTCTGGTAAGTGACATTTGTTCATTTCCTTTAAGTATTTCTATATTATGGAGTATAGGTTTTTGAATATGACCTGATGATTCTCTGGATTTCCTCCACATCTGATGTTTTATCCCTCTTTTCATTTCTGATTTTGTTAATTTGGATTTTCTCTCTCTTTTTTGATTGGTTTGGATAAAGGTTTTTCTATTTTGTTGGTTTTCTAGAAGAAATAACTCTTGTCTCATTGATTCTTTGCATTATATTACTCTGAGGCGATGTCTGTCTTTGAGGTATGATTCTTTTGTGCAGCAGAAGAATGGATTCTGATTTTGTATCCAGTCTGTTAGCCTGTTTCTTTTTAGAGGTGAGTTGAGTCCATTTATATTAAGAGATATTGTCAGTAACTGCTATCTTCTGTTAATTTAGTTTTCATTGTTGGTGATGTCATTCTCTTTAATTTTCTCTTTTGGGGGATTTGCTGCTGTGAGATCATCTATTATTTGTGTTTTTGTGAATGTAGCCAACTTCACTGGGTTGGAATTTTTCTTCTAGTACTTTGTGTGGGGCTGGGTTTGTGCCTAGGTATTTGTTAAATCTGGTTTTGTCATGGTATATCTTATTTTGTTCTTCTATAGTAATTGAAAGTTTTGCTGGGTATAGTAGTCTGTGATAGCATCTGTGATCTCTTTATGTCTGCATAATGCTTGACCAGGACTTTCTAGCTTTCATTGTTTCCATTGAGAAGTCAGGTGCTGTTCTGATAGGTCTGCCTTTATATGTCATTTGGCTTCTTTCCTTTGCAGCCCTTAATATTCTTTCTCCATTTTGCATGTTTACTGATTTAATTATTATGTGGCAAGGGAATTTTTTTTGTTCCAGTTTATTTGGTGCTCTGGTAGCTTCTTGTATTTTCATAGGCTTATCTTTCTTTAGGTTGGGAAAGTTTTCTCCTATGATTTTATTAAAAATATTTTCTGTGCTTTTGAGTTGAACTTCTTCTTCTATACCTATTATTCTTAGGTTTTGTCTTTTCATGGTGTCTCATATTTTCTGGATATTTTGAGTTAAGTTTTTGTTAGATTTAACTTTTTCTTTGACTTTTGTGTCTATTTCCTCTATTGTATATTCATCACTTGAGGTTCTTTTCTATCTCTTGTATTCTGCTATTTATGCTTGCATTTGTGGTTCCTGTTCATTTTGTCACGATTTTTGTTTCTATAATTCCCTTGACTTATGTTTTCTTTATTGTCTCTATTTCAGTTTTCATGTTTTGAATAGTCTCTTTTATATGTTTGATTGCTTTTTCTTGGTATTCTTTAAGGGATTTGTTGATGTTTTCCCATTTTTTGTTTGTTCTTTCTCCATTTCTTTGAAGGAGTTTTTAAGTCCTTTTTAAGGCCTCAAACATCCTCTTAAAGTTATTTTTTAAGTCATTTTCTTCTGCTTCATCTACATTTGGTTGTAGGGCCATTAGATTTTACTGGTGTCATGTAGCTCTTTGTGGTTTTATGTTTGTTGTCTACTCACTTTTTCCTCTGATTGGTGTAGATGGAGGTGTCTGACACTCTGGTGATCAATCTTCCTGTTGCCAGTGAATCCAAGATTCAGATAGTTGCTTCTATGGTGCAGTCAGGGCCATGGTTCCAGTCACTCTCGAGGTTATTCCCTGTTCCTGGAGGTTGCTTGTTGCTCCTGGGGTTCACGCTGCCTGTCCTGGCCTGCTCCCACAGAGATTGCTTGCTCAGGGCTCTTTCTATTGAGGTTGTTGCCTTGGCCCGGCTGTGACAGAGGTTCTGGCTCATGCCTACTCTCAAAAAGGTTGCTGATTTATTTACAGACCCACAGAGGTCTCTGATTCCTGCTCACTCCCTCAGACGTCCAAGACTCATGCACAGACCCACAGAGTTCTGATGTTGGATTCCTCTCTGTATGCTGTGAATAACATTGGTGAATAAAGAAACTGATTTGAACCTATAGCAGAGTAGGGCAGAACAGAGGTAGGTGGGGATATTAAAACAATTCTAGGAGAAAGAAGGCAACAGAGTTAGGAGAAGCCATGGAGCTGTTGCAGGAGACAGAAATGCTGGAACCTTGGTGGTAAGCCACTAGCCTTGTGATAAAATATAAAATAATGAAAATTGGTTAAATTAAGACGTAAAAGCTAGCCAATGAGAAGTTAAAGCTAATAGACAAAGCAGTGATTTAATTAATACAGTTTCTGTTTGGTCATTTTGGGAGTCTGGGATGCCAGGAAACAAATAAGCATCCTTCCTCCATCAGAGTTCTGTGTCAGTACTACTTGAAGACTTGCACCCAGACCAGCAGAGGTCTCTTGTTCCTGCCTATTCCCTTGGAGGTACCAGACTTACACCCAGACCTGCAGAGGTCTCTGGTTCCAGCCTACTACCTCAGTGGTTGCTCCCTTGTACCTACTTCTGTGGAATTCACTGTCTCAGGCCTGCTCAGGCCTAGGTTGCTGGCTCAGTTATGTTTCCATAAATGTCTCTGGACTGGGCCTACTCTCATGGAGGTTCCTGGTTTGGGGTTGGTCCTGCAAAGATCTTTGGCTATAGTCTACTCTGTCTGAGGTCCCAGATTCTTGCCTGGACCCAGGGAAGTTCTGGCCCAGCCTTATTCCCTGGATGTCTAAGACATGCATGGACCCGCAGAGGTCTCTGGTTCCTGCCTTCTCTATCAGAGGTTGCATACTTACTCCCAGACCCACACAGGTCTATGGTTCCACCCTACTCCCTCAGTTAGGTTTATTTCTAGATATTTTATTTTATTTAAAATTATTTTGAATAGGGGTGTGTCCATGATCTCCTTCTTTGTATGTTTGTTGCCAGAGTACAGAAAATGATTTCATATACTGTTACATTGTTATAATAAGGCAACTAGTTAGTTCCTGGCTGCTCAGCCCTGAAATAATTACATAGTAACTATATTATTTTGTAGTGGGAAGCGGCGGGCTGCGTTCCCGCAGCCCAGTTCCCAGCAACCGGCTAGCTTTCCGCCACCCGGCCGCCGGCTAGCTTTACACCCGAAATAATTACACGGAAACTGTATTCTTTTAAACACTGCCTGGCCCATTATCTGTAGCCTCTTATTAGTTAATTCTCACATCTTCCTTTAACCCATATTTAGTAATTTGGGTAGCACCACGAGTTGTGGCTTACCAGGAGAGATCTTAACCTGCGTCCATCTCGGAGAGGAGCAGCATGGAGACTCACCACGCGACTGCCTGAAGCGTCTCCCCAACTCTACTTCCTTGTTCCCACAATTCTGTTCTGTCTACTCCACCTACCTAATTTTCTGTTCTTAAAGGGCCAAGGCAGTTTTCTTTATTAATTAACCAATGAAAGAAACATAGACAGATAACTCTCCTCCATCATTTCCCCTTTTTCTGTTTAAACAAAAAAGAAAGGCTTCAACTTTAACATAGCAAAATTACATATAACAAAACAGTTATCAAGCAAGTATTACAGTTACAATATTTAAATCTATTTTATCTTTTATCATAACTAAGGAAAGCTATAACTATCTATTTATTCTTCAACTCCATCAAAGACTCCAGAAGGATATAATGCTACCTAAGTAAATAAGAAATAAGTAACTTATAAAACTCTAGAAATGACAGAGACAACTCGCTGCCTGGACAGTCACCCAAAGTTCCTCTGTACCGTTGAGGCATCCATCTTCAGCCTTCAGGCCCATAGTGTCCAGCAGACTTTTTCATGAAGCAGGAAATTCCAAAGACAGTTCAGTCACTTTCTGCTGTGTCCTGCAGAACGTCTCGCAGACTCTTTCATGAATCAGGAACCCCAAAAGGCCATCTCACCTTTAGGCAAGTTCAGCAGTCCTCTTTCTGTGGGTTCCTGTGTCCAGTTTATGCAACAGTCCAGGCAAGAGCAGTTCCTTGCCCAAATGGCTAACAAACTCCATAAGTAGCCTCTTCGATGCCCATCTTCCTCTCGAAGTAGATTGGTGCTGCCAGGAGCAGACGTGTCTCATTGTCATGAAAAACCCTAAATTATTAAAACATTAAATGCCATATTCTGCAGTCTTTGAAAGATATGAAGAATGTCTATCTAACTGAAATATATCTCTACATATCTAGAAAATCTAATAACATGACTACAAGCTTAACTATTATCAATGATTATCCATTAACAACCTATATTTCCTAATTATACATTACAGTTTTTAAAATGAACTACAATCACAATAGCTTAATCAAGATCAGAAATACATATACATATAACAAAATTGACCTTAAAATCTATACCAATGCAAATTCATATCTATATCATCTCCCCCTTTAAATGTAAAAGAACATTTATAAACAATATTTGGGAAAATGGGCGCAGTTTTTTTCTCTCCAAACTGCTTCCTGCTGAATGGGGGCGCTGTTATTTAGGTCTTTCATGGTGTAACCTGTGTGCTAGGTTCCTCTCAGTTGGCGGTTGAGTGAAGTAATTTTTTGAAGATGTTCACAGCAACCTTTCAGGAGGGCGTGGTCTATCATACCATATTGGGATAGAAGCAATCCACAGAGTCTCGTCCTCTGTGAAAACAAAAGAAGAAACTCTTTTCCAAAGCATCATGTTCTTAGATCCAAATCCTGAAGTCATACCATTAAAATGTCCATTCTGGTCTAGACTGGCAGCCCATATAATGAAATGTCTCTCTGTACTTAGCTCCTTTACAGTCAAAAAAATCAAAGAAAACACAACAAAATACATAATCCAGACTCTCTGTGAATTTTCCATTTTTATGCGGCTTATTTTCATTCTATCACTTTACTTTATTCTGTCTCTTTAAAGACTTTAGCCTTTTTTTAGGCATTAACTTTATTTTTTTATATTTTCTTCTTCTCTCTCTCAAGCCTACATACATTCATCCAACACTGTGACTCATTTAAAAGTCTTTTATGTCTGAATCTGTCCTATTGTGAATCTGTAATTTTTTTACTGTCGAGAAACTTGTTTGATTTGAGCCTTTACATTGCTAAGCGCTTAAGACTCTAAGCTGTGACATTCCTAGGTCAAAAACAGGTACTGCGGGCTTGCCCCGCCCAGTCCAACATGGCGGAGCCACTTGTGACTCTTAATCGGTTGCACCTCTGAGCTGCAGAGCCGCTGGGCTGTTCTGAATATTGGCTCCACCTCTCTCCAATTTCAAAATGGAGGATGTACCATTTTCTACTAGCTCTGGGGCCTCCAGGTAGGAGCCACACTCAGCACTTTAATTCTGAGACTGAGTGTGTGGCACAGAAACTCATTTCATCCAAGTTACAGCCAAATCTGACACGCAGAGTACCGCGCAGCCTGGAAACATCGGCAGAAATCCGCCATGCTCTCCTGCTTGCCTAAGCCTGATTCCGCCATCTGCCCAGGTGCAGGCGGGGAGCAGCGAGCCATTGGCATGGTCTCAGAGCACTTTCTTTACGATCCCAAGCAGGCACACAAACATCCAGTCCATAAAAGCCACTGAAATGCTTTAAAGCCAGAGTTCGCACTGGCTGTGCCCAGGAAGCCGCGTTTTAAAATGACTCAGCTTTTTCTCTGCTGCTATTGCCGAAACAGAAAATCTCTCTACGGCACGTCCAGGCAAACAGCAGAAAGCTGTGTTAAACTCTCTCTCCTTTATTTAAAGCTTTTTCAGGTTTTTACGTGGATTTAGTCACCACGTTGGAGCGCCAAACTGTAGTGGGAAGCGGCGGGCTGCGTTCCCGCCGCCCAGTTCCCAGCAACCGGCTAGCTTTCCGCCACCCGGCCGCCGGCTAGCTTTACACCCGAAATAATTACACGGAAACTGTATTCTTTTAAACACTGCCTGGCCCATTATCTGTAGCCTCTTATTAGTTAATTCTCATTATTTAAATCACTGCTTGGCCCATTAGCTGTATATTCTTATTGGATAACACTTATATTTTAATTTGACTCATTTCTAGTAATCTGTGTATCTCCATGTGGCTGTGGCTTACTGGGTAAAGTTCCCAGCATGTGTCTCCAGTGGGGCTACATGCCTTCTCTCTTACTTTTCCTCCTTTCCAGCATGCCATTTAGTTTTTGGTGTAGGAGTTTCTTCTGTCTGTGTGTTGTTTCATTAGTTGAATAAATAGACTGCCTTGGCCTGTTCATAGAGTAGCCCTTAGGTGGGCAGAGTAGACAGAACAGAATTCTGGGAAGAAGGGAAGTGTGGCAGATGCCATTCTTCTCCTGCCCAAGATGGACAGTGGTTAGATTTATGCTGGTAAGCCACAGTCAAGTGGTGATACACATTAATGGAGATGGGTTAAACTAATATGTGAGAGTTAGCCAATAAGAGGTTAGAACTAATGGACCAGGCAGTAATTTATTACAATTTTCATGTGTTTATTTTGGGGGTTAAGCTAGCCGGGCAGGGGGATGCAGCCTACTCCCTCCTCATTATTACAAGTTTTCCCCACCTACCTAAGTTCTGCCCTATTAACAGGCCAAGGCAGTTTCTTTATTAACCTATGGTATTCACATCATACAGATGGGAATCCTACATCACATCCACTTTTCCATTTAAATGAAAAGGAGAGTTTTATCTTTAACAGTAAAATTACATATAACAAAACAGTTATCAAGCAATAATTATAGTTTTATACACACACACACACACACACACACACACACACACACACACATATATATATATATATATATATATATATATATATATACTTTATCTCTTATCATAACTAAGGAAAACTATAACTGTCAATTCTTCAACTCCATCAAAGACTCCAGAAGTATATATTACCTAAGTAAACAGAAAGTGCATTGTAAACAACTTCTAAAACTCTAGAATTGACAGAGACATCTCACTGCCTGGACAGTCACCTAAAGTTCTTCTGTATTGTTGTGGCATTAATCTTCAGCCTACAGGCCCATAATATCCAGCATAATTTTCCATGAAAAAGGAAATTTCTTGCAAACTTCTTCATGAAGCAGGAATTCCAAAGGACAGTATTACCTTTAGGCAAGTTCAGTAATCATTTCTCTGTGGTTCCTGTATATCCAGTTCATCAACCATCCCAGGTAAGAACAGATTCTTGCCCAAATGGCTAGCAAACTCCATGACAAACTTCTTCAATGCCCATCATCCTCTTGAAGTAGATTGGTGCTACCAGGAGGAGATATGTCTCATTGTCATGAAAAGTCCTAAGTTATTAAAACATTTTAAATGCCATATTGTGAAGGTCTTCAAAAGATTTGAAAAATACCTAACTGAAATATATCTCTATACATCTAGAAAATCTAACTAACATGACTACAAGTTTTGCTATTACAGATGATTATATATTAATCCATATTTCTTAATTACACATTACATTTTGAAATGATCTGTACAAACACAATACCTTAATCAAGAGCAGAAATATATATATATATATATATATATATATATATATATATATATATATATATATATAAAACAAAATTGGCCTTAAATTTGTATCAAAAAACCAAGATGCTTACCAACACAAATCTCTATAGCATATCCTCCTTTAAATGTAAACAAACATAGACAACATTTCTGAATATGGACATTTCTCTCCATACTGCTTCATGCTTTTTGTTGGGTGAAGTAATTTTGCAGGTGTTTAAGGAAACATTTCAGGGGATCTTGGTGCATCAAACCACATTATCCTGGAATGAATCCACAGGTTCTCATCCTCTGTGGAAGCAAAAGCAGAAACTCCTTTCCAAAGCAATGTATCCATAGACTCAAACTTTGAAGACAAAATACCTTTAAAATTTATATGTTGGTGACTTAGCTCCTTCAGAGTCAAAAAATTCAAAGAAAACACAATAATATGCATAATCTAGACTCTCTGAAATTTTCCATCTTTACATGATTTACTTTTCTTTACTTGCTTTAATCTATGACTGTACTCTCTTTAAAGACTTTGTTTTTTAATGATTTACTGTTTTTCCAACTCTCTATTGTCTTTTTATTCTCTCTTCTAAGCCTACATACATTTAGCCAACACTGTGACCCATTTAGAGGTCTTTTTAAATCTGGATTTGTCTTTATTGCACATTTGTAATTATTTTCTGACCAAAAATGCTTCTTAAAATGCTAAGCACTTTAGAATCTAAGATGTGGCCTTGCTAGGTTATATACCACCCTGTCTGCTTGCTTTGCACAGTCCAACATGGTGGATGTCTGTTTACTGCCTCTGCAAGCCACACTTATTGCCCCAGTTCTAAGTATGCAGCGGGTCTATGTCAAGCCATTAAGCAAGGTATTCACAAATCCCATTTGTTCCTGCCAGTCCAGCATAGCAGAGTGGAGCTGTTTGCTGCCTCTGAGAGTCATGCTCACAGCCCCATTTTTAGGCACACAACCAGTATATGTTGCCATTAAGCAAGTTGTAACACTCTGTTCACAAACCTCATTTAAATGCCCTATAGCCAGACCTATAGAAAGAGTCAGAGTTCACACTGGCAGCATGGCCCAGAAAGCCGGCATTTCACAACCATTACATTTTTTCTGCTACTGCTAAATCAGAAGAGCCTCTCTTAAAGTTTTCATGCCTCTGCTTGCTTCTAGCAAACAGAGCCCACCCAAAACAATGTCCCTACCAAACCATGCTTTCCTTTGTTCTCTTGTGTCTAGGATTCCTTCCTAAACTCTTTCAGGTTTTAAGTGGATTTCAGTTGGCCACTTTGGTGCACCAATTTGTTGTAATATGGCCACTAATTAGTTCCTGGCTGCTCAGCCCCAAAATAATCACACAGAAACTATATTATTTAAATCACTGTTTGACCCATTAGTTCTAGCTTCTTATTAGCTAACAATTACATCTTAATTTAACCCATTTCTAGTAATCTGTGTATTGCCACATGGCTGTGGCTTACAAGGTAAAGTTCCCAGTGTCTGTCTCTAGCAGGGCTACACGCCTTCTCTCTTATTCTGCCTCCTTTCCTCCAGCATACTGTTTAGTTTTCCCTGCCTACCTAAGTTCTGCCCTATCAACAGGCCAAGGCAGTTCCTTTATTCATCAATGGTATTAACAACATACAGAGGGGAATCCCACATCTTTATATTGCTGAAATTTCTTTTTGTTTCTAGAAGTTTTTTGCCAGAGTATTTGGGGTTACTAATGTACAGCATAAGTCCATCTGCAAATAAGGATAGCTTGTCTTCTTTGCATACATGTATCATGTATCTTGGTTGTTACCTTGTCTATATCTGGATTGAACTATACTCCAGATATTGAGAATATATCTGTGAGTGATTTTCTACCTAGCTTGATGTGGGTGAAACCACTTGTTGTATGAAACTTTGTGGTAAGAAGAAACACTTTTGATATTGATATTGATGCATAAAGACACACGAATTTATTACAGATATCGAGTTGAGAAGACACATCTTTAATTTGGGGTACATCTGCTAGAAACTGTTGTTTGTAACTTGGCACAGGTATGTGGGTTTACAGGGCTCTGTGAAATGAAGATTCAGAGACACATAAGAATGAACTTAGCCTCTGTGGCTGCAAGTGCCTCAGTCTCTGTAAACTGAGGCACTTTACTTTTGCCTCTTGGCATCTTATTTTTCCCATATTTATACTTTAGCTAGTATATTTCCATATCTCAAAACAAACTAAATGAAGTTTCTGATAATATAATGCCAGGAGCAAATACTTGATTGATGAAGTAACATAGGTTTCCTCTAAACCAAGTTTTGCCTATGCTTTGTATCCATGGGGAACTCAGACAAGATTCACATAGGCAACAAAAGGTAACTGCAGCACAAAGCATGGATTAGGGGCTGAGAGAAAACTTCAGAGACAGGCCAGGCATGGCCCAGTGGGGTTTCATGGCTAGTAGAGGTTTCTTGGTATCCCTCCAATGCCAGACCAGGGGGATATTATGCTATAGGAAGCCTGTCTAGCACATCCATTCCTACACTAGCATTCGGAGTACATCATATATAAAAGTCCAGCTGCAACACTCAGCCTTGTGAGACAGCACAACTATAAGGTTCTTGGGGCGTTACACAGCTTTTTAAATTTTTCTTTTTAATATTTGGTGCTGACTGAGAAATGAAATGGGTAGCCAGTTTGGTGGCTCCCAAGACATTCTCCATATCCTAAAGGAGGCAGTGGACCATGATGTCCCACTGCTGCTGGCCATTCTAGCCTGGTTAATAATCCAAGTATAGTTCTGTAGTTGGCATGCCCATGTCCCTCACCGGCACTGTATTGTCCACTAGGTGGGTCTGGTCTGCATAGTGTTTAGTTGCCACCTGAACTCTACTTTGCTCTTGGGGAATGAGACTAGAAGTCTGGATGATGTAGATAACATGCCAGGTCAAATTCTAGGCTTGGGTCAGATAGCAAAACTCCTTGATATAAACAGAAGGATTAGCAGGAAAGTAACACAACCATTTTTCTGTTTGCGAGAGGACCTGAAGAGAAATGGAAACATGTACTCAATCCCATCAGCTCTCGCTACTTCTCAGAGAGGGCAGAGAAGATGGGGGTTTGGTGAGATTGGTATGAGAAGAGACAAGGGAGGATTCAGGCTGGGGGTTATGTCAGTTTGTTGAAGGTATCCAAGAAGTGGGTTGTTGCATTGAAGAGTAGTGAGGGGCAGTAGGATGAAGGGGAGGAGAGTACAATGGATAAGGAGGAGGAAGTTAGCCTTTAACCTTTCCTTTGGATGGGGAGGAAGTAGGAAGAGGTATATAGGGGAAGGAATGTGGAGGGTCCAGTGTCTCCTGCAGCATGGTCATGGTGAAATTTTCAGTATCCCGATTCTCAGGTAGACATGAATCTGGAGGTGTCATGACTCTGACAACCAAGACTGGTGCTGGAAGACACTGGCTACTGAGGGAGGAGTGGTAGCACAGTTCCCAGAAACCATAGACATATGAGAATTCTGTTCACTTAACCCCAAGCTGGCAAAAACTTTCAAGGTCAGGGAGGATGGAAAATTCAAGAGTTCCCTCCAATGGCCATTGTGTCCCATTTCCAAAGGCCTATTGAGGTCAGGTCTTATGTCACAAAGAAATTATGCATTCAGGACATATGGTATTGGATAGTACAAATTTACAAAGAATTCATAAGAGACAGCCCATGTGTATTTGGAGATCTGGCTTTAAATTGCAAGTCCCAATTTCACAAGTGTATGCTAGACCAGAAGGAAGTGCAATGTGTCCACTGTGGTAGAATTCGAAAAAAAAACCCAGGAGTGTGAGAAACTCCCTTGAAAAGGACAACTGAAAAAGTGATTCCACAGGACAAGGCAGGTCCTTGTCACAGCAACAGGTCAGGAGCCTGAAATGGCCACATTTTTTTCCCACAGGACAGCCTGAAAATTGCAGGAGGCACCTGCAATTTTTATTTCTTTCTTAATTTATTTTTGACTATAAATTACCCAGGCAAAGCCAATCTTAACCTGGCAAAGAGCATGTCCAAGATGGTGTTTTTCACCAAGTTGCCCTGGTCCGGTGAGAAACACAGCCAATCAATGGGACCTCCAAAAGAAAAGTTTCTGCACCCTGATAATCTCCTCTGCCAATGCAATAATCCAAATCAGACCAAATCAAATTAAATTAGAAAAAAAAACCCAAGTTTAAAGGATACTAATTCTCCTGGATGACTTTCCAGTACCCCAGGAAGGACCCAGGGAAGGAAGAACAGAAAACCACATTTGCTTTCTGGGGGCGGGGGTGGAGTTTAAATGTCCTGTAGGAGTCGTCTTGAGCATCTCTGCAGGATGGGCCATCATTTGGCGGGCTTTCTCAAGGGTGGTGGTAAAGTCTGGACTGAGGCAACTCCCAGGGAAGGGGATTTGGATGGTACTTCTACCTGAACATTTCATACTCTTTGGATATATGGATGCCAGGGGCTGTGGTGTGGCCTTAACTCAAACATTCCACATTCTTTAGGTATATTGATGTCAGGGGCTCTGGTGATGTTTCCACCCAAACATTCCCGACAGTTTGGGTACATGTATGACTGGGGCTAGGAAGACACTTCCCCCTAAACAGAAGGCATTTTATTACTATTTCAATTTCATTTGTTTTGGGTCTGTTTATGCCATTGACTTCTCAATTTAATTTTGGTGGTTGGGTTGAATAGAGAATTTAATCCTTTTCTTTTGAGATTTCCAGCTTAATGAAGTACAGGTTTTTAAAATAGTCCCTTATTATTTTATGAATTTATTTGTTGTCCATTGTAGAATTTTTCCTATGCATTTCCAATTCTGTTAATTTGGACTCTTTATAGCTTTCTTTCTTCCTTTCTTCTTTTCTTTCTTTCTACTGCTTCTCTTCCTCATTCTTCTTTAGTTTATTGGGACATCAAACTACATTATATTTTCAAAGAACCAGCTCTTATAGTTATTGATCTTTGTATTTTTTTTTTAGTTTATTGATCTCATCTCTGATATCTATTATTTCTTACCAGTTGGCTGGGTTTAGGTTTGGTTTTTTCTGGTTTTCCAACTTTGAGTTACAACATGCAGCCATTTATTTATTCTCTTTCTAAATATTCTAAGTGTAGGCACTTAGAGCTATACATTTTCCTCATAGAACTGCTTTCAATGTGTCACAGAGGTTTTGTTTTGTTTTTATTTCTTTCTTAATTTACTTTTGACCAATTTGGTAATAAGTTGTTTAATTTATATGAGTCTGTGTATTTACTAAATGATTTTTTCCCATCAATTTAAAATTTTATTGCATTGTTGTCAAGTAGGATATAAAAAACAATGTCAATCTTTTTGAACTTGTAAAAGAAAATTTACATGTTTTTTAAGGATACAGTTGATTTTAGAAAAGATTCCATGTACTGTTGAAGAATATCTGTACTATTTAGTGCTTTGGTAGAGTATTCTATAGCTATCTGCTGTTATTAAGTCCATTTGATATGATATCAATTAATTCTTATGTTTTTCTGTTTATTTCTTGAATAGATGACCTGTTATTGGAGCAAGTATGGAACTGAAATCATCTACTATTAATGGATTAATGTTAATCTGTGTTTTTCAATTTAACAGTAGATTGTATATGAAATTGAGTATCTTAGAGTGTGATATACATGTTTAGGACAGTGATGTCTTCTTGGTTGTTTCCTTGAATCACATGGTATATATTTCTTTATCATTTTTATGGTTTTAATTTGAAGTCTATTTTGTCTGATATTTTGATACTGATTTCTGATTGCTTCCTGGGCCGATCAAATTAGTATACTTTTGTCCATACCCTTACTCTAAGGTTATGCCTATCTTTAACACTAAGATATGTTTCTTGTAGCAGCAGACAGATGAATTTTGGTCCTTGATTCCTTAAGTCAGCTTATGTCTTTTGATCATGGAACTGAACACATTAATATTTAAAGTTATTTTTGAAATGTGTGTGTTAATTGTCACCAGCATGTTCACTTTTAGTGCTACTATTTTTTTTGCAATAGTACTTTGTGTTTTAATAATGATGTGTTTGTATTTCTTTTTACAGCTTCTCTGCTACACTTATTACTCTCTTTAGGCCAACACAAAGTTTCCTGTATTATTTTAGCTTGAAAATTGTTTTTTAAGTCTGCTTATATAATGGAAAGTTTTTGTTTTTCCTTCCATTATCGCTCATAGATTTACTGGGTATATTAGTTTAAGATGGTCATCATAGTTGTTTAGGATTTGGAATGCATTGCTCCAGACTATTCAGTCTTTCAAAGGTTCCTTTAAGAAATAAGTTGTTTTATGAATGTATTTTTCTTATATGTGACTCATTTTTCCATTTTCATAGCTTTCAATAAACTTTCTTGGTTATGTATACTTAATGTTTTATCTATGACATTCCATGTTAATTTTCTTTCTCTTCTTTTTTAGATGGTGTCCTTTGTGATTTTCTATTCATATGGGTATGTTTTTTCCTATGAAGAAGTTTTCACTCTTGATCTTGTTGAAGATACCATTGGCTTTGATTTTTCTTCTTTATCTATGCCTATAATTTGAAGGTTTCCCTTTTTTTACATTGTATCCCTTATTTCTTATGTGTTTCTAAAAAGAGTTTTCATGGTCTTAGGTTATTTGGTCGAGATCCTCAGCTTTATCCATGAGTTCCATTGACTTTTCAAGTTGAAGAATTAGTGTTAGGATTATCCTGGCCTTCCCTGTCCCCTGGAAGAATGAACACAGACAGTAGACTGTCCTTTTAAGAGACAAGTTCTGCCCACTCCCATTCTCTCTCTTCCTGCCCAGGAAAGATGGTCTCACAGGCCTTCTTCACTTGCTGTCTTCCTAAGTGTTATTCTGAAGAGACAGCTCTCTGTCTCTCACCACTTCTGTCTCCTCCTCTCTCCTTCTTCCTTTGTGTCTCTCTCCCCCTCTTTCTTTCTCTTTGTCTGTCTGTCTATCTCTGTATCTTTTCCTTCCTTCCCCCTACTCTCCCAATAGCCACTTCCTAAATAAAAATGCTCCTAAAACTCTTCCTGCATATTTTATTCTCTTTCCCTCCCACATCTCTCACACGCCATGGGACATCCAAAGGTCCCAACTTGTTCTGCAATCTTTCAATTAGATTTTTCAATTCTGTCTGAGTCCTCTTCAATGTTATTATCTCTTGATTGAATTTCATTATCAAATATTAGGTTGACTTTGTAATTTCCATCAGCCTTCTGTTTGTTTTTTCCTGGACATCACTCAGGTACCTAATCTCCTTAACCACTTTCTCCTTAATTTCATTGAGCTGTTCCTTTATGTCTTCTTTTTTAACTCCTTGTATATTTTTCCTATGACATCTATGATTTTTCTATTAAGTTCCATGTCCTTGATTTTATCTAGGTAATTATCATTGTCAGGCATTTCTACTGGAATGGTAGGGTTTGGGGAGAAGATAACTGGTTTGATCTTTCAGATTTTTTTTTTATTTGGTACAGGAGATCTAGGCCATGGATAGACTGTGATGGCACAGAAGAGATGGTGTGCTGTTGGTTTCGGTACAGACAGATGTCAGAAATAATGGGTGGGATGAAGTCAGGTGGACAGAGCAGACTTGACTGGTGCATAGGATGTGCTCCCAGTTCTAAGCATGGGGAATGTTGAGGGAGGTAGATCTGATAGGGTGGGAAATTTGGTTATGTAATAATACCTTCCTTTGAGTTAGGAGATGGTTAGGGAGGATTATGGTAGAAGCCAAGAGCTCCTGTGTGGTACAGGCATTGTTGATCAGTCTAGGAGTGCTTACTGGGATGGGATATAGTCTAGACCTGACAGGTTGTAGAAAACGCATGGGTATAGAGGACAGGAGTACTTACCAGGATGGATCCTGGAGAAGGACATAGGAAATATGGGTAAAGAGTATGATTGTAGATGTAGCACAAAGGAAACTGTTAGTATTTACACACAGTGTGTTTCTTAGCAGTGTGACAGGCATGGGTGAGGTCAGACTAGACTCAGACATAGGCTGTGCAAACTGGGCTAGACTTGGTAAATTGCAGAAAAGGCATGGGTGAGATAATCTGGATAATCACCAGGGTAGAATCTAGAAGAGGGTGTGGGAAGCTTGGGAGCTGAATGGAGTATCCATGTTCTAATAAAATAAGCTTTTTTAAAAAGCTATTTTCTTTGACATTGTCAGTTATGGTAAATTATACATCCACATACAAAGAAACACAGCATTTTTGTGTGATCTTAACAGAATTAACAAAATTAATAGAAAGGTAAAAATTGATGGCACTGTCATTAAGAGTATATCTTTAAAAAATTTATTGACTTTTACTGAGCTCTACATTTTTCTCTGCTCCCCTCCCTACCTCTCCCCTCCTCCCTTCAATCCTCCCCCAAGGTCCCCATACTCCCAATTTGCTAAGGAGATCTTTTCTTTTTCTACATCCCATGTAGATTAGATCTATGTAAGTCTCTCTTAGTGTCCTTATTGTCTAAATTCTCTGGGATTGTGGTTTGTAGACTGGTTTTCTTTGCTTTATGTTTAAAAACCACCTATGAGTGAGTACATGTAATAATTGTCTTTCTGTGTCTGGGCTACCTCACACAGAATAATGTTTTCTAGCTTTTATAATTTAATCTTATTTTTGTGAACTTCATATATGAGCACTATATCTGCATCACTCTTACCTGTCTCTTGACCTACAATTACTCCTGTGTCCCATATCCCCTCCCCCAAATTTATAATGTCATTAAACATCTTCATTTATTCAAAAATATAATATTCAAGGCCCCAGTTTTCAAAACAACCACCTATTCATTAGTTTACCCATTGTCAAAGCTTATTTATGTGCAGCAAGACAGTAGAGACAATGTTTTGTTGTGTATTTTATTCCTACAAAATGTTTAAAATCACCTTTTAAAGTCGATTGAAAGAAGACAATTAGGGATTAGTTATTGCAGAATAATTGGATCTGAATAAAAGATAATAAGAGGCATATATGAACTTAGAAAATTTGAGTATCAGCACTAAATAATAAAAAAAACCAAATTGATAAAACCAATTTTGTGACATACTATATTTAATATTATCTTGTAAGAATATTTTTATTTCAACACACAGTTATTATTGAAAATACCAGAGTTACATTTTACATTTTGATACTTCATTTTAAGTACCCTCCTTGTTTGATATTGACCAGCAGCACTGAGCCACACCCCCAAAACAGTCAAGCAATAAAATGAGTGAACTATTTATATCCTACAGCATACTGTGTTACTAAGCTGTTATGTTTGGCAGATCAGGCACATTAGATATATTTCTGACTTTTGGTATTCTATGCATTATGTTCTTAATATAGGATGGGGTTTATCAGGACATAATCTCATCATAGTCTGAAGAACATTTGTGTTTTGAGGAGGTAACTCTCATCTGTCTTGTGTTTAAATAGGTAGGTCAAGATAAAAAATATCAGAGAAGTAGAATTGACAAATTTACCTATAAATGAATTTATAGGCAAAATTACTGAGGATGTCTTTCATATACAGTTTGTCCTTAGCTGCAGGGGTGGCTGGATTATTAACTCAGGATAACCAGCATACTCAATATTTTCATCAGCTCATATTACTCCCTGATCTAACTCTTATGGCTTACCATTATACTCAAATCAATATCTTCCCTCCTTACTCAATGCACTCCAATCAATATTGTCATTGGGATTATTTCTTGAATATTCCAGGCACATTTTAAATAAAGGAAGTACTGCTTAGCTATTTTATCTTGGAATGTTTTTCAACATGATATCTTTATGACTCTTTTTAGTCAATGCTTTTATCAAAAATTACACCACAGATAACCCTTTTCTAATGCCCCTTCTAGAAAAAGCATAATTTTATTCAAAGTTCATTATTCCCTTTTGTTATAGAGATAAAATTCATGTATATTTAAATTGGCAACACTTAAATATTTCACTAACCTTAATATAGTGCCAATATTACAAACCTTACTGTTATATAATTTTAGTTTTTTTTAACTCCCAAACATATACTCTAGTCTTTATCAGTCATTCCACATTTCCCCTTTTTGCACCTCTTAACAGCCACTTTCTGTGCCTGTGGGCTTGTTAAACTTTAGCATTAATATAAGTTTAATTAAATAATATACATACATATATATATTGATATCTACTTTCATGTTCCAGATGTTTTTAAGAGTTATCTAAGCTACAATCTTATGTGAATACTTATGTCAGAATTATATTCTATATTGTATTTTATATGGCATTTTTAGTTAATAGGCATATATATCATATATATAATTTCTATAAACAATGTTTAATACAAGATTTTATGCTAATTTTCTTCCTAGTGGAATGGCATATATCCAAAATTATATGTGCAGCACAAATTAAGGGGACATGAAGTTGAACAAAGAAGAGTGGTAAACCTGAGATGATTTGAGGGAAGAAATGAATATGATCAAAATAATGTCTGAAATTTCTTATGTTTTGGAATTCTTAAAGACTTAACAAATAATAAGAAAATAAATTATGATACAAAACAGAATTTTTTAAATTTTAAAGCATTAAAAATACATTTAAATATGAGATCCTCACATTTCACTGATTAAAAATTAAAAATAACCCTTATATTTTAGAATAGTTTGTACAACAAAGAAATAAAACAAGATAATAATTTCAAATATTCATGAGATATACTCAAATTTGAGCTTTTACATACTGTAGGTAAGAGTATGAAGTGACACATCTACTGTAGAACAAAATATAAATATAAGTATATAATATAATCTTCCCATTCAATTTTTGGGTGTGTATCAGCAATAAATAAAATTAACATATTGAAGTAATCTCTACATTCCTGTATTCACTATAGTGATACTAATAATAGCTAAGTTAAATAGGTTTTGTAAAAGTCCACTGATGAAGAAATAGTTGTAGAAAATGAGGTATATGCTTATAAATACAATTGAATCTTTATAATGAACAGTCTAACACCAATGCAACAACATGGATAAACTAGAAGTTATAAGCATTGAAATCATTTTTAATTTTTATTTTTTAATAATTTTATATATGAATTAAGAAAACTGTATTTGTATAATTTCCATCTCTTTTCCAACTCCTCCCAAAGCCTCCTGTTACCTCTGAAATTCTTAACCTTTCTTTTCGAATTAGTTATATACTTTAAATTTATGGTAGGTAAACAAAGGCAGAGGTCTATAATGTTTGAGAGTCTCTTGGAAGGCTATGATCAACAACTGGAAGGGAAGTTTTCCATGTTTGGCACTGGGGTTCTTTTAGATTGTCTAAGGGCTTGAGGGAAAGCATTATTACCTCATCTGTTATAACTCCATTTATTTTGTATTATATATGTATATAAAACATCTTTGGTGTTATTTGTCTCTCCTTCATCCCTCAACCTCTATATCCCTCCCATATCCCAGTTAGAGCTAATATTCCCTATTTTCTCCTTTTCCCTTTTATGATACCTGTTTTTTGAGTAAGACACATAGAGAGAAACAACGCATTATTTTCATTTACAGGACATTGAAAATTGCCAAATTCATAGAAGTAGAGTGCAGAACAATGATTGCTACAAATTAGTATCATAGGGAAATAAGGGTTATTCAATGTATATAGAGTTTCAGTCATGCAAGATGAATGGATGTTTGTTGACAATATCTTACTGCACTGTTATATTTTTTTCCTCATTTTTTTATTAAAGATTTCCATCTCCTCCCGTCCTCCTCCCCCTTCCCTCCCCTCCCTTCCACCCATACCCCCACTCCCTCCCTCTCCAGGTCAAAGAGCCATCAGGGTTCCCTTCACTATGTTAAGTCCAAGGTCCTCCCAAGTCCCCCTAAGTCCAGGAAGGTGAGCAACCAAGCTGACAAGGCTCACAGTGAGCCCGTCCATGCTGAAGAGTCCAAGCACATCGCCGTTGTCCTTGGTTTCTTAGTCCTCCGTCAGCCACATTTAGAGAGTCCGGTTTGGTCGCCTGTTCCATCAGTCCCATTCCAACTGGACTTGGTGGTCTCCCGTTAGTTCTGTCCCACTTTCTCAATGGGTGAACGCACCCCTCACAGTCCTGACTTCCTTGCTCATGATCTCCCTCCTTTTCGGGTCCTTGGGAGCTCAGTCCGGTGCTCCAATGTGGGGCTCTGTCATTTTCTCCATCCAACGCCAGGTGAAGGTTCTATGGTGATACGCAAGATATTCATGAGTATGGCAATAGGATCTGGACATTTCTGGCACCCTCTCCTCAGCTGCCCAAAGAACTAGCTGGGGGCATCTTCCTGGATACCTGGGAACCCCTCTAGAGTCAAGTCTCTGCCACCCTAGAATGGCTCCCTTAATTAAGATATATAATTCCTTGTTCCCATATCCACCCTTCCTATATCCCAACCATCCTATTCCCCCAAGCTCTCCCCATCCTCCACTTCACATTTTTCTCTCCCCATCCCTCCATCCCCCCATCCCACCCCACCCCCAAGTTCCCATTTTTTGTCCAGCAATCTTGTCTACTTCCAATATCCAGGAGGATAACTAATTCGGGATAAACCTACCCCAGGACCCAGCAATCCCACTCTTGGGAATTTACCCAAGAGATGCCCAATTACATTACAAAAGCATTTGTTCAACTATGTTTATAGCAGCATTATTTGTAATAGCCAGAACCTGGAAACAACCTAGATGCCCTTCAGTGGAAGAATGGATGAAGAAAGTGTGGAATACATCTTGAATTTTGCATGCAAATGGATGGAAATAGAAAACACCATCCTGAGTATGCTAACCCAGGCCCAAAAAGATGAAGATGGGATGTACTCACTCATAATTGGTTTCTAGCCATAAATAAAGGACATCGAGCCTATAATTCATGATCCTAGAGAAGCTAAATAAGAAGGTTAATCCAAAGAAAAACATATAGTTATCCTCCTGCACTGTTATATTTTTAAGAGGGCAAAGTTCATGATATATATATATCATATATATATATATATATATTACTAAAATAGAAAATTATGAGGCATGTTACATACTGTTAAATTTGTGTTTTTGTTTACCCAGTGATGGTTTGCATTTGTATGTAGAAATAGCTATGGCTTTTAGTATTATGATTTTCATGCATGTTATCAGGTAATGTCTATTTTAAAAGCTACTTTGAGGAGCCTTATTTCCCTCCTTTACTAACTTGAGCCATGTTTTGCATATTATGGCAATTGTTTTCTTGAAAAATAAAATAGACCTAAAAATAGCAGTATTTGATATTTTGAGCTAACTGCAATGTTTGGGGTTGTCTGTCTAACACATTGCAGAATATTCATCAGCATTCTTGATCTCTACCTGTTACAAATCACTATTGTTCACACACAACTGTGGTAATCCAGAAGAAAACTTAACATTTCCAAATGTTCTCTGTGTCACAAAATCCATGCTAAAACACAGCAGTTACAGATTATTGCAATAAGAAATTCTAATGATACAATTTATCTGGGTCTGAAGCCTTAATTTGAAATAGATTTTTAAATTAATTATTATTTTGGTTATATAATCTCATTAAGTACATTGTGATATCAGAATACTTAACATTTACCCTCCGATTAATTTTCTTAAGTTTTTGATTAATACATGTATACTTACATAACTTACATTTCAAATCAGAGCAACAGTTTCAAAATGATGCTTAACCTCATTTGCCAATATTATTGGATGTGGATTCAAGTATGAGACCTGCCTCTGCATGTATGTGTGTGCTCATGCATGTGCATGCTCATTTGTAAGTTCATATGTGTATGTATTTACATTTGTGTGTGTGTGTGTGTGTGTGTGTGTGTGTGTGTGTTTCCAGGAAGGATTTAGCTGATAAGGGAAGACTCTCTCCCAAGTAATTAGTACCTACCACCTTCTACCTAGTGCCTAAATATAAGGAAGTCCAAGAGACAAACTCCTTCTTTTTATATGCTGGACTTTAGCATTTCTTGTAGCATGATTAACAAAACCCCAGAGACAAAAATTGGGGTTCTCTGTCTCTTCTCATCTTGTATTCTTCTCTAGAGTTCGGATTAAAGGCATGTACCTCTACTGCCTGGTGTCTATTGCAAACTAGTGTGGCTACTGGGGTGTGTCACCACTGCCTGGTCAGCAAGGCTGACCAGGGTGGCTGTTTCACCCTCTGACCTTCAAATAAGCTTATTTATTAACATACTGATGAAATAATACTACAACGTATGATCAAACACATCTGTTCTGTTACCGTCACTGCTATTATCATCCCTTGCTGACATTATAATCTACCTATAGATTAGTGACTCATTAGGAATCCACCAAGTCTATAATACCTAATTAAGATACCTGAACCATCCAGCTTCATAGAGCACTTTCAACCATACTTATTTATTATATGTCCATGCATATCATGTACTTTCTGATACTTATTTTTCCCTTTATGACTTGTCCTTTTTGATGTCCTACAGTCATTTACATAACTGAAAGAATTTTACTGGTGCCTGAAGAAATTTGTATTAATATTTTAAAAAATGTGTTCCATATCCCTCAGCATAACTATTATGGCCTTGGTACATATATTTCCCAAATTACTTTTATAAGGAATGAAAGGTCTCTCACTTTGGTCACATTTGATTTCTGGCATGATTCATACTCCTGCTATGCCATCCACCAATGGAAAAAGTGATGAGTCAAGGTCAAGATCAGTGAGGAGGAAAAGGTTGACATGACAATGTTGTGAAATGAATCTGATCTAAAGATTTGGTTCTAACTTATATCACTAGAAATTACAATGGCCTGTTTTATAATCTGGAAATCTGTATATTGCTTTTCAAGTCACTATTTGTACTTTTGTTTCCAAAATTTTTCTTTTCTTTTTTTTTTTTTCCAAAATTTTATTGTGACTTATTCAATCCTTACCTTATGTTTATGTCCTTAAGTACATGATGTAGGTGTGTCTTCTATATATCTAATGATTTCATTGGTTAATTAATAAAAAAAAAACTGCTTGGCCTGATAGGTCAAAACATAGGTGGGAGGAGTAGACAGAACAGGATGCTGGGAGTAAGGCAAGATGCTTCAGTCAATCGCCATGCCTCTCCTCTCTGGGACAGTTGCCATAAAGCCAGCCACCAGGTCAGACATGCAGAATCTTTCCCGGTAAGATACCACCTCGTGGTGCTACACAGATTACTAAATATGGGTTAAAACAAGATATGAGAATTAGCTAATAAGAGGCTGAAACTAATGGGCCAGGTAGTTTTAAAATGAATACAGTTTGTGTGTTGTTATTTCGGGTCATAAGCTAGCCAGGCAGCAGGGAACTGGGCTGCAGGAACACAGCCCACTGCTCCTCACTATAAGTACAATGACTCAGTGGCATTGTATCTTGCCAAATAGCAAGTGTACCAGTCTTGCTAGAGAATCTCGGGTGGCCTTAAAGAGAAAGGACAGAAATAATGAATATAATCAAACTAACTCTTATAGAGGAATCTGTGATGTGAAGAACAGAAATCATCAAAGACCCATGGCAACAGCTAAAAGTATATGGTATGTCACTTGACTCTTTTAAGAGTGACCTAAATGAAGTCACTGTGAAGCTCAGTGATCTCACTGTCCAGAAGTTTTTTGTACTTTCGAGAGTATGTTTGGTTTTCTATACCTTTACCCTCTTCCATGGCCCGAAGTGCTTCATTAGGAATCATGTTTGTCACTCACCTCAAGAATTAATGTGTCCTTTTCCTTCTTCATATAGCATATTCATTGTAGTGAGCAACAAGCACTATACAAATGCAGTATAATACATATAATACAATATAGTGAGTTCAATTATAATGAAGTTGGTATACTAGGGGTACAAAGAAGCAATCAGATATTCTCTCTGAGAGGTGTGATATAGACTTTTATCTTTAAGCCCTATAATTGCTGTCTGCTTGTGAAAATTTTACAAACATCACACAAACAGTGAAAGATGCATATAACCATGTTCTGATTAAAATATTGCCTCTGTCACAATTCAAACTTCCTTATTCACCGAGTATAAATAAGTATTATAAATGCAAATCACAGATTTACACTGTGGGTCACAGAAACTAGTTATAATCAACACCATTCCTATTACTTCTCATTGATTCCTACATGCACGGGTCCTTTTAATTGAAGACCTTCATCAAAAGTTTCACCTCCAAGCTGAAGGCTATGTTATATCATTAACACATATTTTATTATTCCATTAGGATCACACTCTGAATGTTGTGGAAGATGATTAGTCCTTTGTGTACAATAACTTTTAATACAATTTTTATGTCTTGATATAAATAAGCTGTTTGTTCAAGTATATGTATAATAAAATATTCTATGACTGAGTCAAGCACTTTGTAATTCCTTTCTTAATTGTGCTAGACATGACCCTGCAGGAAGGAATGTCACACAGATATTTGATGACTTCACTCAACTTGCTCACATGTGCACCTCCTAATAAGATGTTGCTAATTTTGTCTTCATTGCCAATATTTTAATGATTTAAGACTATCACAGTCAAAGAGAAGAAATGCAATAAGCCCATAGATGCCCTGCATATCTGTCCTCATGGCTACACTTTGCAGGTGTCATTTATGGCAGCAACCGGGTGGCTAATGATAGACACTGGCTAATGTTAATCAACAAAGTCTATATGTTTGCTTACTGCCACTCTGATGGTTGAAGAGCATTAAGATGCTAAAGAAATATGGTCATAGTATATTCTACAACATCTTTCCATTCATCAGACTTTAATTTTTTCCTTCACTGTTTATGTTCTAATATTCTTTTCTCCTTCCAACCTAAGAAGCAAAGAGCCTAACCATCTTGTTTAATATAACATTTGAACTAATTTCTTTTCAACATAAAGAAGATAAATATATAGAGAATGTCAGAGTCTTCCAATATTATAAAATAAGGATGATAGATTAACACAAGAAAGTTTTGCATAGAAAGACACACAAAAGCCATTTAATATTTTTTTTTCAAAACCACCAAGAACTCTTTGCACTGAAAATTTTGTGTTAATCTCAGGGAAATTGCAAATTGTTTCATTTAAATTATATAACTTTTACTGAATCCATGCAGTAGGAAGATAAGAAGAATAAAGATTTCTTTAAGATATATATATATATATATATATATATATATATATACATACATACACACACACACACACACACACACACACACACACACACACATATATATATATAAAATTTTAGGTAAACATAAAAGAATATGATGGACTATAGCTATTTCAAGTATTTATAGTATTATTTACCCTGCTTCAATCCCTTTCTATCAATATTGACCTCTTCTTCCCCTTCCCAGTTAGGACCTCCCTACTCTGTTCTTTCCACTTCTCCCTTCACATCACCTGTTATTACACACACTAGGACTACCACACTGTGAGGTCCCCTTTTACATTACTGGATTCTAAAGTTATTCCAGGTTCCTCAGTCTGAAAGTTTAGAGGTAGAATTTACAAACAGAGAATATATGGCATTCATCTTTCTGATTCTTTGTCATATCAGTCTGTATAATAGTTTCTAGTTCCATATATTTGGGAATAAGTAGAACTTATTATTAGAGTTTTACTTTTATAGGACATAACAATTTAGATACTTTGGCTTTTTAAAAAAAACAGTGAATGTTAAGCCACTGAAAATATTAAGGACTATAGGACTTTTATAGATGTACTATACTTTATATTATGAAACTAACACCAAACCTTGGGAATGAACAAAGATATTTGAGGGGTAATTTGTCACAACTATAGAAAAAATGTGAACATAATGCTAGATAGCAGGCTCTCATTTTAGCTTCAGAAATGAGTCTCCTAATTTTCCATTTGTCATTAACCTAGTGATTTTTGTCATTAATCTTCAATTAAGTTTTGACAGTGTCATAATATGCACAAAATCTTGTCCAATTCCACATTCCTTATGCTTATTCCTCTTGCTAGTCTCTTCCAAGCTCACAAAGATAAAAAATAGAGTGTATTATATTCTTCTTCATCTTAGACTATTTCCAGTTTGTCACAGTAAACATTTTAACAACTGCAGCATACAAGTGGCCATTAGCCTACCAATTTCTGTAAACAAGATCCTCTTTAAAAAAATTTAAATAGTAAATAATGCAACTCTAAAATTTCATGTATAAGACATTTGTTGTGGTTATTTTAATATTAACTTACTTAAGTCAGGATTCCCAGGAAGACTAGTAGCTACACATACATTTTTTTTTTGCTAGAAAATGATTTTAAGTGAATCATTTTAAAGGGAATAAAACAAGACAAATGAACAAGAAGATTTGAATAGTTGTGGGATTCTAATCAAGGTGTTCACTGCAGGCTATCTCACAAGAATTTATTGTGCCAATATTTTCCTCCATAATTGACCTGAATCAAGGCAAAGTGGTAGAGTATTCCCTTCTCATACTGGTCAGTAATTAGTCATTTGATGCAAGTTGCTACTTTAGAAAGAGTATAACTTTATGTGAGATCAATTCTATTGGTCATGGTCAAGTCACAGAGTGAAAATCAGTTATGAACCTTTAGCTACTGGGTTAATTCTGAGGAGTATGTTTGGATAGAGACCTTCGCCATGTACTCCAGTTTCTAAAGTGTATAGTCATCTGTGATTATGGATTGTATTATACTTAAAGCAGTTTTGTTTTAAGTCTCTTTTTTTCAACAGCACACTTTAAAACAAAATGAAGCATTCAGTGGTATTTTTCAGTCAATAAATATTTATGGAATGCCTATTATGACAAGCACAATGATGGGCACTAAGAATATAGTCATAAACATTCTACACTTGAAAGAATAAAATCATCCCCCTTCAGTTCCACCAGATGGAGACTGGAAATTAGAATAATCTTTGACTTAGAATTTAGTCATTATAAAAACTATTTTCAAAGCTTCAGCTGCATCATTCTGTAGTTAAAGGAAAGAATATAAAGAAGTATATGACTCAGCAAACATGTTACTTCCTAATCTCAATTGGCAAAAAATTAGTTGAAAGGGAGCTGGCTATGAAAGCAATGAAGAAGAGGAGAAATCAACATTTCTTTGTATAATAAAAGATCTGGCATCTACATGAAAGAAATTATGTAAATTATATATATGATAATTCATAGACTGAGACTACAATAGGATTTAAAATCAATAATTGAAATTTTTCTTTGGTTTTATTAAGAAAGAAGTACATATAGTATACTTCACTACTGGATTTGATGAACTTTGACAAATTATTATATTCACCTAAGAAGAAATAAATGCATAAATAGAACATTTCTATCAGTATTGCCATGTATTTTATTGTATGTCTTTGCATTATAGATTATTAATCCTTTACTTATCTGATCCTTGTAATATGATTTTTGTTCTTTTCTGGTTTTAAATAATGATTATACAACATGTAGTGTTTTATGTCTTTTTATTTTTACTTTTTAGACTTAACTCACCAAAGGAAGACATATATACTCATAGGTTCTTTGTTCATAAAAAATTCAGCCTAGAAATAATCAAGCTGCTCATTAGCAATCCAAAGAATAACAACCTGTGTTACAAGCTTACAACAGAATACTATTCAGCAATAAACTATAACAATCTTTTAACATCTAAGGAGATTATATTTTGTTTATATAATAAATTATTCTTTTTCTTTTGCCAATAAGTTAAATTTAAAAAGTAATAGTGTTAGACATATTTAGGTATTATATTTTAGAACAATGTTTTAGATTCTGAGCATCCAAAAAAATAACAAATGGTAAATAGTCCTAATTTTCTTCTGAGAACATGCCTTTTGTTATTGCTGGTTATATACTCATGACTCTCTTGTAAACAATCTAAAGTTGTTTTAGGCATAAATTTGATAGAAACAGGAAGTGTTTGATTGAGAGAAGTAAAATTCCTTACATGGCCCTGTGGTTGTTCTTGGCATTGGAGTTGCTTCATTTGTCTGCAACAACATCCTAAATATACATATTGAATCATCTTATAAAACTCTAGATTAAGATAATTAGGATAGAATTAAAGTCTTTAATGCATTATTTTTCAATGCACATTACCCATTTTATTTTGAAATCACATTACTTATTTATGGCAGTATTAATTTTATGAATATAAGCAAAAAATCAAAGAATTATCAATATTGTACATATAAACTATGTACCTATGCTTTTGCATTTATATTTTGTATTTGTATTATCTATCAGTTATTACTAATAAAAATATTATTGATAAATGTCAATATTTTTGTAACTATTTCCTAGGAATTGAAACTTTCCCTCCAAGAGAAAGGCTCTTTAAGACTCAGGAAGTAAATGTTATATAAATGAATCAGTAAAAAATATGTCTTAGGAGTCTCTTGAAACTTGCAAAGGTTGCATGACCAGTAACAATTTCTGGGCAGAAAGAATTTTTGTGAGACTGACTGAACTCTAACAGACTAAACTTTATTTAAATAAGTGGTTCTCAGCCTTCCTAATGTTGTGACCCTTTAATATATTTCTTCATGTTGTGGTGACCTTCAGTCATAAAATTGTTTTTCTTGCTACTTTATAACTGTATATTTGCTACTGTTATAAAATATCATGTAAATATCTGTTTTCCAATGATCTTAGGTGACCCCTGTGAAAAGGTTATTAGACATCCCAAAGGAGACATAATTCAAGGGTTGAGTCCTGCTTCTTTAAATTATTCAGTAGGTTCCAGGAGTACATCTTTTGTAATCATTGAATATTGTGGCGCAGGTGATTCAGTTGCCTTTGTGTCACTCATACTCTTAAAAGTAACTCCTTACCAATGTTGTGGTACGTTACCTCAATAAACCCACTGATTAAATAAACTACACTTTAGTTGATTAATTTAGCCTCTCATTGTTGCTCTGTCTGAGGGATATTTGTTCACTAGTCCCTACTAAAAGTCAAGCACTTTCTATAATCAATAGTCTGATATTAAGTGTATTTGTGTCATACAGGTCTATAGTTCTGAAAGTATTACATGTTTGTAATTGTGTCACACAAAGGAATACTATTTACATAAAAGTTCCCACTGCTCTAATTGTTTATTCATTCCTCAACCACTGATGACTATTGATTTTTTCTATTATATTTATTCTTTCATTTCCAAAATGTTATGTAGTTATAATAATATACCATGAAGCATTTTCATATTGACCTCTTTCACTTAATAACAAGGATTTATTTATATCTTTAACAATTAATGTCATAACAGCTGATTTACTTTTAGTTCTAAATAACAAGCATGAATGTACAACATACATATAAATCAGAAAGTATCTCACAATTCGCTATCCAAAACTTACCCATTAAATTTGGATATTGACAGTTTTGGCCAATTACCAATGAAAATGTTAAAATTATGAAAAGTCTTTTGTTACACAAATATTAAATTCTCTTTTGATCCATTTTTTCAGTAGTTTTTTTAATGTTGTAGGTCTTTTACATTAAGTTATTCTAGTAGTTGCTTTAGTACATTATTAATTTTTTTCCTATTTCTATGTGTGTGTGTGTATGAATGTGTGTGTTTATTCTAGACAGATTTATGCAATTGTGCTCATGGAGGTCAAAGAACAATTTGTTGGAGTGACTTTTCTCCTTCCACAATGTTGGTTATGTAGAACTATGAACATATTTATGTGAATAAATATTAGCTTGGCAATTACTGCACTAGCTATTAAAAGAATGACTAATTAAAGACTTGAATATGGCAGCTACTTATTCATTCTCTGTCTTCCCAGACCCAAAATAAGCACACTGAAACTATATTAATTGCAACCGTGTTTGGACAATGACTCTAGTGTCTTCCTAGCTAGTTATTATAACCTAAATTAACCCATTTCTTTTATTTTATATATTTTTATTGATTATATTGAGTTCTACATTTTTCTATGTCCTTCTAACTGCCTCTCCCCTCCCCTTCCACCCTCTCCATGGTCCCCATTCTCCCAAAGTACATATTTTGGATTAATTCAGCTGCATTTATAAACAAATATCTTTTAGCAGCTGTTGTTCCTTCCTCAGCATTCAAGCAATTCAAATAGAACATAATAACATACAGTATCCAGACTCTCTGTGTGTTTTCCATCTTTTATGTGGCTTTATGTAAGCCTCTATTTCTTTTCAATTATTTTTAACTTTTGGCTTTTTGAGTCAGGTTTTCTGTGTATCTTCAACTGTTCTGGAGCTCCCTCTGTAGACCAGGCTGTCCATGAACTCACAGAGATATGCCTGCTTCTGCCTTACAAGTATGGGGATTGAAGGTGTGTGACAGCACACCTTGAATTCACAGAGATCTATCTGCCTCTGCCTCCCAAGCATTGGGATTAAAGGCATGTGCCACCATACCTTGAAGTCACAGATGTCTGCCTGTCTCTGTTTTACAAGTATTGGGATTAAGGGTGTGTACCACCACATTCAAATACTCCATTTTTTTATTTTAAGGACTTTAACTTTTTTTTTTCATTTTTTTCTCATTTTTTAATTAAAGATTTCCATCTCCTCCCCTCCTCCTTCCCCTTCCCTCCCCTCCCTTCCACTAATACCCCCACTCCCTCCCTCTCTAAGCCAAAGAGCCATCAGGGTTCCCTTTACTATGTTAAGTCCAAGGTCCTCCCAACTCCCCCTAAGTCCAGGAAGGTGAGCAACCAAGCTGACAAGGCTCACAGTGAGCCCTTCCATGCTGTAGAGTTCAAGCTCATCGCCATTGTCCTTGGTTTCTCAGTCCTCCTCCACTGTCAGCCACATTCAGAGAGTCCGGTTCGGTCCCCTGTTCCATCAGTCCCATTGCAACTGGACTTGGTGGTCTCCCGTTAGATCTGTCCCACCGTCTCAATGGGTGAACGCACCTCTCACGGTCCTGACTTCCTTGGTCATGATCTCCCTCTTTTTGCTCCTCATAAGGACCTTGGGAGCTCAGTCCGGTGCTCCTATGTGGGGCTCTGTCATCTTCTCCATCCAACGCTAGGTGAAGGTTCTATGGTGATATGCAAGATATTCATGAGTATGGCAACAGGATCTGGACATTTCTGGCACCCTCTTCTCAGCTGCCCAAATGCTAATTAACCCAATTAAAAAATGGGGCACTGAACTGAACAGAGAATTCTCAACAGAAGAAGTTCGAATGGCCAAAAGACAAGGGCATGCTCAACCTCCTTAGCAATCAGGGAAATGCAAATCAAAACAACGTTGAGATACCATCTTATACCTGTCAGATTGGCTAAAATCAAAAACACCAATGATAGCCTTTGCTGGAGAGGTTGTGGAGTAAGGGATACACTCATCCATTGCTGGTGGGAATGCAAAATTGTGCAACCGCTTTGGAAAGCAGTGTGGAGGTTTCTCAGGAAATTTGGGATCAACCTACCCCAGAACCCAGCAATCCCACTCTTGGGAATTTACCCAAGAGATGCCCAATCATACTACAAAAGCATTTGTTCAACTATGTTTATAGCAGCATTATTTGTAATAGCCAGAACCAGGAAACAACCTAGATGCCCTTCAGTGGAAGAATGGATGAAGAAAGTGTGAAATATATTCATATTAGAGTACTACTCGGCGGTAAAAAACAATGATATCTTGAATTTTGCATGCAAATGGATGGAAATAGAAAACACCATCCTGAGTGAGCTAACCCGGGCCCAAAAAGATGAAGATGGGATGTACTCACTCATAATTGGTTTCTAGCCATAAATAAAGGACATCGAGCCTGTAATTCATAAAAAATCCTAGAGAAGCTAAATAAAAAGGTGAATCCAAAGAAAAACATAGTTATCCTCCTGGATATTGGAAGTAGACAAGATTGCAGGACAAAAAAATGAGAACTTGGGGGTGGGGTGGAATGGGGGGATGGGCAGATGGGGAGAGAAAAGTGTGAAGTGGAGGATGGGAAGAGCTTGGGGGAATAGGATGGTTGGGATATAGGAAGGGTGGATATGGGAACAAGGAATTATATATCTTAATTTAGGGAGCCATTCTAGGGTTGGCAGGGACTTGACTCTAGAGGGGTTCCCAGGTGGCCAAGAAGACTTTAACCTTTTTATTCAGTCTCCCAAGCTTGCATAAATTTTTAACACACTGTAAAACATTTAGAGGTTTTCTTCATCTTTCAATCTCTCTTTACTGTACATCTCTCTCTTTTTCTGACCACATGAGTCTTTAATTTGCTAAGCAATTTGGGTAGGATTAAAGCCATGGCTTTGATGGCTGGATCCAGCCAATTCCTTAGCTTTCTGAGATTCCAGCCTTTTGGTAGAGGTATCTGCTGTAGCCATGATTATTGCCACAACTTGATGGTGTTTCAAAGTCCCTGCCAGCAAGAAAGCTGAAGCAATGTGCTCACAAACCACATTCGAATGTTCTGTAGCCAGACATTCTGCCTGAAAGAGTCAGTTTGCCCTGGCAGGATGGCCCAGAAAGCCAGCATTTTAAAATGGTGTGACTTTTTTTTCCTGCTACAACTGTAACCAAAAATCATGTGATCAGCTTTTCATCAACACTCTTTAAGTGTTTCTTGGCAGGACCTCTTAAAAGAGCTTCAAGGTTTTGCAGCTAAATCTTAGTCAGGAATCCTCTTTTAAATGAGAGCACGTGCCTCTAGCAAGCAGAGCCCACCTGTGAAAGTGCTGCTATCAATAAGCCATGCTTAAATCTATTATTTTCATCTAGAATTACTTCCCAAGTAATTTATGTGGATACAGGTGTCCATATGGGTACCAAATGTTGTCTGAGTTTTTCTGTCCTGCCAGGTTCCCACAGTAGTTAAGTCCCAAAGAAATCACACAGAGTTCTACGTAAGTTATAAACTAATTGGCCCTTTAGCTCAGGCTTCTTATTAACTTCTACAGCTTATCTTAGCCCCTTATGCTTATCTGTATTAGCCACATAGCTCAGTACCTTTTTCAGCAAGGCAGTCACATCTTGCTTGTTCTGTTGCAACATCACAACTGCAGATCAATGTGCTTCCTTCTTCCCAGAATTCTGCTGTTCTCATTGACCCACCTCTACATTCTGTCTTGTTGTTCCGCCTATACTTCCTGCCTGGCTACTGACCAATCAACATTTATTTAAAATATAATTGACAGAATATAGACATTTGTCCTACACCACTTAACTATCATTTTACTATTACAGGATCCCATAGAAAGAACATCACCCCCATGACAGCTGGAAGTAATTCTAGAAGATGATGTTCTCTCTCCCAACAAAGTTTTTCCTCAGGGTTAGGGATATCAATTAGGGGTTGATTATAACTGGTATAGGGTTTGGGGGTTGAGGTAGAAATTTTGTAGGCTCAGGGATCTGTTTTTTTAAAGGGGAGAAATTGGATGGGGTAATAGGAAAATTAGTTTGAATTTACACTAAAATAATAGTAATAGAGTGAATACTTTTGAGCTGTTATTCATAAGCAACTTACAATGGTGTAAATACTTGTATATTACTACAAGTTCAAAATATTTGTTATATTGAATATACTATTTCTCTTTATAATATTTGTATGCCATGACAGTGCGGGCTGGAACCAAGAAACTCTGCGGAAGGTGTCCGGATTGAATGAATGCACAGAGCACGCGGTTGAGGTGGAACAGCTTTTTTATTGTCCTGCTGGGGCTGGCTTTTATACCATGGCACCAAATGAAGAAGGGGCTGCAAAGGGACTGTAACCTGACCCTGGCAGGGATCAAGGAACAGTCACCATGCACTCAAAATTCCTTCCATCCCCCACTCCAGAAGCAGAGGGAATTTATTATGTTTTCTTTGCAGATAAGCACCTCAAATGGGGGCAGGGATTTCATAACTCGGGGCTGAAGTTTTCACAATTCCCCCTACTTTATTTTATAATGAGGTATCCTGTCTTAGGTCCTGTGAGGGAAGTACCTTCCCTTACCCGTCATAGGCCCCCCCATGCCCTGTCTTAGGTGGGGGGTCTCCCCACAGGTTGCCCATCCTTGGAGACCCTCATTTTTTTCAGCATCTACAGCCACACCTCATGACTTCCGGGAGAGTCATGCCAGACTGAGTAACACCTGATGGTGAAAAAGCTCAGTCAGGGTGAAGATGTTTAGGACTCGTTTTAAGAGGAGCAGGCCTACTGCCACCCCTACTAATCCCAAGATCCCCAGGGATAAGGCACCTCCCCATCGCTGTGCCCAACCCCCAATCTGGGCCATGGTATTCCACCATCCCTCAGCAGATACAGGTTTAACACAAGTTTCATTAATTGCAATAATTTGATGTACCAAAGAGTGTATAAAGTTTTTAAGGCGTTTCACCTCAAAGGACATATTTTTCACTTCCATAAGGGTCACACAGGCAGAATGATAAAAATGAGAACATGAGAAATGAAAAAATGAGAAGCTTGTTGCACCATCCACAACACATTAATCTGTTCCTGAAATAAGGCCGTTTGCTGATTTAAATTTAACATCCCCAATTGAATGTGTGAGTTAATGGTATTTTGAGTTTCTAAGGCCTGGGTAACATGGGCAGCAAGAGTGTTAACAGTCTCTGCAGTAGCTGTACTCTGGGACACGGTGATTCCTTCAATGGTGGTGGCTGTGGCTGATATGGCAATAGCTGTGATGACTGTGGCGGTGATCCCAAAGTCTCTTCTTTCTCTATATAAGATAAGCTCTCGTCCATCATGTGGGTTTTCTACCACCAGGGGAACCAGGGCAGGAATTCTCACCAACAGCAGGGACTCTTCCTTCGGGGACCAGCAATTGCTCAAAAAGCAGGAGCTTGAAGAACAATTAAGGACACCATCCTCTCCGACTGACCCATTAAAGGAGACAAACATAAAGGGAGGTAGAACACAAGCTAGGCTGACAATAGAGAAATTCATTCCCGCTGCATAATTAGCCTGGAAGGAGATTTCAAAGATGTCCGATGTGTTCTATCAGGCTGTAGCATTGAAGGCCAAGCCCCTTTGAATGGCTAAAGACCTAATATCTGTACATGCACGAGAGCCACAGAGAAACATGCCTGCGAACGTAGGTGAAACCCCTGCCATATTTGGGTTTCTATAGGAATAATCAAAGGCCCCTTCCAAGGAGTTTTTAAAGGTAGGTCGGTGACCAAACCACCATAAATATTTATCTCCCTCCAATTTCCATGGTTCCTTTGGAACACAATTTCCCCAAGGCAATGGTAAGTATAATCTGCAGGATTGTGGTATCTTCCAACATAAGGGAGCTGGTATCGGAGGGGTATGAAGTCCAGAAACATTTCTTTTAAAATTTATTGGGTAAAAGATATCTCTCAATCCAAAACAAGGATGTCCAGAAGAATTAGAAGAAAAGTCTCCCAGAGAATAATTACTAAGGACCACACATGGTCCAGAAAGGGAGACACTAGGCATAGCTGAAATATTGCTAATCCTCCGGAAGCAGAGGACATGGGATATATCAAACATTAAATTACCCAGAGAGGATCTTTCTAATGCTGTATTCGCTGAAAGAACTCCCAAGGTATAATGGTAGAGTAAAAGGATGGAAAAACAGAGCTTATTTTATATACTGGTATCAGTATGGGTGGATTCCTCACCAGTGCCCATCTCAGGGCTCCCTCGATGTTCTTCACTTGAACCCATATTATCAGGGCCATTAGGGACCGACTCCACTGGCTGAACATTCCGCTCTGGCACCCAGATGGGTATTTTTGGTTCCTGGAGGGAAGACACAAATGGCTCCCCTCACCCTAGCCAGCTTGGGTATGGGTGATTGCCATTGTCCTGTGATACTATCCTTCCATATAACCCAGCCCAGAGATTGGGAGGATTTCTGCCAATGTCTTTCCATTGCTCATAGACCTTGTTTATCTACTGTTAAAAATTTAAAATGTATAAAATTGTAGATAATTGGGTATTTGGGAAGGTGATATACTCCCCCTTCTTTATTTTACAAAAAAAAAAAAACTGTTTAAGAGTAGCATGAGTGCACTCCACTATGGCCTGTTCTCTGGGATTATGTGGAATTCCAAAGGTATGTGTAATTTATTGTTCTTGGCAAAATTTTGCAAACCGTTGGCTGGTATAAGATGGTCTGTTGTTTGTTTTGAGAAAGTCTGGGATGCCCATATAGGCAAAAGCCTGTAGGCAATGGGCAACAATTTCCTTAATCTTTTCCCCTGAATGTAGGGATGCATAAATTACCTAGGAATAACTGTCTATAGAGACATGTAAAAATTTAAGTCTGACAGCTTGGGTCAAATGGGTAACATCCATCTGCCAAATGTGGTTAGGACGGAGGCCTCGAGGATTAACACCCTCCTTGGGGGCATTATGAAATGGGGCACAAGCTGGACATTGGGACGTGATTTGAGTAGCTGTGGCTAGAGAACAGCCAGAGTGAAAATTTAGAGAAGAGGCATTTAAATGATACTTTTCATGAAGATGACGGGCTCGTTGTTCCTCAGAAAGGAACAACGCCATTGGGCGGTGAGGGAATCAGCGAGCTTATTTCCCTCTGCCAAGGGCCCTGGCTGATGAGTATGGGCCCGAATGTGGCCAACAAAGGCAGGAAACACTCTTTGGCATATAAGACTTTGCAGCTGAACCAAAAGGTGGAAAACCTGAGAGGTAGGTAATATGTATGGCAAGGTTTCCAATGGCCCGACAATTCTTGCCACATACATACTATCAGTATACAAGTTGATAGGTTGATCCTTGAAAAGAGAAAAGGCCATAAGGTAGGCAGTGAGTTCTGCAGCTTTGGCAGAAATTGGACCTAGGGGCTGCTTTTCTTTAATTGAATCAGAGACTACCACTGCATAGCCCTTGGAAGAACCGTCAGTGAACACTGAGTGCACTCCCTTAAGGGGGAAGTTTTTAATAAGTTTTGGAAAGATAACAGGATGATTCTTAAAAAAGGAAATTAAATGGGAATCAGGATAATGGTTATCAAAAATGGCTCCAGTGGTGGCAATGAACAAGGTCCATACATCTTGAACCCTCTGTAGCCTTGTTATTTCCTCTTTTTCATAAGGGATTAGAAATTTTTTGGGGATCCTGCCAAAAACTTGTAAACTAAAATTATATGCCTTCCATAGGAGCTGCAGCACCATTTCATAATACAGAGTCACCACCTTCTTAGGGGAAGCGGGTAAATGTAGCCAATAAATGGGTCCCCCTTGCCAAAAAACACCAGTAGGAGAAAATTGTGAGGAAAAGACCATGAAATAAAAAGGGCAGGCATAATCGAGGCGGCAGAGATGTGCTCACTCAAGAGCATTAAGCAAGGCATATAGGGCTTCTTTTGCCGCTGGAGTCATGACCCTGGGGGAGGAAGGGGAAGGGTCCCCAGGCAGCATGTCATAAAGGGGATTAAGAGCTCCCGTAGGAATGGAAATGGAGGAACAGATCCACTGAACATCTCCCAATAATCTCTGCCAGTCATGGAGGGTCTGCAAATGGGAGCAATCCAGCTGCAGCCTCTGAGGCTGAAGCCCGATGAGATGAATTGGATTTAAAAGCCCAGATAGGAATGGGGGGGGGGGCTGCATCTGCACCTTCTCTGGAGCCAAAATGAACCCATGTCCCTCCAGAAGGGTCTGTAACTCTGCAAACATTAATCCTCGTTTGCTGGTGCTACGAGAAGTATATCATCCAATATAAACGAGGACACTAGGGAAGAAGGAAAACTTAGGCTGAAGTGAATCCAAACAAGCTGCAACATATGTTTGACAAATCAAAGGACTGGCAACCCTGTCCTGGATTGTTAGGGTCAGGAATTTTTATAACAGGGGCAATCATTGGGCACCACTTAAAGCCTCCATGGGGAGCCTCCTCTTAGTAGAGCCTCCTCTGAGCCCAACCAAGTGGGAGGGGCTGGAGAGGTCCTGAACTGGTCAGAAAGAGGATAGGGAGGGGGCTTGTCCTGCTCCCCAGAGGTCCCTTTTGTCTTTTCTTTTAAACGGGCCCTGCATCATTCCCACTGTAGCGCTGCGATTTCTCCCTCCAAAACTTCTTCTTCTGAACCTGTTGATTCCCCCAAGCTCTCTTCAAAATAAGACAAAGAAGGGTAGAGGCGTGTTTGCACCGAAGAATTTTGCACTCTCTCATGGGTGGACCAACCCCTCGCAGTCCTGACTTCCTTGCTCATTTTCTCCCTCCTGCTCTTCAACTGGACCTTAGGAGCTCAGTCCAGTTCTCTAATGTAGATGAACCCAAAGAAAAACATATATTGGTCCTCCTGGAAATTGGAAGGGGACAAGTTCACAGGGCAAAAGTTGGGAGGATGGGGTTGGGAGTGGGGATGGGTTGGAGAAAGGGGAGAGGGGGAGAGAGAAGGGAGAAGGGAAGGATTAGGGAGAGCTTGGGGTTGTGGGATGGTTGAGATAGAGGAAGGGTGGATATGGGAGCAGGGAAGAAGATATCTTAATTAAGGAAGCCATTTCAGGGTTGGTAAGAGACTTGGCTCTAGAGGGGAATCTGAGGTGTCCATGAAGTTGTCCCCAGCTAGGTCCTTGGGCAGTAGAGGAGAGGGTGCCTGAACTGGCCTTGTCCCATAGTCACACTGATGAATATCTCTAATATCACCATAGAACTTTCATCTGGCAATGGATGGAGATAGAGTCAAAAGAATTTTTTTTTTTTTTTTTTTTTTTTTTTTTTTTTTTTTTTTTTTTTTTGGTTTTTCGAGACAGAGTTTCTCTGTGGCTTTGGAGCCTGTCCTGGAACTAGCTCTTGTAGACCAGGCTGGCCTCGAACTCACAGAGATCCGTCTGCCTCTGCCCTTTGATAAATACAGTGACCCAGGGCTAGAAAAGATGGTGAAAATAAAATAAATTTGAACCCTCATACCTAGGGACAATATTTATATCACCTTCTTAAATCCTAGGAAACATTATAGAAAATGAGAGAGAGTGAAACTTGTAATGGATAACAGGAGAGGGGCTGTGAAATATCAGGACAGACATGTTAATCACAGACTCCCAGTAGTTGTGCATACTGGCAGAATGTCTACAGAAATATGCCACTCTTGTCATTTATAGATGGGGAAGGGACTCATCGGGGTCTACCATATACTACTGTTCCATTGGCAACTACAGATTCTGCAAGAAGAATAAGCATAGTATTGTTAGTGAACACTCTGGTGATTCCATAAGGTTATGACAATTTCAAACTCAGAATCACACAGATATCTCTGCTTTAACTCTTTGAGAAATGAAATGAAATGAAACTAATAAACAGGAAAAACAGATTTACAGAGGGGAAAAGTAAAACGATGGGGTAAAGGGGATTTAAGAGAGGGTACATGAGGCAATTGGACCAAAATACATAGTGAACATGCATGAGATTGTGAAAGAACAAAATGTACTGATGAAATAATTATCTCTATCCATTGATAAGCAAATAGTTCCTTAAATAGGAAAATAATATAGACCTAGTTACTGACATAATCTCAAAATACCTAACACAAATAATAATATTCCTCACAACCCAATCATAAAACCATGGAATCAGTTGCTCAAGGCAGAAACAAGAACTCTGGATGCCATTTTCCCTATTATTTTTCACCTTCTGAAAAATGAATTCCTAATGACATTAGCCTGAAAATTCTTAGGAAAGAGACATATACTTGGCTGATTTACCCTACAGGAAATAACAAGTACTTGTGGAATATTTATTTATTTATTATAATAGTTATTGAATTGAAATTTTTGTAGGATATTCAAAAACATCTATTTTTAAATATGACATTAAAATTTTAATGTAATTTTTGAATGTAAAATTGACATTAACTTTATTAGAATAGACTAATAAACAAATTCATTCACTTTTCCCATCTAGAATATCATGGAGACAAAAAAATATTTCTAATATAGCCATACTTTAAGAGAGGGAATTTAGAGGGTATTTTAATTTCATTTTTTTCTTGGATAAAATACCCTAACAAAAAGCACCCGAGGATAAAAGTTATTATATGATTTGTTATTCTAGGTTACTTTCCATACTGCAGGGAAATTACATTATCAGGAACTTGAGATGTCTATAGTTGATAGCAGAAAGCAAATGAATTATTTCTCCACTTTCCTCTAATCTTGTAAAATCCAAACTACCCATTTTTAGTCTGGGTCCTCCTCCATAAATTAGTATAATCGAAGTAGTCTCCCATAGACATCCATAGACAGACCATCTTGATCCAGCTAATTCTTCATTGAAACTTTCTTTACAGTTATTTTTTTGCTTGTGTTAGTTAACAATTAAAGCTATACACTTCATGGTATCCAGGCCCATCCCTTTTTGAGTATTATTTGCAGTTATATGTGCTTCCTACTGATGGAAGACTCTCATTGGTTAATAAAGAAATTGCTTTGGCTTTTTGAAAGGGCAGAAATTAGATAGGTGGAGTAGAGAGAACAGAATGCTGGGAGGAAGAGAAGTTAGTCAGATGCTTCAGGCAGACACCATTCCTCTCGTCTCTGGGACAGATGTCATGGATCCAGCCACCAGGTCAGACATGTTTTATCTTTCCTGGTAAGCTACTACCTCATGGTGCTACACAGATAACTAAATATGGGTTAAAGCAAGATATGAGAATTAGCCAGTAAGAGGCTAGAGCTAATGGGCCAAGCAGTGTTAAAAAGAATACAATTTGTGTATTGTTATTTTGGGTGTAAAGCTAGCTGTGTGGAATCTGGGCAGGATGAATAGCAGGCCTGCTCGTCACATCACTACAGAGTGGTGCCTAGACATGGATAACTGAATCCACAGAAAGCCTAAGAAAGCTTGGGAAGGAATAGAGTAAAGCATGTTTTCTTGGTAGCAGCAATTTCTTGGGTCTGCTCTGCTTGCTAGAGGCAAGCAAACACTCTCTTCTAAGAGAGGCTTCCTTACTCAACTTTAGCTGTAAAACTTTGTAACTCTTTTAAAAGGTCCTGCCAAGAAACACTTAAATAGTGTTGATAAAAAGTTGACCATGTGCTTTTCCGTTTTCAACTGTAGCAGGAAAAAAGCTGTACCATTTTAAAATGCCGGCTTTCTGGGCCATCCTACCAGGACAAACTCTGACACTTTCAGGCAGGCAGTCCAACTGAGTGTGGTCTCTGAGCAGAATGCTTGCTGGCGGGGACCTTGAAACGCCATAGAGTTGTGGCGATAAACATGGCTACAGCCGGTACCTCCGCCATGAGGCTGGAAAGCTAAGGAATGGGATGGATTCAGCCGCCAAAGCCACAGCTTTCATGCTCTCCTTAAGGATTCATGTAGTCAGAAAATAAGAGATATACAGTAAAAAGAGATTCAAAGACAAAAACATCTCTAAATGGTTTACAATGTGTAAAAATATATGCAGGCTAAAGGTTAAAGGTCTTAAAAGTAAAAAAAAAAGAAAAAAGGAAGTAGTTGGGTGTGATAGTACATACCTTTAATCCCAATGCCTGGGAGGTGGAGGTAGATTGACCTCTGTGACTTGAAGATGTGGTAACACACACTTTTAATCCCAATGCCTGGGAAGCAGAGACAGAAGGATCTCTGAGTTCAAGGACAGCCGGTCTACAGATTTATTCCAGGACAAAGATATACAGAGAACCTGTCTCAAAAAGTAAAAGTAAAAATAAAAGAAAAAGAGGTTAAAACAAAGCTTCACAAAGATGGGAAATACACAGAGAATCTTGATACTGTATGCTATTATGCTCTCTTTGAATTGTTTGAATGCTGAGGAAGGAGCAACAGCTGCTAAAAGATATTTGTTTAAAAATGCTGCTAAACTATTCCAGAATAGATATCTTGAAAATACCTTGACTTCAGAATTTGGATCTAAGGATATGATACCTTGGAAAAGAGATTCTTTTGTTTTAACAGAAATGAGACCCTGTGGATTGCTTCTATCCCAATATGATAAAAGATAAAATAGATATAAATATTGTAACTCTAATTGTTGCTTGATAACTGTTTTGTTATGTGAAATTTTACTATGTTAAAGTTAAAGCCTTTCTTTTTTGTTTAAACAGAAAAAGGGGAAATGATGGAGGACTCTCATTGGTTAATAAAGAAACTGCCTTGGCTTTTGGATAGGACAGGATTTAGATAGGTGGAGTAGAGAAAACAGAATGCTGGGATGAAGGGGAGTTAGTCAGACTCTTCAGGCAGATGCCATGCTCTCTGGGACAGATGCCATGGATCCAGCCACCAGGTCAGCCATGTTGAATATTTCCCGGTAAGCCACTACCTCATGGTGCTACACAGATTACTAAAGCAAGATATGAGAATTAGCCAGTAAGAGGCAAGAGCTAATGGGCCAAGCAATGTTGAAAAGAATACAATTTGTGTATTGTTATTTTGGGTGTAAAGCTAGCTGTGTGGGATCCGAGTGGGATGAAAAGCAGGCCTGCCCGCAGCCCATCACTACATCCTATAGTAGGGATATATTAGCTACTTTTCTTATGCTGTGATAAAACACCATGGTCATGGCAACTTATAGAAGTAAGAGCTTGTTTTTGCTTCCATGTTCCTCCATAAAACCATATGATAAAATTCTTTGCATCAATTGTACAATCTCTGGAACCAACTTCTGTTTTAGTTAATTTTCCTGCTTTGATAAAATATCATAAAAAAGACAATTTATAGAAAGAAGAATTTATTTTAGCTTCACTTTCAGAACGATAGTTTATGATGGCAGAGTAGAAGCAAGGCAGCATGTGGTGAGCATGGTGGCAAAAGCAGGAAAATGAGAACTCATATCTTGAAATAAAAGTACAGAGCAATGAGAACTAACTAGACACAAAGGAAGCATGTTAACTCTCCAACAACACACCTAGTGATGTGCTTCCTCCTGCAAGTTTGTTTTACCCAATATTCCTCATATAACACCAACAACTGAATGCCAAATGTTCAAATGTCTAAGATTATGATGAGCATTTTCAATCAAAACACTATAATTAAAAGCATTCCATTTTAACTATGTGACAAATGATACTATGTTCTAGTGAAAGATCTCACACATATATACACATATAATTAGCAATAATTGGAATATGTAGGCCTTCAAAAAGCAAAAGCAAAACAAAAGAATATTAGGAGAGAAGAATATCTTGAGCAAGATATGGGGGATCAGAATGGGACAATTGGGATATAAATGATCATTTGTCCTTGCATACATGTATGAAATTTTCAAAAATCAAAAACTAACAAATTGATCATAACAGGTGAAAATAACAAATTAATAAGAGCTATGTATTTCTACCCAAGATCAGTGAAAAAGGATAGGAAATTTAAAGGAAGGTTCATGTTTTCTTGCATTATTTTCAGGGAAAATTTGATGCACAAATATTGGCTATATAGTCCTTTTCACACATACATAATCAGGATCTATTATATCATCACCATCACTACACATATAATGGTAAGTGTTCACTTGCTATAATGGCACATAAGAGTTATTATTTATGTGTATGGCAAAACAAGCATTTCCTGCTTAGCATCCTGGACTGTTCCTGAAAATCAAGAAACACAAACTAAGCAAAAGCTTATATCTCAACATTTTGTCTCAGTGTATTTTATTTTTTAATATAGAATTATTTAAATATAAGTATAGATGTCTTTTTAAGCTTTAATTGTAGTTTTAATGAAATTTTTGTGTTCATATTTGTTTATGGGCATGTGCAAGTAAGTTTCAGACCTCATTGAAGTTAAAGGTACTGGATTTCCCATTTGCCTGGATCTGGAATAGTGAGACAGCTAATATGGGTGCTAGGGAGAGAAATTAAGTCCTCTGGAAAAGCAGGGTGGTGCCATTATATATTGAGCAATTTCTCTCACCCCAATATAGACTTCTGAGATTTAATTAGCAAGTATATATGTTTTAGGTTAATTCTATATAAGTAGGTTTCCATATTGAAACCCTTTAATGTGATTTCTCCCTCTGTATATTTCTCCTCTATAGTGGTGCATCTGAGTTATGTCATTTGGAATGACTGTTTTCACTTCCATATTTCAATTTTTATATGTGTTTCCAAAGAGGTGTGTACTACATTTTCATTATCAATTCATTAATTTATAGATGCTAAGCTGATTTGATCCCCTGGTTGTGAATAGAACAGCAATGAACATGGATGAGCAGGTACTCTATAGTAAGATGTAGAGTCATTTGTGGATATAATCAAGAATCTTGTGGTAGATATATTTTTAAAATTTTGAGGGAATTCCACAATGATTTTCATAGTTTCTGTATTAACTTATATGCTAACCAGCATGAATAACTGTTCCTATTTCCCCACATCCAGTCAAAATGAATATAATAAGTATGAATTAATTATCATAGTAAGAGTTATCAATAGTTCTTTTCAAACAATATTTTAAAAAGTGAAAGTAGAGGAATTGTACCTTTATCATTACTCAATTAATCTAAAAGTACAGCCAAGTAAACATGTAACGAGGAAACATTATAGCACAGTATTTCTGATATTCATAACCATAAGGCCAAATAAAATATTATAATATTAACATATATAGTCCAAGAAAATTTTACCAGGATCAAATCAAATTTATTCCAAAGATTCATGGAGACTAGATTGACTAAAACATTAAAATCCTATGATGTTTCAGTAGACAAAGAAAAAAGTCAATAAGTTACTTAATAATACATTTCTCAGAAAATATATTGTACTGATTGATATATGAAATATGACTGGAATTCCTTCAAAAGTGTTCTATACTTTACTATTTAATAAAGGTAGATGATGGAGGCTTCTCATTGGCTAATAAACAAACTGCCTTGGCCAGCCCTTAGGTGGGTGGAGTAGACAGAACAAGAAGAAGGAAGTGAGGTAGATGGCTCAGTCAGATGCTACTCCTCTCCTAAGTTAATAAATCGCCATGCCTCTGCTCTCTGGGGCAGACTGATGTGCCTCTCCTCAGGGAGACAGATGCAATGAAGCCAGCCGCCATGTCAGACATGCTGAATCTTCCCCAGAAAGACACCACTTGTGCTGTTGCACAGATTATTAGATATGGGTTAGTCAAGATGTGAGCAAGAGGCTGAAAATAATGGGCCAGGCAGTGTTTAAAAGAATACAGTTTCCGTGTAATTATTTTGTGGCATAGGGTGGAGGGAAGCCGGCCCACAGCTCCACAATACAGAATGGCACCCACGTGGAAAACTGAATCCACAGAAAGCTTGAAAAAGCTTGGGAAAGAATAGAGTAAAGCATGTTTTCTCAGTAGCAGCAATTTCTCAGGTTTGGCTTTGCTTGCTAGAGTAAGTGCTCTCATCTAAGAGAGGCTTCCTGACTCAGCTTTAGCTGCAAAACCCTACAGCTCTTTTAAGAGGTCCTGCCATGAAACACTTACATAGTGTTGATGAAAAGCCGACTGCATGCTTTTCAGTTTTCAGCCATAGCAGGAGAAAAGTTGTGCCGTTTTAAATTGCTGGCTTTCTGGACTGTCCTGCCACTGCAAACTCTAACTCTTTGAGCCAGGGGGGCCGGCTACAGAGAGAGGACTTGAGTGTTGTCTGTGGACATATTTTTGCAGCTTGCTTGCTGGCAGGGACCTTGAAACACCATAGAGTTGTGGCAATAAAAATGGCTACAGTGGGTACCTCCGCCATGAGGTTGGAAAGCTAAGGAATGGGCTGGATCTAGCCGGCAAAGCCATGGCTTGAATTCTACTCACATTGCTCAGTAATTTAAAGGCTCATATGGTCAGATAAAGAGAGAGAGATACAGTGAAGAGAGATTCAAAAACAAAGAAAACTTCTAAATGTTTTACACTGTGTTAAAAATATATGCATGCTAAAGGTTAAAGTTCTTAGGGTAAAAAAGGAAGAAAGAAAGTAGTTGGGTGTGATAGTACACACCTTTAATCCCAACACTTGGGAGACAGAGATTGACCTCTGTGACTTCAAGGTGTGGTAGCACACGCCTTTAATCCCAATGCCTGGGAGGCAGAGACAGACAGATTTCTGAGAGTTCAAGGACAGCCTGGTCTACAGAGTTATTCCAGGACAAAGATATACAGAGAACCTGTCTCAAAAAGTAAAAGTAAAAATAAACAAAATAGAGGTTAAAACAAAGCTGCACAAAGATGGAAAATATACGGAGAACCTTGATACTGTATGCTATTATGCTCTCTTTGAATTGTTTGAATGCTGAGGAAGGAGCAACAGCTGCTAAAAGATATTTGTTTAAAAATGCTGCTAAACTATTCCAGAATAGATATTTTGAAAATACCTTGACTCTAAAATTTGGATCTAAGGACATGATGCTTTAGAAAGGAGTTTCTTCTTTTATTTTTACAGAAAATGAGACTGTGTGGATTGCTTATATCCCAATATGGTATGATAGACCACACCCTCCTGAAAGATTGTTCTGAAGACCTTCAGAAAATTACTTCAGCCAACTGATGACTGAGATGAACCTGGCACACAGGTTACACCATGAAAGATCTGATTAACAGCGTCCCCATTCAGCAGGAAGCAGTTTGGAGAGAAATAACTGTGCCCACATTCCCAAATATCGTTTATAAATGTCCTTTTACATTTAAAGGGGGATATGATATAGATATGAATAATTTGCATTGGTATGGATTTTAAGGTCAATTTTGTTATATTGTCAACTCTGATGCCATGGGATTTGACACCTGTTTTTAATCTCTGAGAAACACCAGAGACACATATGTACCTGCAGGCAAAATACTCATACAGATAAAATAAAATATAAACTATTTCAAAAAGAACAATGAAAATATTTTCTCTCATTACAAATTTAGTCTTTTCACTGTTTGTTGTTTCCCTGACTCTGAAGAAGCTCTTTAGTTTTATTCAATCTTACTTTTGTTTTGTTCTGTTTGATTGTGTATGATTTAATGCTACCCAAGAAGTTATTGTTTAGACCAATGTTAATATGGTTTTATACACATGATCATTTAGTCATTTTCTAGTTTCAGGCTTTGCACTTAAGAATTTAGTTCAATAGGCTTAATTTTTGAACACAGTATGCAAAGATGAAAAATTTTGAAATTCTTGATATGGTTATCAAGCTTTTCCAACAGCATTTATCTAAAACAGTATAATTTACTGATTAGTAGTCATTGTATGTTCTTGACACCACCAAATATCAGTTAGCTAGTAGTTTGCATTTTTCACATCTAGTCTTTCTATACAGTTCCAATGTATTCATATTTTGTCTGAATTATTATAAAAATCTACTTCCTGCATCTATATTTACCAAACAAATTCATTTATAAATCTCCACTGATATATTTGAACAAAAGTGGTTGTTGTGTTTCTTTAAAAAATGCTATGAAGTCTCAGGCGGCAGCTGTAGGCAAGTAGCAAATGCTATAAAGTCCCAAATGGTGGTAGCAGGCCATGTGGTGGCAGAGAGCGGGCCCTGCGAGCAGCCAGTCCCAGGCAGAGAAGGCTGCTGGTTTTAGAGCTGTGGCCTGAGCAGTGGTGGCGGCCCATGTGGTGGCAGGCAGTGGGCTCTGGGAGCAACCAGTCCCAGGCAGAGATGGCTGCCGGTCCTCAAGCATTGGCTGATCCCAGGCAGGGAGACATATGGCAGGCGGGCAGAAGAGGGAGACATGGGTAGACATGACTTGCAGAGTGAGGTTGAAGATTTATTCAGGGGGGTTATGAAGGGGGAAGGGAGAGGGAGGGAGAGAGAGGGGGGGTGAAGCAGAGAAGTGGGGGAGAGAGGCAGAATCTGAGCTGCCTCTCCAAGAGGAAGATGGAAAAGAGAGTGAGCTCAGGCCGGAAGCTGAAGATCAGCCTGCCTCAGCAGATGGGGAGGGAATGGGCGTGGCTTGTGTCTTAAAGGGACAGGGACCAAAACCATAACAGTGGTCATGATATGTCTCCAATTATAATTCTTATATTTTTGTGGAGATAGCCGGGCGGTGGTGGCGCACGCCTTTAATCCCAGCACTCGGGAGGCAGAGGCAGGCGGATCTCTGTGAGTTCGAGACCAGCCTGGTCTACAAGAGCTAGTTCCAGGACAGGCTCCAAAGCTACAGAGAAACCCTGTCTCGAAAAACCAAAAAAAAAAAAAAAAATCAGCAGGCCTCCTATACACAAAGGATAAAGAAGCTGAGAGAGAAATCGGAGAATCATCACCTTTCACAATGGCCACAAATCACAGAAAATATCTTTGGGCAACACTAACAAAGAACATAAAAGATCTATTTGACAAAAACTTTATGACTTTGAAGAAAGAAATTGAAGAAGAAAATGGAAAGATTTACAATGCTCTTGGATACGAAGAATCAACATAGTAAAAATGGCAATCTTACTGAAGGCAATCTATAGATTCAATGCAATTCCCATCAAAATCCCAACACAATTCTTCACAGACCTTGAAAGACTGATACTCAACTTCATATGGAAAAAACAAGAAATCTAGGATAGGGCAAACAATCCTGTACAATAAGGGAACTGCTGGAAGCATTACCATCCCTGACATCAAGCTCTATTACAGAGCTACAGTAATGAAAACAGCTTGGTATTGACATTAAAACAGAGACATTGACCAGTGGAATCAAATTGAAGACCCAGATGTCAATTCACACACCTATGAAGACCTGATTTTTGACAAAGAAACAAACAATGGAAAAAAGAAAGCATCTTCAACAAATGGTGCTGGCATAACTGTAGAAGAATGAAAATAGATCCAAAGCTGTCACCATGCACAAAACTCAAGTCCAAATGGTTTAAGGATCTCAATATAAATCTGACCACACTGAACCTGATAGAGGAGAAAGTGGGAAGTAACCTTCAATGCATGGGCACATGAAACAACTTCCTAAATATAACCCCAGTAGCACAGACAATAAGAGCAACAATGAATAAATGGGACCTCCTGAATCTGAGAAGCTTCTGTAAAGCAAAGGACACAGTCAATAAGACAAAAGGCATCCTATTTAATGGGAGAAGATATTCACTAACCCCACATCAGACATAGGTCTGATCTCCAAAATATATAAAGAACTCAAGAAATTAGACATTAAAATTCTAAATAACCCAATTAAAAAGTGGTGTACTGAACTAAACAGAGAATTCTCATCAGAAGAATTTCAGATGGCTAAAAGATACTTAAGGACATGTTCTTTGTCCTTGGTTATTAGGGAAATGCAAATAAAAACAACTTTGAGATACCATCTTACACATGTTAGAATGGCTAAGATCAAAAACACAAATGATAGCTTATGGTGGAGAGGTTGTGGAGCAAGGGGAACACTCATCCATTGTTGGTGGGAATGCAAACTTGTGCAGCCACTTTGCAAATCCGTGTGGCAGTTTCTCAGAAAACTAGGAATCAACCTACCTCAGGATTCAGCAATTCCACTCTTGGGAATATATCCAAAAGGTGCTCAATCATACTACAAGAGCATTTGTTCAAATATGTTCATAGCAGTATTATTTGTATTAGCCAGAACCTGGAAAAAACCTAGATGCCCCTCAACTGAAGAATGGATAAAGAAAGTGTGGCACATCTACACATTAGACTACTACTCAGCAGTAAAAAAAAAATGACATCTTGAATTTTGCATGCAAATGGATGGAATTAGTAAACATTATCCTGAGGGAGGTAACCCAGACCCAAGAAAAATGAATATGGTATGAACTTATTCATAATTGGATACTAGTCTTAAACAAAGTGCAATGAGCCTATAGTTCATGATCCTGGAGAAACTAAGTAATAAGGTAAACCCAAAGAAAAACATATATAGACCTATGTGGAAATTGGAATCAGACAAAAATTTGGGAGCCGAGGGGGTCAGGGAGCAGAAGGAAGGGGAGAATGTGTGGTTGAGGAGAACTTGAGGGAATGGGATATAGTTGAGAAGGAGGAAGGACAGATATTAGATTAGAGCAAGTAAAGATATATCTTGATTGAGGCAGCCATTATGGAGTTAGCAAAAATCCTGGCTCTTAAAAGTGCCCAAGAACTCACAGAGATGACCCTAGCTAAGACCCTAAGCAATAGAGGAGAGGGTGTCTGATCTGATATTACCTTGTAGTCAGACTGATGATTATTTTGGGGTTTGATGTAAAACAAATTTAAAAAAGAAAAACATTTTTACAAAAGCAAGTCAGTGGTGAGAAAATATTTTTATTAAGATTTACTAAATGTTTTTTCATACTTTGTTGAGTTAGCCAAACATATTCAGGTACATAGCATTTCAACTCATGGAATACACTCAAAATGTTAAAGAAATAAACTTCAAAGTATTTTTGTTCTATTTTGCTCAAAACTTGATAAACAGTAATAAATGTGACCAAAGTCACACATAAATGTAAACTCTAAAGCTGATAACATGAAAATATCATAAAGGAGGGAAGGAATAAAATTCCTAAACATCATGCAGAAGAAGAACACAAAGTTGGCAACAGAGTATTATCCTCAGACTACCTTTGCTCCTTCCTTACAATAAGGACTATTCTTTTCAGAAACAGAGTAAACAGACCCAATCACGGATTCTTCACTTTGGGCAGAAGTAGCTGCTGATCCATTCTGCTCAATGGGCTTTTGTGTAGCACTACTGTTAGAGACACTTCTACCAGAGTTTTGCTCTGCATCATCTCTGAATGCCTCTTCATACCATAGTGAGAAAGAAATAGGATCTCTGCCTGTGACCTTGGCCAAGAATTCCAGAACTTTCATCTTGGTGGTTTCAGCATAGGCTCTTGGTCCCCACTGGAACACACAGCATGGAGGCTCACTATTAGACTAGGTAATTTTGCTCCATAAAAGCACCAGTCAGGAGCTTTCTTGGGTTCCCATAGATAAAATGCTCCTCTCCATCATACACTCCCACCTTATTCAGGAATTTCTAGATGCTTTCTTCAGAGGCATGATTCTCTTCCATGAATACCACTCCCAGGATAAGTATCAAGAAGCCATTGTTGTAGCCGGGTGGTGGTGGCACACGCCTTTAATCCCAGCACTTGGGAGGCAGAGGCAGGCGGATCTCTGTGAGTTCGAGGCCAGCCTGCTCTACAAGAGCTAGTTCCAGGACAGGCTCTAAAAAAGCTGCAGAGAAACCCTGTCTCGAAAAACCAAGAAAAGAAAAAAGAAAAAAAAAAGAAGCCATTGTTGGCATTCTCTGGTCTTCATCTTCATAGGTGAGGTTCAATGAATTGGTAAGGACGTAAGAGTGGCTTGTAGGATCATTTTCCTTTACATCAATGCCAAAAATAATTTTTAAGCAATTGGAAGCTTCTTTGAAGAGCATAGGGAATTATTTCTTGTGGTCTTCTGCGATGACTTTGAGCATTTCCAGTTTTGTGATGGGCTCCTTCATCCTATATTTAAGGATCATTAAAATCAATAAGTCAGTCACCTTTTTATTTTGGATTATTTTTCCTTAAGGATTTTCTGTCTGCCATATGCAAGGAATAAATGTCCTCCTTCTCCTCTTCCTCCTTTTTTGTTCTTTTTCCTTCTCCTTCTCCTTCTTCTCTGGAATATTTATCTGAATAGATATATGAAGTGCAAGCAGAATGAGTGCTTTGGGGACCCTGGGAAATATTTATCATATGGGAAGTGTGTCCTTCCTCTTTATCTGGGGTACCCAGAAACATAGAAAATGTGGAAGGGATGGAGTCCTTTAAATAGAAAGCTAAAATGGAAGAGGAATTTTTATCATGCAGCTCTTCTTCTTTCTCTTCAACTTCATTTTCCTCTTCTTCTAAAACCTCCTCTTCTTTCTCTTTCTTCTTTATTTTCTCCTTATCTATCAATATCACCTCATTATCATCTTCCATTACCACCTCTTCTTTATCCTTCTCCTCTACAACTATCATGCCATCTTTATCATCTTCCACTACCACCACCTTGTCTTGATCCTTAACTTCCACCACCTGCTATTCTTCATTTTCTCCTCCTACTTGTTGGGGAAGCTGACCAATCCCTTGTCTGAGGGGCATGACCCCTCTGGGGCACAAAATACCTTTAAAAGATCCATGTTTTGTTTTTTTTGTCTCTTCCTGTTCTCTTCACTGGAACCTTGGCTTTTGTAAGTTCCCTTTCTCTCTCATTTATTAAAGCTGAATATTATATATTAAAGCTAGCCTGGTTAATCATAATTACTGATCGACCACGCCCCATCAACTACCAACTTATATTCATCATCATCTTCTACCACTATCACTTCCTCCTAATCTTCCACCACCACTATACTGCCCTTATTCTTGTCTTTTACTACTATTTTGTCTTCTTCCTCTTTCTCCCTCCTTTTGTACTTTTCTTCCTGTGTTATGTCAAACTCTAGTAAATCTTCCTCAAAAGACAGATGTGGACATTTTCTATAGGAATACATTATGGCTCTTATTAGAGTGTATGTGATGGGATTCCACAGACCTAACAAAAGGGTACACAGTTTGAGTAGATACAAATGAAAGTTACACCATTGATAATTCTATCAAAAATAGACTTATAATTCTTTTCTATACATGAATTTTTCAGAGTCTCACTGATATTTTGGCATTCTGGTTGTCTGCTTTATAAAAATTTGTAGGAAAATTTAGGAAAGTTCCTTAGGGTACAGATAATTGGCAGTTAATTAAATACTAGCACTAACATAAATTATGTGGAACCCAGTACCTTGTGATTTCCTCCGTGCTTGTTTGAGCTTGATGCCTACACTCAGGGTGTGTACCTCACCTTGAATGCTAAGACTTCATGAATCTTTTTTGCTTTGTTTTGAAAACAATGAGTTCATTGTAGTTCCTGGTACCTCTGTAAGAGGAATAGAAGGTCCTCTGATGTTGAAGGCTCTAAGTACAACCATGATGCCTTGGAAATGATAGATGGATCCATGTTGTGAGATACTGGGAATTCTGAGGTGCACAATCCCTACTTATCAAACATTCCCCTAGAGAGGCGTAAGTTTGAACCTTCCACTAAAGTGAGGCTTAACTCACATGACAAGACCTCATATTCTTAAGACAATCAATAGGAAGTAAAGGGATACTCTCTTTAATCATACCTGTCTTGATTTCACTGGGCTGGCCATAAGAGCTGATCAAACACTTCAAAGAATGTCATAACTCTTAATTGTGAGGTTACATTATTTTAACAATGGTACCTCTCCAAGTCTGATACTAATAGATCTCCTAGCCTTGGTCTACCCTATCATACCACACCCTCAATTCTTTGATAGAATCACTACTGAAGTAAGTATGTACCATATATTAACATGAACCATCAAGGCTTCCAACAGCCAGCATGCTAACAAAGAAGGGATGAGCATGCCTTCAGCTCTAGAAATGGACACCAAATCCTCCCTCAGTCCTCAATAATAATACTCATCTTAACCCACCTACAAATGCCCAGGACTCCTCTTTCAGATGACTGATATTTTGTGCCTCCCCTTCAGACTGCAGTCTCTTTAGACCAGTGTCCTTACTTCTCTAAGAACAAAGACAACAGTGAAAAGGTATGGCATCTGACTGGCACTTCTTATGGTTTCTATGTCTTATAGCAGAGGCAAGGCCATATTTCATAAGCAGTAAAGGTTCGTTTGTTTTTTCCTCATAACATTCATCTTCCTACATTCCAGGGCATGGGTAGTACCCTTTTCTTTTGATAGTGTTCATTAGGACCCAAATCTCACTTCTCTGATCCAACTGACCAAGCTTTGGAGAGAAAAATAATGAGTACACATCTTGCTTCCTGCATGGGTCCTACCTTGTTGAGAATAGGAGACTGTCAGATTTTATAAGGCAGTAAGGGCTTTGGAGCTCACAAACATGTTTACCTTGACAACTATTGAAGATAGAGACTTCTTTCTCTGTTCAGGTACTGTCTCTTTTTCTCTCTCTATCAGGCCCGTATTCTGTTCTCCTGTGAGATTTGCAAGACAAAAACGAAGTCATACCACAGGCACTCATTCCTGTATAGTGTCAAGTTTTGTATTTGCTACTTCAGGGATACCTCAGTAACCCTTACAATATTAATCCTTGTTCTTAAAGCCCCCTTCATTCAACTGACAAAGTCTTTCCCTTGAAATCAAGTTCTTAATTCACAAGGCCACTTGCATAGCAACCCCTTTGTTGGGGGTCACATATCAGATATTTACATTAATATTTATAACAGTTTCAAAATTATACTTATGGAGTATCAATGAAATAATTTTATGTTTGGGGCCCATCACAACAAGAGGAAACATATTAAATGACCACAGAATTAGGAAGGTTGAAAATCACTGCTCTACAGGCTGATATGAAGGACAAGGTGGAGATTCTTGGGGTCCATTCTATCTATATTGGAGGTTAACATTTGCCTTCTCTCTATGTCAATATTTGTGAAAATAAGAACTCCTTTCTGTGCTCTTACACATTAATATCAAGGTTTTTATTTACTTCTCTGGAACACTCTAAACAATATAAAAGTGGCATTGAATCTAGTGATCATGACTAGGGTTGATTATACTGAGGGAAGATGACCCTCCTCCATCGGTAAAGCTTGCTGGGTGGCGGGAAGCAGCCCACCACCTCATCACTACAGAGGGCGATGGTTCTACTTCAGGGGATTATTATTTACTACTAGTGGGGCTTGTCCCATTTTCTACTGGTCTTAAGTTTCACCACGAAACCAAAGCATGGCATCCTGATTAATGCTAGCCACTTAGTTCCTGGTAGAGCTGTATTCATTGCAGGGCTGAGAACAGTAAGTAGCAAGATTCTGTAGGACCAATCCTACCCAGAAAAGGAAATGAGATGAAATAAACTTTCCTCGGCACTCACAAATTGTCTAAAACTTTACTGTAGGCATAGCTAGATATTTCTTTGATAATCTATGTAGCTTTCATTCAGATCATAACCTCCTTTAGACCTCATCTCTAAAAAAAAAAGAAAGCTATTAAGTGCAAACTGTGACCAGTTTTTTATACTCTCACAGGTTTTGATGCAGGGGCATTAAAGACTTATGGCATGCTCTTTCCAGTATTTAATTAAAACCACACTACTTGTCCTTTCATGTTCAAAGAATAAGAATGGTGTGGGCTCCATTTTTTTTCTAACATTAGGGAGTCCTTCAGTTTTTAATGTGACCTTGGCAGATCTGTGTCTTCTTTTGCAAAGTGATTGTTTTATCTCAGAAAAGTGTTTTTCCCTGAGAACCTGTAGTCAACTGTGAATATAAGTCATATCTTTATTTCTTTTTTATTTTTATTTTATTAACATTTTTCATGTATTTTATATACTGACCATAGTTCCCCTTCCTCCTTTCCTCCATTGCTTTTCCTGACTCCCATCTACCCCTCTCCCCATCCACTCCTTCTCCATCTCTATTCATAAAGGATCGTGCCTCCCACTGGTTTGAACAAAGCATGGCACATCAAAGTGAGGTAGGTCCCAGCTCCTTCTCCTATATAAAGGCTAGGCAAGGTAATCCATCATGGGTAATAGGTTCCCAAAAGCCAGCTAAGAGCCATGGACAGGCCCTGATCTCACTGATAGGAGTCTTATAAACAATTACACAACTATCACACACATGCAGAGGGCGTAGTTCAGACCTATGCAGGCTCCCTAACTGTTGGTACACAGTCCATGACCTTGAATTCCAGGACTTGTACAATCTCTCTTCCCTTTCTTCAGGAGGACACACAGAGCTCAGCCCAGTGCTTGGCTGTGGAACTCTGTATTTGCTCCTATCAGTTACTGGGTAAAGGCTCTCTGATGATAGGATAGTCACCAATCTGATTACAGGGAAAGGACAGTTTAGGCACACTTTAAACTGTTGCTAGAGTTTTAGCTGGGGCCATCCCTGTAGATCTCCAGGAGGTTCCCTAGCACCTGCTTTCTCCATAACCCAGAAATGCCCACCCTGCAGATTGCACTGATGTCTTTTTTTGAGGCATATATATTACTCCTCAAAATGTATCTCATATCCATTTGATAATTTTCATCAATTACTGGAGGTCATGAGATAAATGTCACATCTGTATACAACTACCCCTGTCCTAACAATATTGACACAGAAAGCACAGGCATGGAGATATTTTTCCAGGTCTTCCCTTGCCTGGGGCAAAATATGCCATTAGACATCCTCAAATTATTTGCATTTGCTCATGACAGGACATGCATTTGACTCTATTCTGCTCACATGAGGGTGCTAAGCCTCAGACAACTAATTCTCTGATATACCAGGGAAAAAAAGGGAAGGGGGAATGAAAGGTGATCCTATGATTTATTCTAGAGATACTCACCATTGACAATGACAGGCTCCTTTGGGATTCCTACTATCAGTATTAGAAGGACCCTTTATTCTAATCTGAATGTCCATCTAAAAGCTAAGGAGTCCAGGATGCCTCTGTCTTTCAATACAAACTAAGTCCACCTGGATAAGCACAATTCTGTGACTCTAAGTTCTAAATATGGGCATAATACTCCTAGACTTCAGCCTTAGTGTCACTTGGCTAAAATCAAAAATAAGGCATAGTTAAGGGACTCCATATACCACTCCTACTGTTTCCACAGGGCCATTTTCTTAAAATCTTAGTCAGCCAGGGAATGTTGGTCTAGTGACTTGAGCCAAGATGCCTAAGAAGGACCAGTTAAATTTCAAGATGGCAGCATGTATATGTCATTTCTAAGACCTTTACAGAGGAAAGACCCTCCCCCAGATTTTCTTAATTCCTCAGGGCTTTAGTTCTCCCTATACTGACTTGAACTGGTACCTTCAGGAAAAAAATTCTTTTCAACTTTAATACTGAAATCTCGATATATAACATGTGATAACTCTGATTAATAGCTCTCAATTCTCACTGAAGGAGTAAGTATTATTGCTGTACTCCTGTGACTTGTGCTATTTCCTTGACCTAGGAAATGCCAAAAACCACAGAAGCACAGTGTTTTTCCCACCCAAGGTTTCTAGGATAGGAAAGGTCTGAGTCCTGCTATATGTGGGAGATGCAAATTCCTTGAATCATCAGCCAGGGTCTTTCCTTTGATATACTCTGAGGCTGTGTTTCTTCCCCCATTGACCAAACCTTAACCCCTTACACACACACACACACACACACACACACACACACACACACACACACACACTGAATGAACAAACAAAAAAACAACAAAAGAAAAAACTGTCCTCTCACAGCCTTCTCTGATTCAACTGGGGAAATAGAAATGGCACACCAAAATTATACTGTTTATGTTGCCTACAGCCTCACAATGTTGACAACTAGGAATGACATACTCTTCCACCTGCATCACCATATCTGTGACCAAAAAGTAGATCTCCAAACATCCCCAAAGAACTTCCCGGTCTTCTTTCAGGGACTCCCGATCTCTTCCCAAAGCTGGACATTGTTCTCTGCTCAATAAATATCCCTCCTTCCAAAATGGTGAATAGCTCCTACCATATCTAGAAGCTGCCAGAAATTCACAAGTAAATAACAATTTGAAAGGCAGATGTTCCTGCTCCTCCTGATTCCTAGAAGTCCTCTTTCACACACTTCCCTTGGATATTTTCTAATAGTGGCAACTCTGCCACTGTTGACCCACGTCCAGTCCTCTCCCAATAAAAATTATTATCTCCCTTTTACTTCAAATTTAAAACTCATAGATAAAAGTGAACTGCTTTTTTTAGCCTGGAACATTTCTGGACAAATACCTACTAGAGCCAAATAAGAATGCTGTTATCTATTTCTGTGAAGGCAAGCGAGGTTCTACTGAACTTTGAAGGTATTCTTCCTCAAGACTAAGACACTTCTCTATGCCAACTGAAGCTAGAACAGTCTTCTCAACTCTCCTCCAAATTTCCCTCAACTGCCCAAGATGGATCCCCAAACAATACATCTCTTACTCTTCCTACAGCCCCACAGGTATTAATACTGAGAAAAAATATGGCCAGTCACCATATGTGACTGTTGGAGAGGAGAAGGCTCCTAGTCTTACTTCAGAATCTTCCCATTATTGGTATTTTCTTGGAAATCTCATGTGAACATTTTCAAAGGTTGAGCCTCAACCCATTCCTACACAGGTTAATTCTTGTCCTTGAAAGCCAAAATTCACTAAGCTACATGGTAGCAGTGAGAACTGTGACTTGTCCTAAATCATCAAAAGGCAACTAACTCTAGGAGGAGTCAAAATCCTCTATAGATGGATACTAAGCTCAAAGTCTGCTCTGACAGTCTTTCTACTCAATTCTGGGAGTCATCTGTATGTTGGCCCAGGCTACTCTCTGAAAAAAAGCTCCATCTCCTTGGACTCCAAACATGAAACTTTGAAAGTATACTATGTCTCTAACTAGTCTAAAGCCTTCTGAATCAACTACTTGGATGAGAAAGATAAACACGATTCTTTACTTCTGGGTGGAGGAGGAGAATTTCACTCCTCCCTTTGACTTTTCACCATCTAGCCTGGAACTTCTCCTCTATCTGACTCAGATGTAACCCTTCCCACAAAGTCTCACTTCTCTTAGATGTCAGAAATGGAAGGCTGGAAATAATGCACCTGTCAACCTTCCTGGGTTAACCAGGGATGTGTGCTCTAGAGGAGGCAGGAGATATAATCCATTATTTGTTGAGAATTGGCAGGACTCCTATCCTCTTGCATAATCTTTCATCTAGTCCCTCAGTGCCTTCCCCTTTACACTTTTCAACACCCATATTCATTCCCTGTTAAGTCAAGTCCACTACCCTCACAAAAAAGCTAAAGTTCCTTGGGGCTCATGTGACAGAACTCAGGAAAACAATTATTAACATTTTTGATCTGTGACATGGTGACCTTGCACATTAGGGGTCACTAGCGGTGTGTGTCATTGGGACTGGATACTCCTTATATGTAAAGAAAAGGTTACCAATGTCTTCTCACAGTTCTCAGATTCAAAGCCAGGAATTCTCTCCTGCATATCTTAGCCCTAGTGAGAAAGGAGATTTATTCGTATGGAATCATTATGATCCAGGTCCTGCCAGGAAGCTGGATTTTAAAAGATTCCCTTTAAGGATGAAATCTCAAGTTATCTGACAGGGCCTGGCTTTTCCACACTCCTAACTATATATTTGGGGACCATGCCATGAGTCTTTCTAGAACTGAAACCGGGAAACCTGAATAAGCTTGGTTTGATTCTCCTGGAATGAGAGGTCTTATGAGTCCCCATTCAAGCTCTTACCTTCACAACAGCCAGATCCCGGACTGCTTCCTCTGCTGACCAGTGTGTTACTTTCGGGCTTGTGATTCCCGGCCCCCAGCTCAAGCAAGAAATGAAAGACTTGCTTAGCCAGAGACCCTTGCTATAGTCTCACAGGACAGACACTGGTAGAGAGGTCAGATTCTGTGAGATGCTCTTTGTTCTGAGTGTCATGTTATCAACAGAAGATCCTTATCCAGTTTCCCGGTTCTTGTTTAAATATTGCATGGAAAAATTTCCCTCTCTGTATTCTCTAAGCATTTGCTTTATGGAAACTCTTACAGATCCTAGATGGGGCAGTAGTAACACTCATGACAGAGTTATCTTTAACTGTAATCTTTAGACTTTGAAAGCACTTTACGAGAAAGATTTTTTTTTTGCCTCCATGGAAGTGGCTTAACACCACGATTTTCAGAGTTCCTGTTTGTTTTGAACTTATCTGGTATAACTATTTTAGTAAGTGTTTTTCATTTAAAATTTTATTAGTGTATACTATTTTATAAAATAATGCATTTATTGTTATTTTTAAACATACATACAGTATACTTTATACTCAAGTATCATTTTATTGTTAATTTTTAAAGTGAGAAAAGTACCATATCTTTGTCAAGTATATCATCTTAATTTTTGTTTGTTGTATTATTTTTATTTTCTTTCTTTCATATTTTTGGAACAAGATGTAAGTATGTGACCCATGCTTGCCTTCAACTCACTATGTAGCCCAGATTAACCTTGAACTGCTTCAGCTTCCCAAGTGTTGATATCATAAGTCTGGGTCACTTATTTGATTAAATCATACATATGTGTGCTATGACATAATAACTACTATTATTCTATATGTGTTTTATAAATATATTTTGAGAGATTTTATTAAAGGCACTGGAGTTATTCTGTTTCAGTAAAATCATCCTTACCCCATGCTTTGAAGTTATCAAAAGATGATGCTGAAGCAGTTCAAGGTTAATCTGGGCTACATAGTGAGTTGAAGGCAAGCATGGGTCACATACTTACATCTTGTTCCAAAAATATGAAAGAAAGAAAATAAAAATAATACAACAAACAAAAATTAAGATAATATACTTGACAAAGATATGGTACTTTTCTCACTTATATTCTGAGGCAATGCCTCAGATATATGCAGCAGAGCAGTTGCTGAAATTTGAAAATTTTGCTCCTACTTATCCTGCTTTTTGTCATTCCTTGCTTGTCATTCCTTTCAGCTTCAGCAAGGGCCAAAACTCCCTCACTATCAATCCCAATGCCAATTGAACACATTTATACTAGGGGGTTCCACACATTTTGTTATTTGGATATCGTTGTACTCAATTCTATTTTTATCTACTCTTTTGTATTTTCTTAGTTGTGATTTGGGAATGAAAAAATGGCTTTTGTGTTGCTCAGACTTTACCTGTCATCCTGACTTTTGTAAGCAATTCACAACATCTGTAAATAAGAGTTGAAGTCATTATATTTATATGCATGCCATACATTAATATGATATATTATCTTCATTCCTGACTTAAAATTGATCTTAATGTATTAGAAGACATTTAAACTCTTCTCCAGAACACCACCATACCTTTTTTGTGATTATTATTTTAATGTAAATTTTGGAGTTTCTTTCATTCAATGAGACATTTTCCGCTGTGTGTTCTAAGTCATGGCTGTGTTAGTAAAACCACTAAACTTTGACATAATGTTATTTTACTTCCTTTCTGATTTTTGCTGCTCCCTTCAGCATTCCATCTGTGACTCCTTACAATTACCTACATAATTGTGTTCTTATCACTTCAGCAGTCTCATTGTTTGGCAAAGTAATTTCCTCTCCTCTCCTCTCCTCTCCTCTCCTCTCCTCTCCTCTCCTCTCCTCTCCTCTCCTCCCCTCCCCTCCCCTCCCCTCCCCTCCCCTCCCCTCCTCTCCTCTCCTCTCCTCTCGTCTTCTCCTCTTCTCTTCTCTTCTCTTCTCTTCTCTTCTCTTCTCTTCTCTTCTCTTCTCTTCTCTTCTCTTCTCTTCCCTTCCCTTCCCTTCCCTTCCCTTCCCTCCCCTCCCCTCCCTTCCCCTCCCTCCCCCTCCCCTCCCCTCCCCTCCCCTCCCCTCCTCTCCTCTCCTCTCCTCTCCTCTCCTCTCCTCTCCTCTCCTCTCCTCTCCTCTCCTCTCGTCTCCTCCTCTTCTCTTCTCTTCTCTTCTCTTCTCTTCTCTTCTCTTCTCTTCTCTTCTCTTCTCTTCTCTTCTCTTCTTCCCTCCCCTTGCCTCCCCTCCCCTCCTCTCCCCTCGCCTCCCCTCCCCCTCCATCCCTCCCCCCTCTCTCCCTCTCTTTTCCGTTTTCTGTTTTCAAGACATAATATTTTCTTTATGTAGTTTCAGCTGCAAAGGAAATCACTCAAGGGGACAGTGGCATCCATGCACTTATAGGTCTGATTTTTCACATGTTTTTCTAAGGTCTTAAAGATACTATATCTCTCTGATTGCCCTTCCTCCCTTCAAAATGCTGTCACAGAAGTAAAAGAAAAGTATCCTTAAATTTAAAGCAGTCAATGAATGTTTAGTTTCCTCCAAAAATCCTGCGGGGATTCGGCTATTTAATCAACCCTTACTAACTACCTGAGTCAAATATTAGAGTAGGTGTGCTAAACAATAATGGGTAAATATACCAATACATTTGAGGGAGATAGGTTTGAAAAAAACTGATTTTGATAGTTTGTGAGTGCAGAGTAACAAGAAAGTGGTATTCCTATGATGGGAAGACTATCGCAAAATCTTGCTGAGCTTTGAATCAAATATGACTTATAGTATATCAGAGTCAATGAATTGTCTAGGACATAGGTGTTGGAACAATTAAAGATGAGCAAAAAATAATATAATCTAAGATTGCTTGACAATTAGCACATGTCCCATAGACAACTGACACAAAAATACACTAGTGGAAAAGGAAGACAACTTGCAGGTTTCTTTTCATGGTAGTGAAATGTACATGGTTTGGGTATTTCTTTGGGAATTTCAATGAGATGTGACCATTTTAGATTTACCTCTTTATTTACTATATAGCATTTTTTTTGTTTGTTTGTTTTTTCGAGACAGGGTTTCTCTGTGGCTTTGGAGCCTGTCCTGGAACTAGCTCTTGTAGACCAGGCTGGTCTCGAACTCACAGAGATCCGCCTGCCTCTGCCTCCCGAGTGCTGGGACTATAGCATTTTAATTAAGGATAATTTTATATTAAAAGCTAATTATTAATTACTGTATTATTAATGTTTAATTTTGGTAAAAAAATAAATTAAAATCTTTAATTTTAAAGAATTTTGTTTGGTCTACAAGAGCTAGTTCCAGGACAGGCTCTAAAAAAGCTGCAGAGAAACCCTGTCTAGAAAAACCAAAAAAAAAAAAAAAAAAGAAAAAAAAGAATTTTGTTCTATTGAGGGATTAAAGAAATTAACTTAAATGTGGTTTCTGTGGGAAAGTCAGAAATGACTTCAAACAAAAATATAAACATAAATTTTCCACTGGAAGAGGCAAAAAAAGAGAAGAGTCAGGGAAAGAAACAGTGGCCAGAAGGCCAGAAGTTGAATGTTTATGAGTTTGAAACAGATGATAGTTCAGACATTACGTCTTCTAGCTGTTGTCCGAAACCTTAGATGACATTTGTCTCAAGCAAAATACCTCTAATAGAAACCCTTTTAAAATTAGTATTGTAGAGGTCATACTAGAAGAGTAGACAAATAAAATTAACTTAAGCAGGAAATTAAGGGTTGAGAGTATGGTATATTAATGAAGATTGGAGTTTATAATTAGATCATGTCCTGTGGGGGAATTTACGGAACAGGCTAGGTTCCCTAATTGAATCTACTATGTATGGAGGCTGATAGGCTGCAGACCAGTTGCTACAATAGAGATGGTCAAACAGTGATTGGCCCAAATCATCTTGGAATGTAGTTTAGAGTTTGTGATTGTCTTATAAAAAAAAGTCTTAATAACCTAATGCAAGCTTTTTAACAGCCATTTAAAAACTAAGTTTGCTTCAAGATAACTAGTCCATAGCACCTACTCTTCTGATAAGCTATATTATGTTATTATTTATTGTTGACGCCACTCTGTAGTAATGGGAGCAGCGGGCTGCATCCCGCCACCTAGATAGCTTTACACCCGAAATAATAACACACAAATTGTATTCATTTAAGCACTGCTTGGCCCATTAGCTCTAGCCTCTTATTGGCTAACTCTTACATCTTGCTTTAACCCATACTTAGTAATCTGTGTAGCACCACGAGGTGGTGTCTTACTGGGAAGATTCTTAACCTGCGTCCATCTTGGAGAGGAGAACTATGGTATCTGCCTGAGGGGTCTGCCTGACTCTGCTTTCTTTCCCCCACAATTCTGTTCTGTCTATTCCACCTACCTAATTTTCTGTCCCATTAAAGGTCCAAGGCAGTTTCTTTATTAACCAATGAAAGTAACACATAGATAGATGACCCTCCTCCATCAATTTGACATTCTGTGTAGACTGAAATTACATACCTGTTCTGGTCTCTGAAGGTCTTCAAAGCACAGGTTGCATATATACAATCTGAAGTTCAATAGTTGGGGTTGGCTAAGCTGCTAGTCAGTTGAGATTGAAGAGCAAAATGAGAAATATAATACAGTCTGCTCAAAGGGGTTTGTGTTTGAAAATGTTAGTGGAAATGGAAGATTTGATGACTAAATGTTTTGAGAATGACCAAAATCTTACAACTATTAGTATTGCAAGTATGGTATTCACCAGGTCATTGCTCTGAAACTTTCATTATAATCAATGGTGACACATTTCAATTATTACATGACTAAGGACACTGTTGCCACACTGAGTACCAAATAGTGAAAATTACTTCTAAACTATGTGGAGATTAGTCACAAAATTTCATTCTGAGATATAACTGAAATACATTTTGATTCCTCTTATTGATTCCCTTAAATGAGTCTCTGTATTGGGAGGCTGCTTGTTGGTTCCTGGCCACCTGGCTAGCTTAGAACCGAGATAAAGCTTAAAACCAAGATAATCACACAGAAACTGCATTAATTAAATCACTGCTTGCCCATTAGTTCTAGCTTCTTATTGGCTAACTCTTATATTAATTTAACCAATTCTATTAATATGTATATTGCCACATGTCTGTGGCTTACCAGATAAAGTTCATAGTGTCTATCTCCAGCGGCTCCATGGCTTCTCGTTAACTCCACTTTCCGCCTCTTATGCTGTAGACAAATCCAGTTTATTTATTCATTAACCAATAAAAGCAACACATAGACAGAAGGACCTTCCACAGCAAACCTCCTAAAGACAAAAACCTCCTAAGCATATGTAGTCTAGAAGTCAGCCCTAGAGAGCAAAATTGGTGAAATAGAGAATAACATTTCCCTCAGAGGCAATAACCTCAATTCTCCTAATAGCTAGCTAGGAACTCCATATAGATTTGTGAATACATTATGTTTTGAAGTTATCATAAAAACGTTGGAAAAATACTTAACTATCCTATTTTCTCAATAATAAATCTGGAGGTTAAAAGAAAAAGATAATTTTTTCATGCTCACATGGTAGCTAAAACAAATGTAAATCCTGACTTTTCTTATATAAATATTCTGCTTACTTAAAATTTTCAAAAGTGTTTTGGGGTTAGATACTATTCATACCAATAAAGGAAGTGTATAATATAAAATTATTACAATTTCCTTACCATTAAAATGAAAAATATTTATTGGAATTAAAGGAGAAAGGGGGCATGTATAAAATTGATCTCTAGTACTTCTCTTTAGATTGCATTGAATGAGGTGTTTATTGTTACTAAAGCTCCACCTACAAATCTAAATGCAAGTATGAAAACAGGTACACTACCAGTGTCTCTCACAGAGTTTGATATTTCAGTTCTGTTTCATATATTATGTCACTAAAAACTTAAGGCAGGAAAATATCATAAACTTTATTAAATAAAAATCAATTTTTAATTTGCAAATAAGTTCTAATAATTTGTTTTTATACTCCAAATTTGACTAGTATGTCATCAAATTATCTGTCTACAATCTAATAATAATAATTATTATAATTATAATTCATATTACTTTCCTACTAGCATTATATTTTTGGATAACATGGAATAAATATTGTGAGTCTTATATAAGTATGAAATCACAAGACATTTAAGAAATTATCTTTTCATATCTCATATAACGTCAATAATTTTTTCTTTTGCTTTTGAAATTTTAAAACTATCTTTATATGGTCTCTTGATGAAAAAATAAAGTCTCATACAACCTTGTATACCCTCGTAAGCCACTAAGACACATGGATTCTCACTGCATTTCTCTTTTATGTTCCCAGTAACTACTGTTATTCTTCATGTAATTTTTGTCTAAGTAGTTTGAAATGTTCTGAAAAGTTTGTCTGAGATCTCATAGCTTAGGAGCATAGGATATATACCAGGAATGTATGTTGGAAGTACTAAAGCTTTTATGAATAAAATAGCATATACGTGAGGCAAAGCCTTTATGAGAAAGGAGTAAGGCCTTGAAGTATCCGTGCAGTCTCTCTCTATTCATAAATACTCTAGTAAGAAGCTCAAACTGTTCCAGAATCTGGTGCTTATCATCAGCCTGGGCTCTAGCAGATGGCCTAGGTAGAATTCATAAGATGCATGGTCCTTAATTATGAGCCATCATCCTAGGAGGTGAATATCTTGCTCACTCAGATCCTTTAGGCTTAATCCCAAATTAGAATGTTGTATAGATCAACAATATAAGATGCTCCCTGCGCACCTTAACCTCCTTAATCAGAGCCTTACTTTGGCTCCTTCAGAAAGAGGGGGCCACAAGCCTCCACCTGCAGCATCAATACCACCTACTCTGTGCCTTTTTGTTGGTAGAGCACTTAATGCCTACTCTGTATCCTTAACCACAACTTTAATAACTAACTTCATCATCTACAGAATGCTATAAATCTTAGCTCCTAGCCCCGTAAAACACTTCGACTTGCCAACTAGAGTATTAGAAAACAACTCTTGAATAGCATGGCAGTTAATTAATCTGCTCTGCTGTAAAACTTCAGTGCCCTTAACTCTCCCCTAAAGGTCTTTAAAATCTGTAGTTCCTGATTGCCTATGTCACAGCCCCTATTCTAGTCCTCTCCCTGATATTAAAGAACAATTGCAGTCTGTGAGATGGAGAGGGTAGTTTTATAAAGGGACAGATTGCTGGATCTCACAGAGGGACCTGTGTCAGGCTCCAGCAAAACACTGCTGAGGCCAGTGTTTAAGGAATATACTTGAACCCAGAAATGGACCATTCCACACATGATCCCCAAAGGATCACGGGTAAATGCCTAGTCTCTGAGCAGGAGGAAAGCGTGTGTCTGTATCTTCACTCATGCAAAAAGCATCATTATTGAAGAGGAAGCAGTCAAGACACTTTGAAAGGCATTAACTTTAACTTCTAGCCTAAGAGTATTAAGAATAGATAAAAAGGACTGACAAAATGAAAGTGAGAATGAAGGCAAAATACTTAAGAAAAGGTATTCGGATGAGAATAGAATGGATAAAATAAAAATGAATTTACTGAAAGAGATTTTTTTTTCCTAGATGGGAAACCTGGCTGAAACAAGAAAATACTTTAAACCCAGGCAATGGTGGCACACATCTTTTTCCCTAGCACTTGGGAAGCAGAGGCAGGTGGATTTCCGAGTTCAAGGCCAGTCAATTTAAGGGAATTTACATAGGTCTACCTAGATAGTTCCAGGATTGCCAAGGCTACACCGAGAATCTGTTTTGAAAAACAAAACAGCATAAAAGAAAGAAAAAGAAAAAGTTAGAAGAACTGAGTGGGTTTAGCAAGACTCCTGTGCACAATCTATTTTCATAGAGATCGTCACAATATCCTAAAAACAGCAAAATAGTCAACATGTCCTAAACACAGCAATATACCCAACCATTCTTAGAGAGTAAACTGAAGGGATGACAGGAAGTTAACAAAACCTCTTATATTGGTGATTCTGTGTTGCTGGATTCTCATACAAAGGTTTTAGTTTTGTCAGGAAGACAATTGAGTGGTGACAAGGATGAAACAAAACATGTATGAGAAGGCATATACTAAAGTTCTTTTATAGTTTATATGACGAAGTTTACAAAAACAAACAAAGTGTTTTTATGTAACTCAGTAATTCTATCTCTGAGAATCCAGCTTAAGGAATTAACTGTTCATATACATTGCTTACAATAGGATAAAAACTGGAACACCTTTCCTTTTTCATGATTATATTGAGATTTTTTTTACATATTTTTCTTCAAAGAATTAATTCCAATGTGGAAAGCTGGTTTGTTAAAAAATATTTCAGGAACAAAAATAACACTAATTCAAAAAGCAAATAAGTTTCCACTATACAGTTAACACATTAATACAACTGTAGAACCAAGAAACCCCTTTATCTTAACTACATAATTAAGAAATTTCAATAATATAATTAATTTTATCTTTTTCTCCATTTACATTGCTCTGGACTAAACCAAGATCCTCTTCCATGCTAGTTGAGTGCTCTAGCATATATTTATTCATACCTTAAAAGTTTACTTCAAGGCTATAAAAGTGGCTCATGATAGCACTTGATGCCCAAGTCTGATAACTTAAGTTTACTAATAAGAACCCAAATAGGAAAAACTCCCAAAAGTTATCCTCTGAACCCCAGTTGGGTGACATTTCACATGTGTAGACACATGTGCACACTTAAATGCCCATGTGTGCACACACATACATAATACTAAAAATAAAATTGTTATTTCTTCCATTTCCAAAATTGTCAATTGCCTTGGAGTACTAGAACATTAGAATCTCAGAAGTTTCCTCTCTAACCAAAGAACATGGGAGTAAAACCTGGATATTTCTGCCATAACTCAAAATAAAAACAGCAACTCAATATTATTTTCTTCATTATCCATCATTTTAATATTCACTCCTTCATCAACACTGACTGATACAGTGTGATAGGCTCAAAACAGTGAATATGAAGGCAAAGGGACAGTTACACAAATTCTAAAATGCCCTTGCCTTGTCTTGTGGGTGATATCACACTAGGATTCATTATTTCTTCCTCTTCCTTGTTTGAAAACAGCCATAAACACTGGCCGTGGGATATTCCTCATCACCAAGGAAAGCTGGTCAAGGAAGGCATTGATGGATGTTCGGAAAAGAATGGGATCTTCAGTGGTCCATCTCCTAAAAGTAAAGGAGTGACATCATCAGGGGGAAAAAGGAATCTCTACAGTGTCACCATACAATGTCTTCTTCTTATGTCTAATCCACCCAAGTCTCCATTATAGAACTCCTAGAATACACATTACCTCCCAATCTAAGGCCCCTCCCACTACAAACTCTTGGAGAACTAACACAGTCAGAGTACTGTCATTCACGGTGAACTCCTGCTGAACCATCAATTGCTGTTGCTGGACATTTGAGGCCAGGGATCTGCAGGCGATGTTTGCCTCCACAGCAGTCCTGAATGGCACCGTTACAGAACTGGTAGGAGATATGGTTAAGGTATTAGCCACTATCGAATCTCTTTAAGTATTAGGCTCGATTATATCTCTGAGGTTTACTTTAGCATGCTCCGAAATGACACCCAAGGCAACTCACAGCCACTTCTTCAGTAGTTCTGGTTTTCGATACCCTATAGCCTTCTTACACATACATGATTCCCTGTTCTGCCTCAATATTTGACTCTGTTCAGAACTGACTGTCCACAGTACATCCTTCCGTCCCCTTCCTAGTCAGTCACAAACCTTCCCAAACTAAGTCTCCTCCCAAAGGATTTTTTTTGAGTTTTGGCCTACATATGTTGCCATAGCCATTGTCAGTGTGCTCTCCCTAAAGGATACAACTCCAGGAGTCGACTTCCAGCTGTTGTTGCAGCATCTCCACTGGGTCCTGGGATAATTGGTGCCTGCTCCTCCCTAGGAGCTACAGCTGCTTGTTCTACCACAGCTCTTGCCTCTACAGGGCTCCTTGAGTGGAGGCTGCCTTGGACAGCCTGGCTACCAGAATCTTGTGGGTGACTTTCACGAGGGGAGTTTCCATGGTCATTCTCGGCTTCAGAAATCTGTGAGCTAGCTTGCTCATCAGGGTTTTCAGATGTATGTTGGCCACCCTCCTCTTCTTCACCACCTACTCTAAAACTCTTGTTCCCACCGGGATCCTGCATGGTTAAGTGGGCTGTTCCCTCAGAGTACCACTCTAATATCACCGCCCTCTCACCCCTTGCTAAGGGAATGAGAGGCCAGTACTAGCCCCGCCCATTTAGACAAAGGGTGCCTGTGTGATGCTCACAGTGCCAGAACAAACAGGGTCTCGCGAGAGTAGGAGAATCCCGTGGGAGTTTCAAACATCTCCAGAGATTGTACCTAGCAAACTAGAACTTCTTCACTTATCCTTGGTGATCAGAAGTTATCGGAAAACACTGTGAGTTTTCTACTTTGCACAGTGTTAGATGTAGAAAACACTGAGTTTTCTACTTCGTACAGTGTTAGATGTGGGAATCATAGTATTATAATGCAGAAAGCACCATAGAGAGATAACTGGCTTTTTCTCTTTGGGTGGGATAAAGAAAGCCTGTCAATACCTTGCTTGAAACCGTGCTCCAACAACACATATGTCAATTGATCTTGTTTTTCTGGATTTCTACATACCAATAGTAGATGATATTCTTTTTGTTGTTGTTGTTTTGTTTTTTGAGACAGTCTCTCTCTGTAGCCCTGACTGTCCTGTAACTCACTCTGTAGACCAGGCTGGCCTCAAACTTACAGAGATTTATCTGCCTCTGTTTTCTGAGTGCTGGGCATAAAGGTGTGTGCCATCATGCCCAACTGTAGTTTATATTTGGATATACTAGTATGAGCCATCTTTTCCTTGTATCTTAAGCAGTCTTTTCTGTTATAGTTCCTGGGAATATGTAGATGTATAACCTACTTGTTCTCTAATAGTTATTCACAGTTAAGATTACAATCATGTTTTATTATAGTTTAATTATTCAAAACAATTTTAAATTTAAATGTAATTTGATCATATGCTTCACCTCCCTCAAGTCTTTTCAGATTCTCTCCCCATCCCTACCCACCCAACATTAATTTGTTTCTCAAAACAAACACAAAACAAACAAAAAAAAACAATTTAACAAGAGCCCCCCCCAAAAAATCAAGAAAACTATGTAAAACACTACCCCAAAGAAAACAAAACAAGAAGCCAAAGGAAAATAAAACCAAAAATAAACAGACAATCCCCCCACATGCACCAAACTGTAATAAAACCGAAGCACACAAACACAATGAAAACCTTTGGAGTCCATTATATGATGGTCACTTACTCTGAAACAGGCCTGCCTTGGAGTGGTTGATATGCATATCCAGTGTCATTTTATTGTAGAAATTTGATTTTCTCTTACACAGCATGTACAAATGACATATGGCTAGGTTCTCAATCAATCATTTTTTTAAAAATAATGCCAAATAAAATATACTAAGGTAAAACAAAAACCCTTGCATCAAAGTTGGAGAAGACAAACCAATAGAATGAAAATTGCCCAAGAGAAGGCCCAAGAATCATAAATCCACTTGTGTCTACACTCAGGAAAAGTGGAAGATATATATATGAGAGAGTGGGGGAGATCTGGTATAGGTCCTGTGCTTGCTGCTTCAGTCTCTATGAGTTCACCATTTGAAAGGGTTTGTTTTCTTGGTGTGTCTCACCTCTGGACCTCTGGCTCTTACACTTTTTCTACATCTACTTCCAAGGGGTTCACTGAGTTGAGAGGAGAGGGATTTAATGGAGATATCCTGTTTAGGGCTATGTGTTCCAAGGTCTCTCATTCTCTGTGTAATGTCTGGCTGTGGGTCTCTATATTCTTTTCCCATCTGCCACAGAAGGGAGCTTCTCTGATCCAATATGTTCTTTTTTGCTCACTTTTTAATTAGCTACTTTATTTGTGTAGAAATACCAATTCATGCTATGGAACATGGGAGGTAGTCAGTCATCTTTACTTGCTGAGCTACCTTGTCTGAGAAATTTTTAAATTGTATTAAGGTTTTCTGATTGTTTGCTTCTTTTGATAAAATATAAGCAATGGAATGACACATTTCCATAGTATTTAGAAGTTTTGGTTTTGTTTTTAAAAAATATTTATTTGTATGTGGGGGAGACAACACGTGCATGCAGAACCAGAGGACAACTTTTGGACATGTGGTTCTGGAGTTGGAATTCATCTCTTCAGGATTTTTTGCAAGTACATTTTCTCTGCTTTACCATATTTCTAGCCCAACCTTTACATTCTGTATCATTTCCTTTTATTCTTCCTTTTGAGACATATTCTTATTTTATATACACTACATTGCTGGAAGAGAAGTATATTTTAGAATTCAGTGTTCTCAGGTTTTGAAATATAGCAAAATTCACATAGGCATGTAACATATATTAAACATATATTAAATTAAAAATAGATGTTTTATAAAACAATTTGTGATTGAATATTATAAATTTTGATTAAGACACATTACATTTGACAAGTAAAATAACAATGATCATAATTTTATTGTTTTCTTCTAAGTTATTTTTTCTCTATTATTTTGAGGATGGATATTATATTTTATTATTTATACCACCCCACAACACTGAACACAAATTATTCATAATGATAATGGCTAAAACATAGTGCTTTTTATGTGTCAGGGAGTGTTCTATGGCATTTACTTAAATTAACTAATTTTATCCTCATAATTAAATAATCAATTATTTGCATTAATTCCTGGTCAATTTGGAAAGTCCTTTCCTACCCTTATTTCTCATACTACTTATGTTTTCTTCTAGAAGTGCCAGTGCTTCAAGTTTCAAATTAAACTCTTTAATCCATTTGGATGTGAATTTTTCATGCAGAATGATATGATAGAAATGTCTTTAATATTATTCTTCTACATGTTGATACCCAGTTTTTCCAACATTATTTCGCAAAGATACTGCTTTCTTCCAGTGTGTGCTATAGTTTATATTTTCTGTATTGTTTTACATTGATGAAATGTATTATTTTGTGCCAATCACAGAATGTTTTTATTACAATAGCTTTGTAATATAGCCTGAAATCTAGTAGAGTAATCTTTCCAGCTTTATTTGTTTTATTCAGGATCACTTTGGTTTATCCGGGATCTTTGGTGATTACATAAAATTTTTAGATATTTTTTTTCTATTTCTGAGAATAATATTGTGGGGATTTGGGTTGGAGTTACATTTAGTCTGTAAATTGTATTTTGATAGAATGATCATTTTCACAAAATTAATTACTATTAAACTATGGACATGAGAGATTTTCAGTCTTCTAATGGTCTCACAAATTTATGTCTTCAGAGATTTGAAGGAGTTTTTTTTGTCCAGATTTTTCACCAACAAGTTTTAGGTTCATTTTTAGATGAACCTTTGAGAACACTATGAATAGGATTGTTTCTATGATCTCTTTCTGAGTATGCTTGTTATTGATATACAGAAAAGCTTCTGGTTTTGTGAGTTGTCTTTGTAGTCTTCCATTTCTTAGAATGTTGATTGTGTCTAGAAGTTTTCTGATGGATTTTTGAGGACCTCTTACATATAATATCATATCATCTAAAAGTAGGAATAATTTGAGTTTCTTCCTATTTATATTTATTTAATTTCCTTCTCTTGTCATATTACTGTAGCAGTAATAATAATAATAGACATTTTATTGTTATTATTACTTTGATTACCTTTTATGCATAATATATCATTTTCAGATGGGAATAACCTGTAAGAAAATGTAAAATCAAGAAAGGTGGCAATAAATTCTGGTGAAGATACTGACAAAACAAAACACTAATTTACTTTTGTGGAATTACAAACTGACTCAACCACTGTGGAATCCCAAAACAGTTAAAATGGATTGATGGCTCTATCACATGACTCAGCTACATCACTCTTTGTCATATACTAAAGGACTAGATATCCTACTACAGAAATAATTGCTTGGCTGTGTTCATTGTTGCCTTCTTCACAATACCCAAGAAGTATAAACAAACTAGATTTCCTTCAGTTGATATATGTGTAAAAGATATTGTTCATACACAAAATACAAGTATGAAATTTTCAAATAAATGTATGGAACTGAAAAATGTTATACTGAATTAGGTATTCCAGATCAGAAAGACAAATGCTCATCTTCTCATTTTTTTTTTGTGGATTTAGGTTCAAAACTTTAGATTTAAGAATATAATCTGCAGGAACCCCAGAATACAGGAATGCCAAAAGAGGCCATCCTACTAAGGAGTGAAAGTAGAGCCGGGTAGTGAGGTCACATGCCTTTAATCCCCACACTAGGGAGGCAGAGGCAAGCAGATCTCTGTGCATTTGAGGCCAGTCTGGTTTACAAGAGCTAGTTCCAGGACAGGCTCCAAAGCAACACAGAAAAACCTTGTCTTGAAAGAAGATGTGATAGTAGAACATGGATGCTAAGAAGAGGAAAGGGAGAAAATGTTAGGGATATTCTAACCAGAGAACAGGAAGATAAGGTAATGTGGAAGGAGAATTAGGAAGGAAAACTAAATAAATTCAAATGCTTTTAAAAATTTATAGAGTAGCATTATTTTATAAACTATATGCATAATGTGCATGTGTATATGTATATGTATGTGTGTAAGTATGTATGTATTTATATGGGATAATGTTGTTCTTGCCACGAAACTTTTAAGAGCTAATATTAAGTCTAGCACCATGCATGATAAAAATCTCTTTATGTGATTGGTCAGGAGACTCAGAAGAGTATAGGCTATTGACATTGCCCTTGGTTGCCTTGCAGAACTTGAAGGTAAGACCTTATTGGTTTTGACACCACACATTTTTGACATAAGATATGGATAAATTGATCTAAAACTGACCTGGGAATTATCTTGCCGAGAACTAGGTCTCACAATATTGGAAGATGATATGCCAGATATCAAAGAAAAGCAATCAGCAATCTTACTCAGCTGTAAAAATCTTTAAATGTCAACAACTAATTGCCCAGCAAGATATCCCAAGTGGTTTTAAAGTGCTTTTCTCATTATTATTATTATTATTATTATTATTATTATTATTATTATTACCAAAATATGTCTATTTGAACTAAAGGCCCACTCAGTAGGAAGGAATTTCTGCCTACTACTATGAACTTAGGTATTTACCCATGGCTGGAGAGGCTCTCAAACCCAGAGGAGAAACTACTATTGTCATTCTTAAACCAAATTAATTTCTATCTGTATTGTAAATACCTTTCTGGTGCTCACAAATAGATATAGCTCATGTTTTCATCAAGGAAACTTATTTTTTGAGTGGCTAAATGCTACGACAAATACCAACAACTGGTCAAAATGCAGAAAATATATGGCCACAGGACATACAAACACTGAGCCATCTCTCCAGTTACCGTGAATCATTTTGTATAAATACACATTTTTTTTTAAAATGCCAGATTTTAGTATAATAAAATGAGAAGTTGATGGTAAAGGAAACTATACAAAGATAATAGAGATTTAAAATGCACTCTTAGCTGAACAATGATGATTTCTAGGAAAGAAGGGGGAGAAAGGTGGTAAATGCCAATGGAGAGAAGATAACAAGTAAACAAGACTTCTATACATAACAATACTGACATAAATAGTACTCACATAATAAATACTCACAGAAATAGTAGCATCACACACATGGACAGCACATGTTGAAGAACTTTGGCTAAGAATGGTCCTCATGGGCTCATAGATTTAAATGCTTGTTTACCAAAGAGTGACACTATTTTAAAAGATTAGTAGCTGTAGCCTTGTTTGCAGAAGTGTGTCACTGAGGGTGGATTTAAGGTTTCAAATGTTCAAACTAGATCCAATGTCTGTTTTCCTGTTGTCTATAGATCCAGATATAGAACTCTCACTTCATTTTTCAGCACCAGGTCTTCCTACATGACACCATACTTTCAGCCATGATGATATTGGACTAAACCTTTGAACTGTATGAAAGCTCCAATTAGGTGCTTTCCTTTGTAAGGTATGATGTGGTCATTGTACGACTTAACAGCAATAGAACACTGCCAAAGACACATTCCTAAGTCAGTCGGAGTTCCAGAGCTGAGAAGGAAAGTGAACAGAAATCCCCATTCCTTACCAAGAAGATATCTCAAATGAATAAATACTTGCAAAGAAAAAAATCTACAAAGGAGTCCTATTGTATATACAAGCCACACCTAAGGGCAGGCCATATTTCCAGAAATAGATGGCCAAAGCAAAATGAACTCAATGGTATTTTTAGACTTTTTTCTCATAAGGCTTTGTGCATTTTTTGTTTTACCGTACAGGTCTTTTGTTTACATGTTATGGTTACCAATTTTGTGATTTTTATGAGATTTATTTGTGCACAAATGTGTGTGTCTGAAACTCACAGAGATCCAGCTGCCTCTGCCTTCTGAGTGCTGTGATTAAAGGCATGCACCACCACTGTCTGGCCATTTGGAAAAATTTAAAAAACTCATGATTTTAAATGGGAAAATCTAAAGAAATCAGTATACTCCAAGATATATGACTTGCCAAGATTAAGCCAAGAGAATACTAACAAGTAGAATAGATATATAATATGGAACCAAATTGAAATATTTGAAATACAGAGTTTTCAAAGAAGAAAAAGTCTACATTACTGGAAAATTATACCAGACATTTAAAGAATGAATAACAGTAATGCTACTTAAACTCTTTAATAAAATCAAAAAAGAATGAACATATCCAAATTCATTGCATGGCATCAATATTTTACTTTGATGTCAAATCAAGATAAGGATGTAACAATAAGAACCAAAATAAAATAAATGGCAAAAAAGCCCCTTAAATTCTCAGCAAAATACTTGAAAGCTAAATTTAGCATTACATAAAATAGCCCACATTTGACTACCTAGATTTTTTCCAAGGATAAAACATACATATATTAAACAAAAATAATTGACTGCACCACAGAATAGGGTTACACAAGTAAATACAATAATTACCTTCATAGATGCAGAAATAAGGTCAAGGGTAAAAGTAAAGAACAAAAGTAAAAAAGTGTAAAAGTAAAGAACAAAAAGCCAGGAAACAGCCAAAACAATCCTAATCAGAATGGTTAAATCTTTGAGATAACACAATGATTGATTCCAAATTATATATACATTCTAAAAAAAGTGAAACAACATATTATTGGCCCAAGAAAATACATGCAGATCATTGGACTGTAAAAGAACCTAGTAATAAACTGAGACTGCGATAGCCATTTTATTTTCAAATGTCATCCAATACCTGCACTGGATAAAAACCAGTTTTTTTCTACAAATGATGCTAAGTAAACTGAATGTCCACATGTAACAAAATTTCAAAATAGATCATTATCCCTTTCATTGTACAAAATGAACCAAAGATTTTAATTAGAACTGGAACTTTGAAAAAGCTAATGGAATATTTTTCAAGATAAATACATAGTTTAACAAATTCCAAATAGGATCCCAATAGCTAACAACATAACACCTGAGAGATGCTGCTGCATGAAATTAAAAATTTTTATAAAAAATAAAAAAGTAACAGAATAAAGACACGTGATGGTCAATATATATGTGAGAAAATGTTCATCATCCTTTGACATCAGAGGAATTCAAATTAATATTACACCAAGGTTACATTTTAGTACAAATAAAATAATTACTTTCAAGGGACAAGCCAAAACAACATTGTCAAATATGTGGAGATAAAAGAAACTCATATACCCTACTATTTGGATTGTAAAGTATTCTGATCACTGTACAAATCAGAAAGGTGCTTTCCTTGCAAGGTGGCTCAAAAGCAAAGAGATTCGTAGCTAAACTTGAAGACAAGTTTTATCAATAATACTTTCATTATATAAAAAGAATGTCAACTTTCCTTAATGTTGTTTTGTGAACTTGTGTGATGTCACAACACACACACACACAATCAATTTTACTTAATATAATAAAATATTAAGCAAGAATACAACAAATAATCTACCTATATAATCATGGATTATTTAACTAGAGGAATATATGTCAACCTATCATAAAGTTATCCATATGAAATGAAAAAGCCAACAGACTATATACCAAAGAACAGACTAATGATATTTTATTTGTATTTTAATAAATAAAGCTTGCCTGAAGATAAGAGAGTAAAGCAGCCACACTGAATAGTCATATACACCAGGCTGTGGTGACACACACCTTAATCACTTAATTTGCCATAGAAACCAGGTGATAGCGGTGCACGCCTTTAATCCCAGAACTAGAGACAGCTCTCCCATGGTCTCATTCTCAGGATTCCTGGAGGCAGGATCACCATTTCAGACTGAGTTAGAGGTTACAAGATAGTGGTTGGCTGTTTTAGTTTTCTGACCTTCAGGTTGTACCTCAATATCTCTCTCTGGGTTTTTATTAATCATAATACAAATGAATAAAACTAATATAATATATATTATATATTATAAAGTATATATATGCTATATTATATATACATATCCATTGAAGTAAGCAAATCAAGTTTTATTCAGTTATAAAGAAAAATGGTGTGAGTTGCAGGATGATATGTTAACATATAGATAGCATGCTAAGGAAAGTATGTTAGATTCAGAAGGATAAACATCAAATATTTTCCATCTTATGTTCTCTCATGTGTCAAAAACAGAATACTTAGGGAAAATGAAGGAAACAGTAGAAGGTTAATGGTTATAAAAGAAAGGCTTATGTGGTGTAGGAGGGTCTTTTGTCTATGTGTTACTTTTATTGGTTAAATAAAGAGACTGCTTTGGCCTAGTTGATAGGGTGAACTCAGGTAGGTGGGGAAGACAGAACAGAATTCTGGGAGGAAGAAAGCAGAGTCAGAGAGAGCCACCATGGAGCCGGCCACCAGGTCAGACATGCTGAATCTTTCCCAGTAAGCCACTATCTCGTCGTGATACACAAATTATTAGAAATAGGTTAAACCAAGATGTGAGAGTTAGCCAATAAGAGGCTAAAACTAATGGGCCAGGCAGTGTTTCAATGAATATAGTTTCTGAGTAATTATTTTGGGATTAAGCTAGACAGGAACTGGGCGGGAAGTGACCTGCTGCTCCTCATTACTACACTTATGCAATGGGAGCAGTGAATATAAGCAAAGTACATAATATGCAATTATGAATGTCATAAAAAATAATTTTACAATGATATATACTAATAAAAACTGGATATATATGTATATGTGTATATACATACATAACACACACACACACACACATATATATTTTTTTTAACTTACCTTTATATGTATGTTTACATCAGCACCAATACAGAGTCATTGTGCGCACTGGAAAATGTGGGAACAAAATAATATGTGCAGAAAATTCATATTTTTAAATATGTTAGTATTAGGTTTGTGGGTTAAGATCCGGGTATTCTATTCGATTCCATTGGTCGACTCCTCTGTTTTTATGCCAATACTAATCTATTTTCAATACTGTAGCTCTGTAATAGAGTTTGAAGTCAGGGATGGTAATGCCTCCAGAAGTTCCTTTATTGTGTAAGACTGTTTTGGCTATCCTGGGTTTCTTGTTTTTCCATATAAAGTTGATTATTGTTCTCTCAAGATCTGTGAAGAATTTTGTTGGGACCTTGATGGGGATTGCATTGAATCTATAGATTGCTTTTGGTAGAATTGACATTTTTACTATGTTGATCCTCCCAATCCAAGAGCAAGGGAGATCCTTCCATTTTCTGGTATCTTCTTCAATTTCTTCAAAGACTTAAAATTCTTGTCAAATAAATCCTTCACTTCCTTGGTTAGAGTTACCCCAAGATATTTTATGCTATTTGTGGCTATTGTGAAAGGTAATACCAGGTGTCTAGGGAGATGCCCCCTGCTAGTTCCTTGGGCAGCTGCGGAGAGGGAGCTGAAAAAAGGCCAGATCCTATAACCATACTCATGAATATCTTGCATATCACCATAGAACCTTCACTTGGCGATGGATGGAGATAGAGACAGAGCCCCACATTGGAGCACCGGACTGAGCTCCCAAAGTCCTGATGAGGAGCAGAAGGAGAGAGATCAGGAGAAAGAAAGTCAGAACCATGAGGGATGCGTTCACCCACTGAGAAGGCAGGACAGAACTAACGGGAAATCACCAAGTCCAGTTGGAATGGGACTGATGGAACATCTGACCAAATCGGACTCTCTGAAAGTGGCTGATGGTGAAGGCTGATGGAGAAGCCAAGGAAAATGGTGATGGACTTGGTCTCTATGACAAGACAGGCTCTGTGTGACGCTTGTCAGTTTGGTTGCTCACCTTCCTGGACCTGGAGGTAGTTGGGAGGACCTTGGACTCAACATAGTGTAGAGAACCCTGATGGCTCTTTGGCCTGGAGAGGGAGGGAGTGGGGGTATGGGTGGAGGGGAGGGGAGGGAAGGGGGAGGAGGAAGGGAGGAGATGGCAATTTTTAATAAAAAATAAACTGGAAAAAAAAGAAAAAAATGAAAGTCCTCTATGATTTAGGTAACTTTCTTTATAAAATTATGTAGCAATTTCAATATATATTTAAGAAAATTTTAAAAAAAAATAAATGTTAGTAGATAACAGCTATTCTCAACTACTCCATTGTTCCTTATGCTGTGGTTATGATCTTGTCTGCCTAGACAACAGCAAAAATTTAATCAGTTGGATATGTGTATTTCTTTCTTTTCTTTATTTTTTTTATTTTTAATTTCTTTTTTATTTTATTTTTTTATTTATTTTACATACCAACCACTGTTTCCCCTCCCTCTTCTCATCCCATTGCCTCCTTGACCTCCCTTCTACTAAGCTCTACTCCTCAGAAAGGGTAAGACCTCCCATGAGGGGTCAACAAAGCCTGGCATACCAAATTGAGGCAAGACCAAACTCCCCCCAGCTGCATCAAGGCTGAGGAAGCATCCCAAAATTGGGAATGGATTCTAAAAAGCCAGCTCATGCAACAGGGAAAGATTCTGATCCTACTGTTAGGGGCCCCACAAACAGACTGGTATAGGAGTTCCTTCTGTTTGTGTGTTTCTTTCATTGGATAATGAATAAAGAAACTGCCTTGATCTAGTTGATCGGACAGAATTTAGGTAGGCCGAGTAGACATAACTGAATGCTGGGAAGATGGGCAGAGTAGCAGACACCATGGACCTTCTGCCTGAGATGGACACTGGTGAGAATCTTGCCAGTAAGCCACAGTCACGTGGCAATAATCAGACTAACAGAATTGGGTTAAATTAAGATCTAGGAATTAGCCAATTAGCCAATAAGAAGTTAGAGCTAATGGGCCAGGCAGTGTTTAAATGAATACAATTTCTGTGTGATTATTTCGGGTGTAAGATAGCCAGAGAGCTGGGACGACAAGCAGACTGCTTCTCCTGTTACACAGACCACAGTACACATCTGTCACCCACATGCAGAGAGCCAAGGTAGGTCCTATGCAGCTATGCAGGATCCCCAGCTGTTGGCTTAGTGTCCCTGAGCTCCCAAGAGCTCAGGTCAGCTGTCGTGGTGAGTTTCTCCTTCAAGATCTTGAACCCCCTCCCTTGATCATATAATCCCTCCTTCCTCTTTTTAACTGAACTCCCTGAGCCCAGTTCAGTGTTTGGTTGTGGATCTCTGCATCTGCTTCCATCAGTTCCTAGATGAAGTTTCTATGACGACAAGTCACTTTGATTTACCATGGCACTTAGACATGAAAGATTTAGGATACTCTAAATTACATGTTACAACCTTGAAACAGTATCATGCATTTTTTATAGTTTTACAGAACAGAGAAAAACATTAATCAAAAGAATTTTAAAATTCATTGTTGGGTACAACAGAACATCAGACACAGTGAGATAGGGGGACCTAGTCTATAGGGGCAAAATGTTGTCTAGTGACATTCTCAACTTTCAGAATGATGGAAGCTAGTTACCTGCTAAGTTAGTCTAAAAAGGTTTTATCATTTTTTACAAGATGTTAGTTTTGGCATTTTGAATGGAGTCTAGCGACAAGGAATGACTGTTGCAGAAGGCCAGAATACTTAGTGCTCAAAAATAGTCTCTGGATCTGAGACAATCAAATCTTGCTGCATTACTGAAATTCTAAGTCTTTGAAGACACAGATTCCTTTCAGGAGTGTTTTTTTTTTTTTTTTTTTTTTTTTTTTTTTTTTTTTTTTTTTTTTTTTTTTTTTTTTGCACAGCCAGATGTAGCTTCTTTTCAGAGATTATTGTTCACAATAAGATGCTTTATTGTTATATTCAATTCACTCATATTCACTTCCTAACTCTGAATAAAGCTTGCAATCTTTGAAACAATATAATTTGTTGATATTCCATTTGAGCTGCATTTATTCATTAGTGTGATTAACTTAACTTTTTTCACATTCTCTTCATTTTATTTTTGTCTCACAGATTAGATTTTAAGTTTGCATGATCAACTTAAAGGAAAGAGAGATATTTTTCTTTTTGTGTATCCTCAAGTATTAAAATTTTATTTCTGATTCCTTTTTACTGAAAATAATTTTTTTCTCATAATATATTCTGATTATACTTTTCTCTCCCCCTACTTCTCATAGTTTTTTTTCCCATCTCACCTCTCTTCTGGACCCATTCATTTTCTGTATTTCATTAGAAAATAAATAGGCTTCTAAGGGTGGCCTCTGTGTTGCTAGGTAAACTGTATGTACTTCTGATGGCAGAAAAAGAAATAAAAAGATATTCCATAGTTTGCATTTTTCTATTTCAGCTCTACTAGAACATAAAAGCATATGTCTACAGAAAACAGATTATATGCAAATATTCATTATGGCTCTCTTTATAATATACCTAAAGTGACAACAAACACTAAACCTACTTATATACACAATATAAGTTGCTATTGTGTTATGTCATATAAAAGAAAACATAATGACATGATATTGTTACATAATTTCATGCACAAAACAGATTGTGATTTGACTCTATTATTGATTAGTGTTAGGCTAAAAAAGTGATTTCAGCAAATAATGTGATTTCTACATAAATGATTCCTTGCTTTGTTGTAAAATAATCCATGTGTTCTCTATATTCTTGCATATGAGATCTTTAGAGAAGCAGAACTCTGATCCTTAGTATACATATGTCTTTTTAACCTGTATTCTTGTGTGTGTTTCATGTTTCAGCCTTGGGAATGAAAAGGTGGCATGATTTTTTTCCTTAATATTTCACCATCTATTTTAGAATCATGAGAACCTGACTGTGACCCTCTGCCTGAAAGTCACTAAAACTGTTTGTAAAGATGCCTCATCATTTTTTCTGTAAGCTTCTTTAAGCCTCACAACAGAAAACTTCATCTTATACATGCTTTAAAATCCAATGTTTTCTGTCAGTGGGAATATTTAAGTAGAAGCTAGAAGAAATTATTAATTCACTGGCCACTTTCTTTTCCTTAATTGGTCTTTCTGACTTATGAAAACTAAGTTCATTCTGTAATCACAATGTACAATTTTTTGGTTACCCTAAGTTTTGCTCTTGGTGTTAAATGTTAAAGATTTGTAAAGTGATAAGGTCAAGAATCACAGATAATGAATCTTAGCATATATAGTACTCAAAAAAGTTTTACTCTTGCTGTTAAGGAATTGTCAAGTGATAGTATTAATAATCTCAGATAGTGAATGGTAGTATGTATAGTACACAAAAGATTATTTAGTAGTTGTATATAATTTTATTTTATCAATTATAGGTACCATTTATATAGGATACTAAATTTAAAATCATTTGTGCTTACAAATACCAGTTTATCAGCTTTACTACAGCAGAAAACACCATTGTCTCTTCCCTTGAATCAATTTGAATTTTATTGTTGATTTTAGTCTCTGTGGTTTAGTGAATTATTTAACAGAAACGCACTATTCTGGCTTCATGAGCATTTATAATTCATACTAGAATGGAAAAATTATATAGCAATCAGAAAGTGAATTAAAGGCTCTCACATTTCTGTAGTATTTTTAAACAGCTTCTTTTTCAATAAAAAAAAGAAGTTTAAGGTTGTCAAGGACTAGGTCCTGCATCTCTGCTACATTGTATAGAACACCAGGTATAATATTCAGCTTTCCATTATATGTATCAATATTAATTTAATCAAATTAAATTTTTCCTTCACAACCATTTATTCTCAAATGCAGTTGTTGATGATATGGGATTTCCTTCTGTATATGTGTTGCTTTTATTGGTTAATGAATAAAGATGCTTTGGCCTATGGCAGGGCAGAGTATTGCCAGCCTGGAAGAGATAGAGAAAGAGAGTAGGCAGAGTCAGAGTTTTTGATTCAACCACAGGAATTATCATATGTCTCCATCCTAGGACATAACCACTTTCTCTTATTGTAAAGAATAGTCTATATCTCAATTTCTTCTATTTCATCTATGTTTGAGATTTCTTCTATGTGTGCCTTCTCTTTTCAGAGTTATGCACATTTCTCAAGAAGAAAAGGATAAATGGAAATGAAAGAGTGAGAATATATTGAGAACATTTTATACATTTATCGTATAAGGCTGTGCCAGAATATAGAAAGCATCAATTTTAAGGGATTTATGGTATATGTAGCTCATTGTTAGAGTTGCATGCTCAATGTCTTCGCTTCAATGCTCACTAGTGCAAACACTATTAAAAATGAGAATTAGGATTATCATTCATCCAAAGGAAATACTTTCACTTAAATTTAACTAAAATCATAATAAAATAGAAGGCAGTAATATTTAAGAATACATGATTTAAAATACTTGCAAATAAAAGTACCCTGAGAATTACAAATCCTGTGTGGTTATTGATTTTCTTTCTAAACAAATGTAAAGAAGAAGAGGGGACCACAGAATAGTTAAAAAATCTAGTTATGAAATGTTCACACAGACAGAACCAGCATGTAGACAGAAAATGTGCATTCATTTCCCAGATGTCCAGGCATGAATAACGACACAGAAACTACATTAATTACAACACTGTTTGGTCAATGGCTCAAGTGTATTTCTAGCTAGCTCTTATATCTCAAATTAATTCATTTCTACTCATCCATGCACCAGCATGACACTGTGGCTTATGAGATAAGGTTCTGCATGTCTGTCTCCTTCAGCAGCGACATGGCTTCTCTCTGACTCCACCTACTCTCTTTCTCTATCTCTTCCAGGCTGGCAATACTCTGCCCTGCCATAGGCCAAAGAATCTTTATTCATTAACCAATAAAAGCAACATATATACAGAAGAAAATCCCATATCATCAACAACTGCATTTGAGAATAAATGATTGTGATGGAAAGATTTAATTCAGGTTCAGATTATCTGGTTTTACTACATAGAATATTTAAGAACAGAAAATAAATCAACAAAAATCTTCAAAATTAAATCTCCTAATTACATCAAAATCTGTATAACATGCTGACATTAAGGCAGTATATACTTTTCATTTACTATACAAAGCTTCTTGCAATATAATTTATAACAATTCTTCCATTTTGTATATAAATTATAGGCTCAATGTGTTTATTTTACTATAATATATATCTTTTGAATAATTTCTCAATAATAAAATGAAACACTTTGATTATATTTCATGGAGTTTAAATAAACATATTATCAATGTACATTTTAAATTTCATATAGCTGATAAAATTACAATTAATTATTGTTTGTGTCTAATGCATACAGTCATATATTACATAAACCCATTGTGATCAACAGTAGATTGAATATATGATTATGGTTATACAGGATTATATTACTTATTGATATAATTATCTTACAAAAACTCTATGATATTCATAGAAAGAAAAACTCACATACAACCCAGTTTTCAGAATGTACTTTTAATACCAAGTAACACATGAAACCTAAACATACTTGAAAATACAGTCTCTTATTTTTCCTACCTCTGGTCACACCAGACCAATCTATCATATTTTCTATATTTTAGAATATTCTCAGAAGGAGAGAATAAACTGATATACAAAGGCAGAACTTTTATATATTGATAAAAAATGAAACAAGTACAAGAAATTAGCGAGTAGGAAGAAATAGACTTTTTAGAAATATTATTCTTTCTTAGTTATTGTTATACTACTCTGATTCCTTTAGTATATATTTTTAGCTCTATAACCCTAATTAAGTTTCTTTATTATTTTTAGAACAATATTATTTGATTGTATTGGTGCTAATTCTTGTATATTGATATATTGAACATTGTATGTGAGTATGCTTCTACCTCTATTTATTGTATGAGAGTATGCTTATACCCCTGTTTAAAACAATTGTTATATTGAGATACTTACCATATTGCAATGTACATTTCTACCTCTGATATTATTTATGTAATGACATTGTTTACATGTGGAGATCATTGTCCTCATCTATTGCACAGTTGTTTATTCTCTCAGTCTTCAAGTTAGATAGGTATATGTTTGTCATATTTATATTTAGGATATTCAGGTTTTTTTAGATACATAGAAATTATATTTAGTATAGATAGTATAATCTTCAACCTCTTCGAAGAGCTGTAGAAAATGGCCTTTAATCTAACCTAGCGTTTTGTACTTTTGAGACACAATCACTCCTGGCAACACTACTCTACTCCCAAGAGAACGTTGAGCACCAAAGACACTCCACTGGGAGCTTGTCTTCTTCTTGGCAGAACTGGCCTTTGGGCAAAGAAAAGCCCATACCTCGACTATTGACAAAGATACAGAATATCCATAAGTGGATAAAACAGGATTATCTTATCTTGCCAAACAGGGTAGGTTAGTTCTACAAAAAGTTCCTTGCCTTTGAAAAATGGTATGTCGGTTGTATTAGGCATTAGCCAAAGTTGGTTGCCTCAAAATTGCAAATGAAACTTTGTGTGATTTCCCAGGTAGTCACTTGTCTCTGTCATTTGTTGCACATTTTGTAAGTTTCTTGTTTATACTTCCTGGTTGCTTAAGTAATATTACTTCCCTTCTCAGAACTTTGATGGGGTTGAAGATTAGATAATTGTAGCTACCCTCTACATTATTTAGACTCCTTAAAGTAGAATGCTTAGTAAAACTTTTGTTATATGTTTCTTGCTTAATATTGTTTGCTGTTTGTAATTTTATATTTATTATCTGTTCCCATTGTATATAGTTGCATTTGGTTTTGAATCTGTCTTATTTAGACAAAAGGGGGAGATGATGGGGGAGCTGACCAATCCCTTTTTCTGAGGGGCATGACCCCTCCGGGGCTCCAAATACCTTTAAAAGGTCCGTGTTTGTTTGTTTTTTTACCCTCTTTTTATATCCTGCATTCCTCACTGGAACCTTGGCTTTTGTAAGTTCCCTTCCCTTTCCTTTATTAAAGCTGAATATTATATATTAAAGCTAGTCTGGTTAATCATAATTGCTGATCGACTGTGCCCCTTCAATTATTTTATATACTAATCCAGTTACCTCTCCCTCTGGCTTCCCCTATCTTCTCCATACCCCACTCCCATCTACTCCTCACAAGGGGTGAGGCCTCCCATGGGAAGTCAACAAAGCCTGTCATATCACTTGAGGTAGTATCGAGCCCCCTCCCCCATATCTAGGCTGGCAAATTATTCTTCCATAGGGAATGGGCTCTAGATAAATACTGCTTCCACTGCTAGTGGCCCCATAAACTGGACATGTCACATAACTGTCACCTACATTTAAGGGGCCTGGCTCATCCTTACACAGGTTCCCTAAGAGTCAGTGCAGAGTCAGTGAGCTCCCACTTTTTTTATATCACTCGTCCCTGTCTGTGACTGAACTCCAGGAGTTTGGTCCAGTGTTTAACTTTGAATATGCTTTCATCAGTTACAGGATGACAATTAAGGTACTCATCAATCTGATTACAGGGGAAGGGCATTTCAGGTATCCTCTCCATTATTGTTTAGATTCTTAACTGGGGTCATCCTTGTGGATTCCTGAGAATTTCATTAGTGCCTGGTTTCTTGGTAAATACAGAATAGTTCCCTCTTTCAAGGTATCTCTTTTCTTGATTTACCTTTCTGTCCTTCACCCAACTTGCCCTTCATGATTCCTCATATTATCCTTCCCACTCCCTTTCTCCCCTCCTCACTCCCTACCACTCTCCCACTCCCGACATGCTGTCTATTTACTATGGAAATCCTGTCTAATTCCCCTTCCTGGGGGATTCATGTATGTCTCTCTTAGGGTTCTCCATGTTTCTTGTCTTCTCTGGATTTGTGAACTTTGGGGTAATTATACTTTGCTTTATATCTAATATCTACTCATACTGTGTTTGCCTTTCTGTCTGAGTTATCTCAGTCAGAATGAATTTTTTTCTAGTTCCATCCATTTGCCTGCAAGTTTCAAGATGTCATTTTTTTTTAATCTCAAAGTATACTCCACTGCCTATAATGTACATTCTTTTATCCATTCTTTGGTTGAGGGGCATCTAGGTTGTTTCCAGGTTCTGGCTATTATTATTATGAACAATGTTGCTGTGAACATTGTTAAACAAATGTCCTTGTATGAGTGTGTATCCTTTGGGTATATGACCAAGAGTAGTATTTCTGGGTCTTGAGGTAGATTGATTCCCACTTTTCTGAGAAACCGCCATACTGATTTCTAAATTGTCTTAAGTTTGCACTCCCACCAGCAATGGAGACGCATTCCCCTTATATTACATTCTCTCCTGCCTAAGCTTTCCTTAATGTTTTTGATCTTAACTATTCTTACAGGTATAAGATTAGATCTCAGAGTTGTTTTGATTTGCTTTTCTGAGACGGCCAAGAATGTTGAGTAGTTCCTTAAGTGCCTTTTGGCTGAGAGTCTTCTGTTGAGAATTCTTTGTTTCCATCTGTGCCCTATTTTTAATTGGATTTTTTTGTGGTATTTTGAAGTCTAGTTTTTTGAGTTCTTAGTATATTCTGAAGATCAGCCCTCTGCCAGATGTGGGGTTGGTGAAGTTTTTTTTTCCATTCTGTAGTTTACTGCTTTATCTTGTTGATTGTGTCCTTTGCCTTACAGACACTTCTCAGTTTCAGGGGGTCCATTTTTAATTGTTGATCTCAGTGTCTGTGCTACTGCTGTTATATTTAGGAAGTGATGGGTTTTCTGTAATTAGTTTGTGAGATTTCTGCAGGTAGTATTGTTGCTGAATTCTATCTTTAAGCCATGGGGATCTGCTAAGAATCAGGGTTATTCCAATTTTTGTTTTATCTGTTGAAGTTTACCTTATTACCGAGTATGTTGTCCATTTTTGAGACAGTTCCAATGAGGTGCTGAGAATAAGGTATATTCTTTTGTGCATGGGTGGAATTTTCTGCATATGTCTGTTAAACCCATTTGAGTCATAACTTCTGCTAGTTCCTTTAATTTCTCTGTTAATTTTCTGTCTGGCAGACCTTGTCAGTGGTGAGAGTGGTGTTTTGAAGCCTCCCACTATTAGTATGTGGGATTTTATGTGGGATTTAAGCTTTAGTAATATTTCTTTTACACATGTGGGTGCCCTTGTATTTGGAGCATAGATGCTCATAATTCAGACTTTATCTTGATTTTTCCTGTGGTGAACATGAAATGTCCTTCATCTCTTCTGATTAAGTTTAATTTGTTAGATAATAAGATAGCTACACCAGCTTGTTTCTTAGGTCTATTTGATTAGAAAATCTTTTCTCAATGCTTTATTCTGTGGTAATTAATGTCTGTCTTTGAAGTTGAGGTGTGTTTCTTATATGCAGTAGAAGGTTGGATCTTGTTTTGTACCCATTCTGTTAGCCTGTGTCTTTTTATAGTTGAATTGAAACCATTGATATTAAGAAATATTAAAGACCAGTTATTCTTAGTACGTGTTATTCTTGGTTTTCTTGGTGGTGGTGGTATTATGTGTGTGCTTTCCTTCTTTTTTTGGTGTGGGATTATTTATAGCCTGTGTTTTTGTTGGTGTAGCTAACTTCCTTGGGTTGGAGTCTTCCTTCTACTTCCTTCTGTAGGGCTAGTTTCATACATAGATATTGTGTAAATCTTGTTTTGTCTTGGAATATTCTGTTTTCTCCATCTACGCTGATTGAGAGCTTCACTGGTTATAGTAGTCTTGGATGGCATTTGTGTCCTCTGCATGTCAGCATAATGCTTGACCAGGATCTTCCAGCTTTCATTTTTTTTCCATTCAATTATTTACACTTCCTTCCCTTCTCCCAATCCCCTCCCATTCCCCCACACCCCCTCCTCCCTTTCCCACCCTGCTTGAGAGAAGGCAGGGAATCCTGCCCTGTGGGAAAAGTCCAAGGCTCTTTCCCCCACCCCCACATTCAGGCCTAGGGAGCTGTGCATCCATATAGACTAGGGTCCCAAAAAGGCAGAACATGCCGTAAAAACAAGTCCCACTGCCTTTATCAATGGCTTCTCAGTCTGACCCCATTGTCAGCCACATTCAGAGAGTCCAGTTTGATCACATGCTCATTCAGACCTGTTCAAGCTGGATTTTGATAGCTCCCATTAGAACAGGCACTCTGCCTCAGTTGGGGGAACAACCCCTCGCGATCCTGACTTCTTTGCTTGTCTTCTCCCTCCTTCTGTCTTTCAACTGGACCTTGGGAGTTCAGTCCTTTCCTCTGATGGGGGTCTCTGTCTCTATCTCCATCCATCGCAGGACAAATATTCTATGGTGATATACGAGATAATCATCAGCGTGATAGTGGGGCAAGGACGGTTCAGGTAGCCTCTCCACTGCTCTTCAAGGACCTAGCTGGGGATATCCCCGTAGACACCTGGATCCCCTCTAGAGCCAAGGGAAGGACTGGCAACAGCTTGAGGGGGTGGGAGGGTGGAGATGGAGGAGGGGCAGATATAGGAGCAGGGAAGAAGATACCTACATTAAGGGATCCATTTTAGGGTTGGCAAGAAACTCAGCTTTCATTGTTTACATTGAGAAGTTGGGTGAAATTCTTATAGGTCTTCCTTTATGTTATTTGGACTTTTTTCTTTACAGATCTTAATATTCTTTCTTTGTTTCTATTTCAGTGTTTTGATTATTATGTGGCAAGGGGACTTTTTTAGGTCCAATCTATTTGGTGTTTGAAGCACAATTAATAAAAGTTCAGAGACTGACATTGGGGTTCAACCTGAAGATCTGAAAAGTAAAACAGTCAACCACTGGTTCTTACTTCAACCTCAGTAAGAAAAGGCAATCCTGCATCCAGGAATCTCATAATGAAACTAAATCTGAGAGATATCTTCCCCTGATCTATAATCCTCTCTAGTTCTGTGATTAAAGGTATAGCAAACTAGTGTGGTTACTTAGATTAAAGTTGTATGTTATTGATACATGTTCTAGAAGGCTGGCCAGTGTGGCTGTCTTACTTTTCTGACCTTCAAGTTTTATTTACTAGAATACAAGTGAAATGCTACTACATTTCCCTGTTTTGTCTAAAATAAAGAGAAGGCTATAACTAATATAAGAAAACTATATACAATAACTCTATACAATATATACAGGCAATAAATACATCAACAGTGTCTAGTTCATTTGCATTTGACAAATTCAGAGATACTACACCATATCTGTCCTATATTGTGAGTCCAAAGTCTAATATCTAATTTACTTTCTGTTATCACTTGCTTTCTTTGCCAACAAACAAGGAAAACTATAACTATATAGTCTTCAAATCCTTCAGAAACCCAAGGAGGAAATAATACTAACTGAGTAAGCAGGAAATACAAGCAAGTGACTTGCCAAAATTGTGAGTAATGCCATAAACAGCTGACTGCCTAGACAGTCACCCAAATTTCCTCTGTAATTATGGGGCATTCATCTTTGGCTTACAGGCTTAACATATCCTAAAGACTTTTCTGTGAAGCAAGACATTCTTAACAGCTGTCCTTCCTTGTCTTGACAATATTTGACAGTTACTTTGTTTTGTGTGTTGCTCGTCCAATTAGTACATCATACTGGCACCAGTCAAGGCAAGGGCATTTATTTGAACAGTGGCTTACTTTTGCCACAAAAGAAGTAAACTCCATGTGGAGTTCCTTCAATACTTATTATCTTGTCTGACGTAGACTGATGCTGCAAAGAGCAGACATGTCTCATTTTCATAAAAAGAAGAACCTAAGTTATAAAAAAATTTTAGATGCCATATTCTGTAGATGTCTGAAGTGTTTGAAAATGACTTATATGACTGACTAAAATATTTCTTTATTTGACCTTGAAAACATACCTAAAGTGACTACAAGTATGAATATACTAAATGATTAACTACTAACCTATATTTCCTTATTATCTTAAAGAGTTAATAATAATTTTCAAAGACTATAAGTTTGCATCACTTTTTTCTTCTTTAATTGATTTTATTTAGCTATACATTCTTCTCTCTGCTCCACTTTCTTCCTCTTCCCTTCCTTTCAATCCTTTCCCATGGTCACCATGCTCCTAATTTATTCAGGAGATCTTGTCTTTTTCTACTTCCCATGTACATTAGATCCATGTATTTCTCTCTTAGGGTCATCATTCTTATCTATGTTCTCAGGGATTGTGGATTTTAGGTTGGCTTTCTTTGATTTATGTCTAAAAGCCACTTATGAGTGAGTACATATGATATTTGTCTTTCTGGTTCTGGATGACCTCACTTAATATGATGTTTTCTAGAACCATGCATTTGCCTGCAAATTTCAAGATGTCATTCTTTTTTACTGTTGAGTAGTACTCTATTATGTAAATGTACCGCATTTTCCTTATCCATTCTTTGGTCAAGTGGCATTTAGGTTGTTTCCAGGTTCTGGCTATGATGAACAATACTGCTATGAACATAGTTGAGCACATGTCTTTGTGGTATCACCAACTTCTTGGGGTCTACAGGCCAATCCAGGTTTCACATTTATAACATCATGATGGACTATAGTGCAACAGACTATAAGCCAATATTAGCCTTCCTCCACTAAGCTGCTTCTTGTCAAGGTCTTTTTAAGAATAATGAGAAAATATAAAAAATGTAATATGACAGAATTTCACCAGCAAAATTGTCCAATTTGAAACATCAGAGACTGGGAAAACAGTACTATTCATTGTATCTATGAATCCTGTCCACTTTAGCTACAGGTGCAGAAGGAATCCTCACAAAGATCCAAAGAAGAATCCAGCTGGAAAAGCTGCAGAATTGTGAGCTCAATAACTGACTGTTATTTTTACCTAGTATGCTTTGGTGACTAATCATTGCCACCAAAGTAAAGATGAAACTCTTTAGCATAAATTATGAAGCCTTTGATATTTCAATTTGATCTGTTTGTAATATCTATTCAAGTCACGTTCGTTCCTAATACTACCAGCTAAATTTTCTTTAATATGGTTAAAGGAACACTTTCATTAAAATAAAATGCAATATATATTTAAAATAAAATCAACTTGGAACTCCTGAATCAAAAAATACAGGGACCAAATCAGTAGAGGAGATTTTAAAGAGACACTTAAACTTCACTTCATTTCTAATGATATGGTGTCATCAAAAGTAGGCTAAGAATCTTTCATCATAATTGAACTCTGCAGGAGATTCTGATGGGACTGCTCTTCTGACTCTAGTATTTAAATCAATACTCAAAGTTTCAGCCAAACTCTGTTCCATGTACACAGAGTCCTGATTTAGTATAATGATAAAATGTTTATCAAATTCTTTCCTCAATTTCATAGATTTATCTCAAAGTTTCTTTGCAGTGTCCATGGACATCTGCAGACCACATTGAATTAATCACTTATGTGTACTCTTATAACACTGTGTGCATATTGAATATACATAAGTCTATATCTTTTTTGTAAAGATCTGTTTATATACTTGACTTATTTTTGGTATAGAAACCTTGTCTCTTTTGTTCATTTTTATTTCAAGTCAACATAAGACCTAGTGAGCACTAAATAAATGTGTTTAACTGAATCAAACTGATATTTTCCCAAAGTTCTTTGTTAAAATATAGCTCAATATTTATAATATTAATTATTACAATATAACTATGCATTTTTATATTAACTATTATATAATTTAGAAGAATAAGTATTATAATTGGTGTAATTTTTTCTCTTATAGAATTAGGGAGGTTGGGGTAGAATTGAAGCACTTTGTAGGATAGAAGGTTGTTTTATTCAATTATTTCTTTTCTATGGTCATTATTCAGCCATCTGATATTTCCATTATATTACTGGCATATTTTACCTTCAGAACCATGATCTCCCCTTAATTAGAATGTTTAGAAAATGATTAAAATAAGCTTATATTTTTTCTCTCTCCTCTTGCCACAATGTTAGATCTCAAATATAGCCCATTTTTAAGAGTTGAAATGTTATTACATTTTAATTATATGGCCTAGGTATAATTACCATAAACTGACTTTGTCACTTTCTACTTAACAACTAATTTGTTTGCAGTGTCAAATGACGTGTAATTGATCAAAATTCTTTTGGAATATGTGTAAAGACATTATTTCAGCATTCTATCAAATTACATATCTTTGGAGTTTTAATTAGTTTCCATAATTGTATCAGTCTCAATCCTAAGTAATGTCTACATTGTTAAATAAGTTGGAGCTTTTTTGTGTTAAAGAAATAGTTTCCATCAACTATTTTAAATGACAATATTGAAGATGGTACAGATTCCTTTCATTAGGTAACTCTTTTAAAATGGTACATTTAAATTTCAAGCAGGTTCAAGTATAGTTGTAAAAACGTTTATGGACTTTGCTTTTATCTTCAAATTACTAGTATCAGTTGGTTGGGTTATCATTAAAGCTTGACATCAGCAGGAAAAGAAGATGGGAAAAAATGTCCTATTACTTCCTGTGCTTTTAAGGAAAATCAGCAAGTTATCTTTTACAATCAAGGTTTTCTTGAAAAGCATTCCTTTTATTTTCCACATTAAATAGACTGAAGTATTTAGAACACAGAAGCTACCACTGAATTATCTTAGAGCCTAATCACTATATAAACAAATACATATAAATATAAACCCTTACATAAGAGTGCTCTTTGGTTTTTTATAAGAAAAGTATCAGTAGGATTGTTGACAGAGGTTTCTGTCCCACCTGATTCCACAGCCATTCAGTCCCAAAGAAATACACAGAAATCTACATTAATTATAAACTGGTTGGCCTATTAGCACAGGCTTCTTATTAACTCTTATAAATTACATTAACCCGTAATTCTTATCTGTGTTAGCCACATGGCTTGCTACCTTGTATCAGTGAGACATTCTCATCTTGCATCCTCTGTGTCTGCAGGTACAAGACCATTGTCTCAGAGCAGTATTACTACTAAATCAATAGTACATTAAACAACAACCAAGGGAAAGTACCAATTTTCTGGGAAGGAATTTGCTTACTGCAATTTTTCAGAGTTTTGGTGAGGGTTCTGCTACCTCAATTATTTTTCTGTCCTGCTGTTTCTCAGTTTTTATAAACTTGAGGCTTGTTCAAGGTAATGTCTGATTGAGAACACAATTTTCTCAGACAACTTTTCTCATCAGCTCCAAGAAATGCTTACTAAACATCTGTTCCTTCGTGACATTGGCAATATGGTGGAAAGTCGAGCAGTTTGCATTGAAAAAAAATTGCAATTTACAATTTTGTTATGACAGTCATTAAATAAGTCAAATATGTAGCAGTGATAAAATAAAAATTCCTCAAATGTGAATTTGCTCTGATTTAGGTTGACAGACTTAACAATTGTGAGTCAAATATGATGATGTTGCAGAAAACTAATAGTATCCCTGCACTCTAACATGGGATAAAAAGTTCTTCAATTTCCTAACTTAACTTCTTGAGAGTATGACATATATTTTTCTACTTTTGGATTTTCTTCACAAATTCTAGTTTTTTCTTTTATTTACAAATAGATGTTACTCAAGGATCAAGCGTAGATTATCATGTGTCTTTTTGCTCTTCAGATTTCCCTTTATTTAGAAAAGAGGCTAGTTAATATTTTCTTTGTGATATATACTGCAGTAGAGTATGCAGTATTCTAACTGCTTATACTATTATTTAAGAATAATTATATTAGTTCTGTCCCACCGTCTCAGTGGGAGAAAGCACCCCTCAAGGTCCTGACTTTCTTGCTCATGTTCTCCCTCCTTCTGCTCCTCATTTGGACCTTGGGAGCTCAGTCCGGTGCTCAAATGTGGGGCTCTATCTCTATCTCCATCCATCGCCAGATGAAGGTTCCATGGTGATATGCAAGATATTCATCAATATGGCTATAGGATCTGGCCTTTTCTGGCTCCCTCTCCTCAGCTGCCCAAAGAAGTAGCTGGGGGCATCTCCCTGGATACCTGGGAACCCCTCTAGAGTCAAGTCTCTTGACAACCCTAAAATATCTTCCTTAATTACTATATATGCTTCCCTGCTCCCATATCCACCCTTCCTATATCCCAACCATCCCATTCCCCCAAGCTCTCCCCATCCCCCTTCACACTTTTCTCGCCCCATCTCCCCTTGCCCCCATCCCACAGAACTAACGGGAGATCACCAAGACCAGTTGGAATGGGACTGATGGAACATGTGATCAAACCGGACTCTCTGAATGTGGCTGATGGTGGAGGCTGAGAAGCCAAAGACAATGGTGAAGGGCTCTATGTGAGCCTTGTTAGTTTGGATGCTCACCTTCCTGGACCTGGGGGGAGTTGGGAGGACCTTGGTCTTAACATAGTGTAGGGAACCCTGATGGCTCTTTGGCCTGGAGGGGGAGGGAGTGGGGGTACCGGTAGAGGGGATGGGAGGGAAGGGGGAGGAGATGGAAATTTTTAATAAAAAATGAGAAAAAAGAATAATTATATTAAATTACTACCTGTCCTTTTGATATATTCATGGGGCAGTGATAAATAGTAGTGAGAAAACTCATATAATGAGGCACAATGAGGGGAAAATATATTTAATTAAAATTGTAACACACTTATTTTTCAAATCAAGTACTAAGTCATTGATAAATTTTTAGTAATTTTTCCTTCTCTGGACTCCATTTTCAGGTTTACATTCTCTGTTAAATGAATTGAGTTGACTGGAATGGTCTGAATTATCTTCCACTAAGGGATTCACCTTAGTTTTTAGTGAGTTCTGGGTTTTCAGAATGAGAATTAAATAAGACTACTAGTAAATTCATGGTGTACTAAAACTGAAATAAATTTGTGCAGCTTGTGATTTGCTTAGAAGCTTAAAGCACTTAGTAGCATACAGTCTGTCTTTTTCTCTTTGCTTCTTACCCCTAAGTCATATCTTTTCCCAAAGCACAGAAAAAAAGAAGCTCTATGTAATTTTGAAATTGAAAAGTACTGCTCTTCTTTGTCAGGTATACTTTGAAATACATATACTTTCTAGGTAAAATCTTGTTCAAGCTCAATGTGTATGTATATTTCAAGTCATATAAACATTAAACATTGTCCTTTGTGAAGGTCATTTAATTTGTACTCTCCCCTTCACATATATATATATGTATGTATATGCATATATATATATATATATATATATATATGTGTGTGTGTGTGTGTGTGTGTGTGTGTGTATGTGTGTGTGTGTGTATACATGTATATATTTTTCCCTTGGGTCATTCTTAATTGCTATATTGCTATTTTGATAAGTACCTTATTTTATATGTGAGTCTGGAGAATATCTATAGCATTGTTTTCTTCAGCAAAATAAGTCCAACTTCATTCTGAGAAGTGTTTTATTATTCAAAGGTTCCCATATATTTATATTAAATGGTTTAAATTCCAGATTCAAAGAGAATCCCTCATTGTACTTATACTTTTTATTTACTCATATTAATTGTTAAACATTTGTCCATTTCTTAGTTAAAATATCATGCTTCAAAATATGTGCTTATTGGAAGAATAGCTATATATTGACATAATTAAAATGTGCATTACCTAATATAGTTGTCAGTTTTATGTTAAAGCATTTGAAATCTATTATGTTAATGATTTTAAAGAAAGCAATAAATTATTATCTGCAATTACTTTTTTATAACAGATCTCATTTGCTTATATTCCTGCTTAAATGAAATTTTATATCTTATTGGTATCTTCCAAAATCTGCTCCAGCCTGAAGTTAATTCTGGTTCTTTATTCTTTGATATTATTCTTTGCCTATTTTAATTACTGTGTCATCTTGTTTTATGAATATAGCCTTGTAGTACTTTTTATCATATTAAACAGTGTAATTTTCCTGGTGTTATTGTTTCATTTTTCTAATTTTCTGTCTCAATATTTCTTTGGATATTCAGGGACTTTGGGACCTCCATAATAATTTTAGGATTTCTTTTCCTGCTTTCTTGAAAACTGCAATTGGAGTTTTATAAGTGTTATATTTAATTAATAGATTATGCTAGGTTGTTCCATATTTTTATAATAATTTATCTCATCAGAAAACGTGGGACACCACCTCAATCATTGTGTTTCCTTCCATTTCTTTTGACAGTGTTAAATACTTTTTCACTGTCTTTACCATCACAGCTTTATATTTATTTTCTAATAAGCATCAGTTTTTGGCTGAAACATATATTAACAAGTAAAGAATTTACATCAGTTTTTATCTGAGATTAAAATGATCCTATAGAGCAGATATTTCAGTAAATTTAGTTATATCATAGACATGCTTCCTACAATAATTTTATGCCTACTCTTAATTAACTTTATAGAAGATTGAAGTATGAAGTCTTCTAGGATCAAAATCAGTGAACTGATATATATGCAATTATATATGATATTTTATATATTTAATGTTATTTATATGAATACATTGTAAAAATATATATTTATTTAGACTTCTATTGTTGCACACAGGACACAGGTTAGAATAAAAGTTAAGATACACTTTGTAGTAGGAACGAATATACCAGTAAAATTGTCTTTTATTGTAGATATAACCTGTTATTCATCACTTCCAATTGGGGACTAGCATATTCTCTGGTGAATTAATCAGTATGAAATCTGGATTGACTTGTAACTAAAAGTTCAAAAGATTACTGTGGTGGTGTGAATAAGTTATGATATCCATAGACTATGTGTTTAAAGGCTTAGCCCATGGGGAATGGCACTAGTAGAAGGTGTGGCCTTGGTGGAGTAGGAATGGCCTTGTTGGAGAAAGTGTGTCACTATGGGGGCAGACTTTGAGATCTTATATATGCTTAAGTCACTCCCAGTGGCACAGTTGCTTCTGCTGCCTGAAGATCAAGAGTTCCTTCTCCAACACAATGTCTGAAGGCACACAACCATTCATATAATGGACTACACCTCTGAAACAGTAAGTCAGCACCAATTAAATATATTCCTTTGCAAGAGTTGTTGTGATCATGATGTTTCATGTCAGTAACAGAAACCCCAATTAAGAGAATAACATAGGTTACTAGGCAAGTTAGAATGCTCAAGAATAAGTGAAATGTGTCAATGTTATTTGATTGCAGGCTATGCAACTCTAGTATTACTGAAGAAGAAAAAAGTACTATGCAGTTACTGTAATAAGAATAAAACACAAATACCAGGCAGTGGTGGTGCACAACTTTAATCCCAGTACCTGGAAGGCAGAGGCAGGCAGATCTCTGTGAATTTGAGGCTGACCTGGTCTACAGGAGATATTTCCAGGACAGGCTCCAAAGCTACAGATAAACCCTGTCTCAAACAAACAAACAAACAAAAAAGAATAAAACACAAATAGTCAAAGAGCAAGAACAAAGTGAGAAAATAATTTTGATACAATTAAATATTTCTAAAACATTGGTTTTGAAGCAAATACCAACATTAACAGCATCATTGCTTTCTTAGTATATTTTCTCACTTTCTTTAAGGAATATTTTTTAGTGAAAAAAAGAACAATTGAAATACAATAACAAAAGTTAAAATTATTGCTTATATCAAGGGACACAACAATTTTTTTCTTTTAAACACTGCCTGGCCCATTAGGTTCAGCCTCTTATTGGCTAACTTCTCACATCTTGCTTTAACCCATATTTAATAATCTGTGTAGCACCACGAGATGGTCGCTTACCAGGAGAGATCTTGACCTGCGTCCATCTGGCGACTGCATATGGTGACTGCCTGAAGCATCTGCCCCCTGCCTTCTACCCAGCATTCTGTACTGTCTACCCCACCTACCTAATTTTCTGCCTCGTAAAGGGCCAAGGCAGTTTCTTTATTAATAATGAAAGTAACACATAGACACTCCTCCATCATTTCCCTAGTAACCAAAAAAAGGGTAAAGTCTTTAAAGAGACAGAATAAAGTAAAGTGATAGAGTAAAAATAAGCCACGTAAAAATGGAAAATTCATAGAGAGTCTGGATTATGTATTTTATTGTGTTTTCTTTGAAATTTTTGACTGTAAAGGAGCTAAGTACAGAGATATATTTCATTATATGGGCTGCCAGGCTAGACCAGAACGGACATCTTAATGGTATGACTTCAGAATTTGGATCTAAGAACATGATGCTTTGGAAAAGAGTTTCTTCTTTTGTTTTCACAGAGGATGAGACTCTGTGGATTGCTTCTATCCCAATATGGTATGATAAACCATGCCCTCCTGAAAGGTTGCTGTGAACACCCTCAAAAAATTACTCAACTGCTGACTGAGATGAACCTGGCACACAGGTTACATCATGAAAGATCTGATTAACAGCGCCCCCACTCAGCGGGACAACAACATTTTTAAGAGGCACACTTGAAATTGTGATAGATATTCCCTCAATGACTCTGATTATATGTAATCCTGATTTGTATTCTTAGCACATAGGAAAGTATCAGACATATACTAGTTATCCAGTATTATCTGAATCACTGGCAGTCTTGTTCAATTCAATTAATAGCTTTCAATTAAAGTTAATATAATATAAATGGAACTTATATTATATGGTAACCTCTAAAATATGATTTAGGCCAGGCGGTGGTGGCGCACGCCTTTAATCCCAGCACTCGGGAGGCAGAGGCAGGTGGATCTCTGAGTTCGAGGCCAGCCTGGTCTACAAGAGCTAGTTCCAGGACAGGCTCTAGAAACCACAGGGAAACCCTGTCTCAAAAAACCAAAAAAAAATAAATAAATAAATAAATAAAAATAAAATATGATTTATCTCTAAAATTTCACTTTTATACTCTGGCATTTAAAAACTTATATTTTCAATTAGAAATTCTAAGATCTGTGCTCATATAAAATATTTATTAACATTTCTAGTATTTTCTTAAACAGAGTATTTATGACAAGGAAATGCAGCTCTTCTTGCTGTTGCAAGGTACAAAACATGAAAATTGGATTCTATCTAGTATCTCAACAGTATTATATCAAGAGCTTGATAAAGTACTAAAACAATTACTAATATTCTATAAATAATTTGGAGCTTGAAACTATAATTTAATTAATGTCTCAATTTAGGAATAATATGAGATTTTCATAATAAACTTGATAAAATATAACATTTTTATGGGAGTGTTTGCAAGAATCAGGGCTAGTGAATACCTGACCTTGAGTTTAAGTGTGGTGGTTAGTTTAAATTCTTTATAGAGCATTTAAAATTCTTCTGGGCTACATTCTAGTCTATAGCAAAGACCGATGGAACTATATTCTGAACCAGGTATCTTGCAAAAATATTTTGCTTCTGCCAGAACCATGGCATATGATTGTGTTAACTCATCTTCATCATTATAAAAACAACTCTGGGACTGTATATTACTGAGAATGCATCCAGAGTCATATTTTCATATATGGAACCAAGACTGATATAGTTTTACAAATATAATTTTTATTTCTCAGTGTTCGAACTGGAAATTCCTTTTAAAAAGAGTACAGAATTAAACTCATGTTTAGACTCCTATGTACCTATGCATTGAAAGAGCTTCTGTTGGGAATATCTCATCTATACAAGTAGATCAAATGTGTGATACCAGCATTTAAATTTAGATATCATTATAATATCACTGTGAAAAAATCTCCTGAATGTTTACAGTGTCATTTGTGGTTTTCACATAATGAGAAACCACACCTCACATAATAGTTTAAGTCCCCAAAGCAAAATTATACTACTATTAGAGGTCACTAAAAGGTAATGAGATCTTGTTGATAATTTTATTGATTGATGCTGAGCTATGACCACAATTTTAAACTACACATTTCAAATAATTTATTATTCACAGTTAAGTTTTCATTTTCTCACTAGTATTGTTACAATATTCCAAATATAGAATGTAGTTTTTAAGAGGATTATCCTAATCTTTAGTGTTTCATAATTAATAATTCTTTAAGAAGCATTTTTTATAATTTATATTTTTAAAATGAATACTATTCATTCATTATGGCTCATTTTGAAAATAAAATGAATAAAATGGAAATGGAAAGACACATTGTATACATGAGAGTGAAACTTTAATTTTCTTCTTGTGAAAAACTTATTTATGTCCTTATTTTTGTTCAGTTACTTTATTTGAGATACTTTATTTTTAAATGCAATATTTTATTCTTACATTCATTTTCCTGTTTAATTTTAAGACATATTATAGATTATGTAATTCTCAAATAATTCATATATTTTAGTTGTTAAAATATTTGTACTTTGTATATTCATTCATTAAACTGAAAATATTATGAAACTTTCCTTTCAGCATTTAAAATATATAATAAATTTTCATTATTTATAACAAAACTAATGTACAACAGTACAGTAAATTTCCACTATATGTTTCTAAGTTAATACCCTCCTCCATCAATTCATAAGGTTTACCCCATTACTCTCATATACTCTCTCCAACCTCTAGTAACAATCAATATTTGTGAACTCACCTTATTTAAAAAGAGAAAATGTAAATCCACAGTTGTTAGGTATAGAGTATGGATTGCACATAGTTCGTGAGAAATGAAGAAGTGAAGATATAAAAGTAAAAGAGAGACTATTTGAATATTAGAGATGTGGAAGAATAAAATGGAGAGAAAGTATTGTAAGAAAGTTTAATAGTAAGACGGGGTGAATAACTGGGTAGCAGGGAAGGAGAACAATACAGAGAGAGAAGAAGGTCCCAGATTGTACAACAATGACTCTTTCATAATCAAAAGGCCAAGAATCAAGTTATTATTCAATTCATGAGGCTGAATGTCTTTGTAGTCCTAATTTGGCATTGGAGTCCTACAGGATTCCTGGAGAGCTGTTGGTTTTCCATTTCTCTACCTTGGATTCCAAAAAATATCCTAAAGGGTGTAGTAATAGGATAGATGAACATGACAGCCAGAGTTAGAGAGCAAACTGTCCAAAGACAAAGTTTTATTCTATCATAGATGTAGATTGCCAACAGATAATTTTGCCTGCATTTAGAAAGGGTGTTGTTCAATTAATTTTATTAAGAGATTCATTCACAGGAGTACCTAACAGCTGGAGTTTCAACTGGTTCTAGATGGAATCAAGTTGACAACTAAGACTACTCATGTACACCTGCAAGTGTGTGTTGTGCAAGCTTGTGTGTGTGTGTGTGTGTGTGTGTGTGTGTGTGTGTGTATCACAACACAGTTCCTGCCACATGAGATTCAAGGAATCCTGCAAAAGTAGGGTAGAATGATTGAGAGATTCAAATGATCCATAATGCTGCTAAATGATTGTGTCTTCTAGATGTGATAGGAATGGTAAATGGTACATTCATATATCTAAAAAGTGTGGCTGCTTAAACAGAACATGAATAATGACAGCAACAATAATCATGCCATTGTCGATAGAGGAAATGTCATGGGACCCCATTCCCAGATAAAGAACTATAGGTAATTAATGACTGCTGAGCGAGGTAGAATCAGCATATACCAGGGATGAACCTTTCATGGGTTATCAATTGGTAAATGATTAGCACTAAAAACATACAACTAATATAACAATAGATGACACAGTGGCATTTTTGTGTGCTTACATTTGCTACATGTGCATATACACAACAATAAATTTTTAAAATGATGCCATAAATATGAGAGTAAATGTAGTACACATGCAAAGGTGATGGAGGAGAGTTATCTGTCTATGTTTCTTTCATTGGTTAATTAATAAAGAAAACTGCCTTGGCCCTTTAAAAACAAAAAATTAGGTAGGTGGAGTAGACAGAACAAAATTGTGGGAACAAGGAAGTAGAGTGAGGGAGACGCTTCAGGCATTCGCCATAGTGAGTCTCCATGCTGCTCCTCTCCGAGATGGACGCAGGTTAAGATCTCTCCTGGTAAGCCACAACTCGTGGTGCTACCCAGATTACTAAATATGGGTTAAAAAAAGATGTGAAAATTAACAAATAAGAGGCTAAAACTATGGGCCAGGCAGTGTTTTAAAAAAATACAGTTTCCGTGTAATTATTTCGGGTGTAAAGCTAGCCGGTTGCTGGGAACTGGGCGGCGGGAACGCAGCCCGCCGCTTCACACTACACAAAGGGGTGGATGGGGGAAGTGAAAATGAAGTCATTATATTTTTTAATAAAATAAAAATAATTTTGAGACTGTATTTTAGTTAGATTTCTCCCTTCCCTTTTCTACCTCAAAACCTTCATATATGCCTCTCCCAAATAATTTTCAAATTTCTCTTCTCATTTTCATCAATTCTTGCATTCATATATGTATTTGTAGATAGATATATTTCTTGTACATACATTTTCCTATATATAACCAATTGAATCTGTATAATGTTATTTGTATGAGCATTTGACACTGGACAAGCAATTGGAATGCTTTTCCCTGGGAAGGAACACTTCTTCAGTTTCCAGTTTTACTTTAGTTTCATGTTTTCATTTGTACAGGGTTGAGACCTCCTAGGCTTTTTTCCATCTAGCTGGTATGTTCATTGATGTCTTCCTTATTAAGTTCAAGTTTGGGTAGACTTGTTCATGACACTTTATGGATGTAGCTTCTGATGCTACTAGGAGACACAGTCTCAGCAAAGTCCCTGACCATCTGGCTTTTATAATCTTTCCATTCCCTCTTCTATAAAACATTCTGAGCCTTAAGCATGGAAATATTGTGTAGATGTATCCATTGAGAAAGGGCTCCACAACTCTGCATATTGATAGGTTGTAGCTTTCTGTAGAGGTCATCTGTCACAAAGAGAATATTTCTTGATGAGGGTAAACACTGAGTTTTATATGTATGTATAAGGACAAATGTTTGTAGATTGTTGTTAGGTATTATGTCAGTTTAGTAAATAAATGGTTGTAGATTCTCTTCTAATGAACATGGTTTTAATAGCAGTGGGTACTTAGCTAGGATTTCAATACTTGACACAGTCTCCTTGATGACCAGGTCTTATATCCAATTAGAAAGCAGTTGGTTACTGCTAAGGTATATGTACCACTACTTCACCCATAGGGTTATTGTGCCATGCTGGTTACTAATGTGGTTCACAGACATCATAGCTGGTTGAAGTTTTAGTTGATTCCTTTTTTTTTGTTAATTTTTTAAAAAATATTTATTTATTTATTATGTATGCAATATTCTGTCTGTGTGTATGCCTGCATGCCAGAAGAGGGCACCAGACCCCATTACAGATGGTTGTAAGCCACCATGTGGTTGCTGGGAATTGAACTCAGGACCTTTGGAAGAGGAAGCAATGCTCTTAACCTCTGAGCTATCTCTCCAGCCCCTTGACTCCTTTTTTTGGAAGCTTGCAGGGTGCCTTGTGGTACCATGAAAGCTAGTCTTCACAGAGGGCATTTTTCAGGTCAGTTCCAGCTCTGGGACCTCTAAGGCCTGTTTATGGTGTGCATGATATTCTGAGAAATAGGGAATTATCTTCTGTCTCTGGGGGAAACCAAAGGCAGTAGCAGTAGGCTATATATTTTGGAAGTCTCTTAGAAAGTCCTAATCAATAACTCAAAGAGTGCTTCTCATTTCTTGTACTGGAATTTTTTACTAGGTTGTCTTAGGCTCTTGAATGGAGCATGATTAACCTAGGTTTGAAAAGTTCATTATAACTTTACATGCTATTTATACACTAAATTACATGTAGTATTTTTTCAGTCATAATTAATAGTATAATTTAATGTGGTTTTTTAATCTACTGAGTGAGTTATGGTATTTTTCAGTTCCATCCATTAACCTGCTGCATTCTTTATTTCACTTTTCTTTGCTGATGAATAGTATTTCATAGTCTATGTCTTAGTTGGGGTTTCTATTGCTATAATGAAACACCATGACAAGTTGGGTGAAACACCAAAAACAATTCTGTGAGGAAAGGGTTTATTCAGCTTACACTTCTACATTCCTATTCACCACTAAAGGAAGTCAGTACAGGAACTCAAGAAGACCAGGAACCAGTAGGCAGGAGCTGACATAGATGTCATGAAGGAGACCTGCTTACTGGCTTGCTTCCCTGGGCTTGCTCAGTCAGCTTTCTTATAGAACCCACAACAACCAGCCCAGGGATAACACCACCCACAGTGGGCTGGGCCCTCCTCCACTGATTTCTACTTAAGAAAATATCTTACAACTGTATCTTATGGAAGTCTTTGATCAATTGAAAATCCTTCCTCTCTGATGACTCCTGCTTGTGCCAAATTTACCTAAAATCAGCCAGTATAGTACACATGCGCCACATTTTCATTATCCATTCATTAGTTGTAGGGCACTTAGTTTGTTTCTATGCCCTAAATTTATCTAATTTTGATATTAAAGTGATAAGGCTTCATGGAAGGAGCTTATAAATGCTCTTTCAGTTTCTATTATTAGAAAATAATGTCTGGTAGAATTCTGCTATGAATCCCTTTGATCTTGAACTTGTCATTTTTAGCTGGAAGGCTCTGTATTACTGTAACAATTTCCTCTTTATTATGAGTCTAAGTTTTTAACTTCTTGATTTAATTTCAGTGTAGAAAATTGTTCATTTATAATTTCTGGCTACCTGAAGTAAAGAATTGCTCTGGTGCCTGTTCTAATACATCCTCATTCATTTCTAACTTTGCTAATTTGGGGTCTCCCTGGTATTGGTAGTTGAACCAAGCATCTATCAGTTTTATTTTTTCAAAGAACCAACTCTCTTAGATATGTTGATTCTTTGTATTTTCTTTGTCTCTATCTCAATGATGTCCACTCTGATTTTTTATTATATCTTATAGACCAAGTTTGAATTTGATTTGTTCTTGTTTTTTCACTTCCATTTTGTTGTTTCTTGTTTTTTGATTGCATCATTAAACCATTTTGTGCTCTTTTAAAATTTTTCCTTTTATGCAAAATACTTTTTTCTCATACAGTATTTCCTGATTACAATTTTCTCTTCTTCTACTCCTCCTAGGTCTTTCCCACCCACCTTCACTCCCATTTGGATCCCCTTCCTTTCAAAATAAAATAAAGGTAAGATAAAAACCATCACTTCAGAGTTGGGCAAGGCAACACAGTAGAAGGAAATGAACCCCAAAACAAGGCACAATAATCAAAGATCCACTGTTTCACATACTCAGAAATCCCATAAAAGCTATAATATATACACAGAGGGTCAGGTACAAACCTATTTCATCACTATGCTTGCTTCTTTAGTCTCTGTGAATTTATGAGTCATGTTTCTGAATATCTCTTCTCCTGGTGGCTTCCATCCCCTTTGACTTTCTGCTTCTTCTTTCCATGGTGTTTCCAGAGTTCTGAATAGGAGTGAATTGATGGAGACACCCCATTCAAATCTGTGTGTTCCAAGGACTGACTCTCTCTCTCTCTCTCTCTCTATATATATATATATATATGTATATATATATATATGTATGTATGCATATATGTGTATGTATGCGTATATACGTATATATACGTATATACATATATACATATATATACACATATATACGTATATATATGTTTCAGGAGGAAGTTTCTTTGATGAGTCTCTGATGATGACTGAATAAGTCACTGATTTATGATTATAGCAGATTATCCTTAGGAGTCATATTTTATAGTTACTCTTTTTCTACATCAGTAATAGTATTTGGTTTTACCCTAGGTGTCTGAAATATCTAGTTTCTGGTTCTTGGTCACCTAAGCAATGTTGTGTATGGGTTCCATTTTGTGGAGAGGGCCTTAAGTCAAATCAGATACTGCTTAGGTACTCCTAGAAGTTCTATGTGACCTTGTACTACCATATTTTACCCAGCATGGGTGTCCCAAGAGCTTTGCAACCGAGGGTGTGGTGAGGATTACTCTAACCCTCTGAAACTATCAGCCCCTCAAAAGCTCCTTCTATAAATTGTACTTATCATGGTATATTTTCACAGCAACAGAAAAGTAACTAATATAAACTGCAGATGTACAAATCATCTTACGGATACTGGCTGTGAATAATAATTGGAATAGCATAATAAAGCCAATGAGACAGCTAGACAATTCACTAATGGCAAAGTAAAATATGTCCCAGCTGAATATTTTAATCAAAAAATACAAAAAGGTAAATTCTATGGAAAGTAGAAAAAAAATTATGGCTAGGCATGTTAATTTCCAAAATATAACTTTAATAAATAAGAGCCATATACTTTTATATATGTCATTTGTTGTTTTGAACTTCTGTCATCTAATCTGATATAAGCAAGCTTTTTTCACAGACTGTATAAATTGAGATTACTTAAGAAAAATCTGTCAATATGTAACATGCAATATAATAATAAATTATTATTGTATTTATATTTCAGATAGCTTTCCAATTGTAAGCATACATGTTGCCTTGTTTAAAATGTGCAATGATTAAACTTTATAAAAAATTAAGCACATTACACTTTGTTTACTAGTATCCATCTCTTTCTCTTAGCACAAAGTTTCTACAACCCTACTCTCTTGACCTCAGGAATTGTCAGATAAGTTGTTGTGACCAAAGTCATATAAGCAGTCTAATACTCCAACAAAGATTTAACCTTTTAGTAACCTTGCTATAATATAAGAAATTTAATATTTCTTTCCATCCATTGTACTAGTAATGATGAAAGCTATGATTGTATTGTTAGCTGGCTTTTGAGTGAAAATTGCATTATTCTGTGTGAAAATCATATTAATGTGACATAGAGGACCAGAATGATTTATTCAACTCATTGTATAAACAGAGTCTATGAGTACAAAATCAATTTTTGTTGCTGTAAGCTATGCTGCATTTGATAAACATTTTTGTTATTGTAATATATCTGCTGTATGTGTGCTATGCCAAAGACATAGATGTGTTTATGTTTTTCTACAATTTCAGAATTTATTGAATAACAATAAGTTGTTTCAACATCAACAATTTTCTGAATATGCTTTTTTTTTGGCCTGACAAATGCAGGTTAATTTATTTCTATCTACTGGTCACACAGCATACAGTAAATGTATTTGTATATGTATTCATATGCAATTTACAGGGTGAGTATGTTAGCCTACAAAAGAGTTCAAGAGGTATTCAAATATGAGCTTTTAAAAATGAAAATAATACTTAAAAGGTATTTTCAGAGTAGACTGGGAAAAATAATGTCTGTATTTATAAGGTACCCAGACTAGGCTACCTCAAGGAAGCAATTACTCTAAGCATGAAACCCTAGGAAGGTGAAGATTGAGTGCTTTGATGTAGTCTACTGAAGAGTAAACAGGAAAGATCTGAGCCTGTATAGGACATAGTGGGTTTAGATGTAGAAGAGCTTGAGTAGTCTGAACTAACAGACCAATCAAGATTACACAGACAGTAGGGTATGTGCTCTATGTCCTTAATATATTCACCAAATTTCATTTGGTAGGCAGGTATGAGGTCATTGGCATAACAGTTCTAAGTGTCCACCATTTTATAATGTCTAGGTGAAAGAATCATATCTTTACCCTGTCTAGCATGTACAATATGTTCTTTGAAACAGTTTCACTGACATGATTTTAAAATATCCATTTGGACTTGTGTTCTCAACTCACTTTGATAAGTTACTATGTAGCAAACATACTCTACTATCAGTAATGAGTCATTAATCAGACTTGCTGCAGATGAACTTGTCTTTTTAATCCAGGAGCTCGACCATCCTTTGCCCACAAAATAGAATCAAAATCTGCTTCTAAAATGGAATCTCACAGGGCTTGACATGACCTGAAATATCACCGTTTTGCATACTATATAAGAATGTAGAATAAAAGGTAACCTGGTCCCAGAACTAAAATAGTCATAATTTTTATATTTAGTCAGAAAAAAATAGAAAGAAAATGAGATGAAGTGTCAAAAATGATGTAAAAACATAATCTTAGAGTTAAGATTTTTGTGAAGAGGTCACGATAAAATACTTTCACTTATGCTAATATTCCCAATTTTGTGAAAAGAGGAAGACATGAAAATTAAATCATGTGCAAGGGAAAAGAGAAGGAGGTTACATTAGGCCAATAGGAATGAATATTATCAAAGTACATTATATGTGAATAAAAATGTTATCATGAAGTTAAATACTCAGATAAAGAGTCTATGCTCGCTCCTCAGGATAAGGGATATTGATATGGGCAAAACAAACTTTTTCTTTCTCCTTGTTGATTTTTGACAGTGTCATTTGATAACTACTTGTGAGAACAATATGCTAGTATGAAAAATAAACTTAAGAAAACAAATACAGAAAATAAAAGTAAATAAATAGTAAACTCTATAACCTTTCAAAGCTATCTTCTGCTATTAGTATTATAATAGGTATGTTGATGTAAAAGGGGCTGCTGGCAGGCCTGCTTTGCATCCCGCCTGGATCCCACATGGCTAGCTTAGCCCCAGAAATATCAACACACAAATTGTCTTCTTTTAAACATTGCTTGGCCCATTAGTTTCAGCCTCTTATTGTCTAACTCTCACATCTTGAATAACCCATATTTAGTAATCTGTGTAGCACCACAAGGGGTGGCTTACCGAGAAGATTCTTGCCTGCATCCATCTCAGAAAGAAGGGTCATGGTGACTGCCTAGAGAGGAGAGGCATGACAATTGCCTGAAGCATCTTCCTGAGATGTCTGCCTCACTCCCAGCATCTTGTTCTGTCTACTCCACCCACCTATGTTTTAACTTATCAGGCCAAGCAGTTTCTTTATTAATTAACCAATGAAATTATCAGATAGATAGAAGACATACCTACATCATTTCCCCTTTTTTCTGTTTAAACAAAAAAGAAAGGCTTTCACTTTACCATAGTAAAATTACATATAACAAAACAGTTATCAAGCAAAAATTACAGTTACAATATTTAGATATAATTTATCTTTTATCATAACTAAGGAAAATTATAACTATTTCTTCTTCAACTCCATCAAAGACTCCAGAAGGACACAGTATTACATAAGTAAACAAGAAATAAGCAACTTCCAAAACTCTAGAAGTGAAAGAGACATCTTGCTGCCTGGACAGTCACCCAAAGTTCCTTTGTACCACTGGGGCACCCATCTTTGGCCTACAGGACCATAGTTTCCAGCAGACATTTTCATGAAGCAGGAAATTTCAAAGGCAGTTCAGTCAGTATCTGCTGTGTCCTGCAGAATGTCTCACAGACTCTTTCATGAATCAGGAACCCCGAAAGATCATCTCATCTTTAGGCAAGTTCAGCAGTCCTCTCTCTGAGGGTTCTCTGTGTCCAGTTTATACAATAGTCCAGGCAAGAGCAGTTTCTTGCCCAAATGGCTATTAAACTCTGTAAGGAGCCGCTTAGATGCCCATCTTCTTTTTGAAGTAGATTGGTGCTGGCAGGAGCAGATGTGACTCATTGTCATGAAAAGCCCTAAGTTATTACAACATTTAAATGCCATATTCTGTAGTCTTTGAAAGATATTAGGAATACCTATCTAACTAAAATATATCTCTATATATCTAGAAAATCTAACTAACATGACTACAAATTTTACTATTATTGATGATTATCCATTAGCAACCTATATTTCCTAATTACACATTACATTTTTAAATGAACTATACAATCGTGAAACCTTAATCAATCAGAAATACATATACATATTAACAAAACTGACCTTAAATTTATATCAATAGAGTAAAATTCATACCAATGTAAATTATTCTTATCTATATCATTTACCCCTTTAAATGTAAAAGAACACTTATGAACAATATTTGGGAATTTGGGCGCAGTTATTTCTCTCCAAACTGCTTCATGCTGAATGGGGGTGTAGTTATTTAGATCTTTCATGGTGTAACCTGTGTGCCAGGTTCATCTCAGTCATCAGCTGAGTGAAGAAATTTTTTGAGGGTGTTCATAGCAATCTTTCAGGAGGGTATGATCTATCATACCATATTGGGAAAGAAGCAATCCAACGGGTCTCATTTTCTGTAAAAATAAAAGAAGAATCTCTTTTCCAAAGTATCATATCCTTAGATCCAAATTCTGAAGTCAAAGTATTTTCAAAATATCTATGTTGGATTAGTTCAGCAGCATTTATAAACAAATATCTTTTAGCAGCTGTTGCTCCTTCCTCAGCAGTCAAACAATTCAAAGAGAGCATAATAGTATACAGTATCAAGATTCTCTGTTTATTTTCCATCTTTGTGCAGTTTTAACCTCTATTTTGCTTATTTTTACTTTTATTTTTTGAGAGAGATTCTCTGTATATCTTTGTCCTGGAATAACTCTGTAGACCAGGTTGTCCTTGAACTCACAGAGATCCATCTGCCTCTGCCTTCCCAGTGCAGGGATTAAAGGTGTCTGCTACAACACCTTGAATTCAAGAGTTCTGTCTGTCTCTGCCTCCCAGGCATTGGGATTAAAGGCGTGTGTTACCACACCTTGAAGTCACAGAGGTCAATCTACTTCTGCCTCCCAAGTGTTGGGATTAAAGGTGTGTACTACCACACCCAACTACTTTCTTTCTTCCTTTTTTACCCTGAGAACTTTAGCCTTTAGCCTGCATATATTTTAACACATTGTAAACCATTTAGAGATTTTCTTCGACTTTGAATCTTTCTTTTACTGTATATCTATCTTTTTGTGACCACATGAGTCTTTAATTTACCAAACAATATCGGTAGGACTAAAGCCATAGCTTTGACAGCTAGATCCAGCCCATTCCTTAGCTTTCTGCGATTCTAGCCTTGTGGCTGAGATATGGGTCAGAGCCATGTTCATTGCCACAACTCTACAGTGTTTCAAGGTCCCTGCCAGCAAGCAAGCTGCAGCATTCTGCTCACAGACCACACTCATTTGGACTGCCTGCCTGAAAGAATCAGAGTTTGCCCTGGCAGGACAGCCCAGAATGTTGACATTTTAAAACAGCACAGCTTTTTTCCTGCTACGGCTTAAAACGAAAAAGCATGTGGTTGGCTTTTTATCAACACTATGTAAGTGTCTCATGGCAGGACCTCTTAAAAGAGCTGCAGGGTTTTGCAAGTAAAGCTGAGTCAGGAAGCCTCTCTTAGATGAGAGCACTTGCTTGCCTCTTGCAAGCAGAGCCAGAACCGAGAAGTTGCTGCTACCAAGAAAACATGCTTTACTCTATTCTTTCCCAAGCTTTCTCATGCTTTCTGTGGATTCAGTTATCCATGTGTATAACATTCTGTAGTGAGGAGATGTGGGCAAGGCCTGCTTTTCATCCCGCCTGGATCCCACATGGCTAGCTTAGCCCCAGAAATATCAACACACAAATTGTATTCTTTTAAACACTGCTTGGCCCATTAGTTTCAGCCTCTTACTGTCTAACTCTCACATCTTGAATAACCCATATTTAGTAATCTGTGTAGCACCACAAGGGGTGGCTTACCGAGAAGATTCTAGCCTGCATCCATCTTGGAAAGGAAGGTCATGGTGACTGCCTAGAGAGGAGAGGCATGACGATTGCCTGAAGCATCTACCTGAGACGTCTGCCTCACTCCCAGCATCCTGTTCTGTCTACTCCACCCACCTATGTTCCAACCTAACAGGCCAAGCAGTTTCTTTATTAATTAACCAATGAAATCATCAGATAGATAGAAGACACAGCTACATCATGTTGAGTTTTCATGGTGTGATAGTCACCCTAAAAATTTTCTGCCTAATATTGTTGTAGAATGCTGTTCTCTGCTCACTGCATGGCAGCTGCAGCAATGATTATATTCAGAAGACCCATACCAGAATGGTCAACTAATTATGATGGAGGGAGACAGGGTTTTTTAGGTCCACCTCTCCATAAGGATATACAAGCAATTGATAGTTATTAGGGAAAGGAGATCCTGAGTTCCTCCAATCATTTATAGGCAATTAGCAGTTGTTATGTGTTATGGCCTAACCAGACCCACACCCATCTCTGAGGATTTATATGCTGTTAATCGTTGATAAAGAAAGGAAAGTAGTTTTTTTTCTTTGGAGTAGCTCTTGGTAAGTATTCCATGTGCCAGTAAATAACTCCTCATCAATGCTCTCATAAGAAATTCTAATTAACCCAGACCCAAAAAGATGAATTTGGTATGTACTCACTCATAAGTAGATTCTAGACATAAATAAATGTCAGTGAGCCTATAGTTCCTGATCCTAGAGAAGCTACATAAGAAGGTGAACCCAAAGAAAAACATATAGCTATCCTCCTGTATATTGGAAGTAGACTAGATTGCCAGGCAAAAATTGGGATCTTGGGGTTGGGGATGTGGTGGCTGTTAGGGTTGATAGGGAGATGTGGAGAGAAAACTGAGGAGGGGAGGATGGGGAGACCCTGGGGGAATGGGATGGTTGGGATGGAGGAAGGGTGGATATGGGAGCAGGGAAGTATATATCTTAATTAAGGGAGCCATTTTAGGGTTAGAAAGAGACTTCACTCTAGAGGGGTTCCCAGGTATCCATGGAGATGTACCCAGCTAGTTTCTTGGGCAGCTGAGGAGAGGGAGCCTGAAATGCCCCTTTCCTATAGCCATACTGATGAATATCTTTCATACCACCACAGAACCTTCATCTGGAGATGGATCGAGATAGAGGCAGAGACCCACATTGGAGCGCAGGATGGAGCTCCCAAGGCCCAAATGAGGAGCTGAAGGAGGGAGAACATGAGCAAGGAAGTCAGGACCTTGAGGAGTACGCCCACCCACTGAGACAGTGGGGCTGATCTAATGGGAGTTTACCAAGGCCAGCTGGATTGAGACTGAAAAATCATGGGATAAAACCGGACTCCCTGATCATGGCAGACAATGAGGGCTGCTGAGAAGCCAAGGAAAATGACACTGGGTTTTGATCCTACTCCATGTACTGGCTTTGGGCGGCCTAGCCTGTTTGGATGCTAACCTTCCTAGACCTGGATGGATGGGGGAGGAACTTTGACTTCCCACAGGGCACATAACCCTACTGCTCTTCAGACTGCAGAGTGAAGGGGAGGGGAGTGGGGGGGGAGAGGGAAATGGGAGGCAGGGACGTGGCAGAAATTTATAATAATAATAATAATAAATACAAATAAAAAATAAAAATAAAAAAACTTGACAAGGTTATAGACTTCTTAAGGTCAAAGTTTTATCACATATATTTTGGAAGTGTAAAGATAGTATGCTTTCAATAAATGTAATAGTTGAAGTGCTATAGCTTTAGAGAGACTTAAAATTTTTCACATTTAAGACTCCCTTTCAGGTTTCAGTTACAGACTCCACAAATGGCTAAAGGTGGGGCTAAAGATCTGAGGGTAAAGAAGTTTTCTCACAACAGTAATTGTCTGTCCATGTGTCTTTCTTCTTCTTCAATCCATAGTTTTTGCATTGTTCCAACCATTACTTGTTCTCCTTGTTCTACATTATTCTTAGTTCTACATTGTTTTTCTTGCCCTCCTCATTACAAATGCTACCAGTCATATATACTCTTAAAACCAGAAATTCTCCTGCTTTACCATGTACCAGGGCCAGAATTCGTTTGCCCCACAGAAAATCTGATATTAGCTTACACACACACGCACACACACACACACACACACACACACACACAAGAAAGGAAATTAAATCATCAGGGAATTCTAGGAGGAAAAGTTAGTGTGCTGTGCTACATTTTTGGGTGGTAAATAAAAGGTTAATAGGTTTATTTTTAGTAAAATTATGAATAGGGCACAGATTGTTTAAATCAGTGTGCCATTTCTTTTCTCCCATCAATTATAAACCAGGTAACCAAGTAACCTACATAAACAGTCAGGGAGAAACTGGTGACTCTTGATCAGATAGCACATACACCAGATGTTGTGGTTTCTATGGGCCTAGGTCTGGAGTTAAACTTACTGCTCTAGGCAGTAGAAATAAAGAAGGGACTCAGGCCTCTAAATTGTTAGTTCCAGCCTTTGCTATTATCAGTAATTCTGATCATGAGGTAAAACCAGAATAACAGCTTGGGCAGTAGTAATTCTCCATCCTTGGAGATCTGTGACTATCTTAGGTGGAATGTCCTATGCCCGAACCCTAATCATTGATCAAATGCCTGCTGATAAAGATAATTGCAGGAAGGCAGATCTCTGCACTTACCTCGGAGAGAAGAACAAGGCCTGGCAGTGGGAAACTGTTTTCACAAAACAGTTCTGAACTGTGCAAATTAGTTCCCAAATATGTAAAAGAAAATGAAGTTGGCTACAATGAAAAATCTACAGCAAAGTACAGCCACTTTATTCACAAAGCAGTTATGCCAAACAGCCTTGCATTTTGGTTTAGCCTTTACCAGATTCCTTGATTCTATTAAGTCACCATTAAAAGATGGCTAAGCAAGTACTATATAATGTTGTAGCTTGTAGCAATTCCCATTTTTCCATGTAATAAATGAAGTATGTGAATTTTTCTCTGAGTAACACATATAGATGATCCTAATATTTTGATGATGGCTGAAATATAAAATAAAAATTAAAGAATTAAAGCTCTTATAATCACCAAATTAATGAAAAAGTATTCATAAAGAATTAATATTAACAAATCTTTGACTGAGCTAACAGTAATTGGTTATCTCTTCTGCAGAGGAAGGTTGGAGTCTAGAATGACTGATATTAATGAATGAAATGAATGAATTTGAGAATGTAAACCTATCTGGGAAATATTTTAGACATACTTCAGGTGGGTTTTTAACTCTATCAGGACATGTCTGGTCCATTAAAGGGCAGGGATGTAACACAAATCTACTGGAAATCAGCAGAGCATGATGTTACTAAGTGTGTCTAAAAGTTGTGGGTTTGAGTTATTAAAAGCAATGAATGTTAGTTTTAGAATGTTAATTTTATCTGTTAGTCTTTGGTTAATAGACTGAATTTTCATGAAGCATTGTTAGATAGTTTACCTTGTTAGTGATATGCATCTGTAGGACCAAGGCTGCAGTTGAAGTAGACCTGAGAATCAAATTTGTGATAAAGGCAATAATAAACCATTTTGGCTCTGAGAGGGCAGTAGCAATTGTTTCAAAATATACATAGTGAGGTTTTCACAGCAGGACAATTGCAGAAATACATATGGAGATTGTGCACAGAGTCTATATAATTAGTAATGGAACATTTTTTAAAAAGCAGCCCAGTCCTTTGGGGTATAATGTTCAAAAAGGTGACATGGGGTGTAGGGCTCTTTCAAGACTGTTTCCTGTTGATAAGGGGCAAAGTTATAGGCCTTGGAGACTGGAATGCTGGAAGTCAAGAAAAGCAGGTTGTCTCAAACTCTGTGAGGCATGTAGGTAGCTTTGGAGCTGTCTGTGTCTTAAGAGGCTGAAGAAGTAACAGTTTTGGATATCTCAGATTATTATTATTTGTGACCTGTACTGAAATCTATGTTGTAGAAAAAAAAGAGAAATTAGACTCATTTTTGAGTCAAAACAGAAGTTTGAAATCCTAAGATTAACTTTTGTTAAAAGCAGTAATGCTGAATCTGAGCTAGGACAGTAAAAGAGCAAGGGGGTATGGGCAAAGACACAGGACAAAATGAAGGCAGAGTGTGTAAGCAATCACAGTCAGAGACACAAAGTGTTAATAAACATTAAAAAGTAAGATATCCAGTTTTCTTGAACGTCTTTAATTGAACTGAAAAAAAATCTGTAGAATGTTTACAAACTGTTGTAGTGAGCATCCTCTATCTGGGCTTTGTCTGGGATGGGTTAACCAGAAGTTCCTGTATGCAACAACAATTTTTAAATAAACCAGGAGCTCAGATAGCCTCATCCATATTGTGCTGAAGAGAAGGAAAGACAGACTTTTAGTGCAGTGATAGGAGAAACAACCTAGAGAAATAGTTTATGAATGTTAGGAAATCATCTTTTGAGTTTTCAAATCAGTCTGAGGAGTTTTATAGCCTGTAGGTGCAGTCGTTGTCTGTCTGCCCACTCTGCACTCAAATGTTGAGCAGCATGCACACCTGAGCTCCCTGAAGCAGGTAGTTTGAGGAGTTTTAGAACCAAATTTAACCATTAGCTTCCAGGAGTCATAGTAAAGAAAGCTGTTTGGAATAGGCAAGAGTCTGACCTGCCAGGCCATAGTGCTTGGGGAAAACTTGGCAAAAAAACATTAATTGGTCCTTGCCTGCATTCTCAGGCAGTCTTGTTAAATGATTTGTTAAAAGTTACAAGGAATGTGAAATAGGAGTGTAGCATTTTGCTGCCTATCTGGTAGACCCTGAGTAATATAAGCAGTGGGTTGTTTTACTTATAGTTTTATCCTCCAAGGTAAAGTTTTCTATGCCTGATTTATCAACACCATCTCTTGAATTGTTAATCTGGACAATTAAATGCCTGTTGCATTGTAGATTTTGTTTGATCTTTAGTAAGAGAGAAAGTTGCATAAAGAGAACACTTAATGGGGGTTAAGGAGAAAAATTCGCTCATCCTTAACAGAACATTGATGTACTTCTAAACAGTAGCTTCAGCTGGTAAGGACTCTGAAAAGTTGATTCAGAAGTGTTGGGTGAGGCCGCTTGTTCGTTCCAGCCACTTAGCCCCAAAATAATCACACAGAACTGTGTTAATTACATCACTGCTTGGCCCATTAGCTCTAGCTTCTTATTGGCTAACTATTAACTCATTTCTATTAATCTCTGTATCGTCATTTGTCTGTAATTTACGGGCTAAAGTTCCACGTCTATCTCTGGTGCAGCTACATGGCTGCTGCTAACTCATCCTTCTTTCTCCCAGCATTCAGTTTAGTTTTTCATGCCTACCTCTAATCCCTGTGCATGCCCAAGATAGTTTTTTTTTATTAACCAATAGTATTCATAGCATACATAGGGGAATCTCACATCACGAAAGTGTCTCTGGGATGCTTCCAGAAGGTACCTCTCTAGGGTACCCTCCAAGGAGGTTTTTATTCAATCCTACTCACCATTCCAACTATGAGGTCACTTCTTGGGGTCTACAGCAACCTTGGTGAGAGTTTTATTATGGTTGATGTTTTTGGGGTCTCCTGATCATCCCTCAAAGAGAGGTCTCCTGTTCATCCCTCCAGTGAAGACTCCTGATCCCTGCCTCTGGGAAAGCTTCCTCTCTCAGGACAGCTTCCAAACAAGGGACACCTCTTTCCCGGGTGTGCCTATATACTTACTTCTTTTGAATCCTGAGTACCGATTTAAAGGTGCCAGATAATAGGAACTCTAAAAGTCCAGCTTCTAGGGAACACTCTCAGGATTTAAAAGAAGGTCTTCACAATAAGTGAAAGGGAACTAGAAATCTGTTTGTGTGACAGTTTTAAGAAGCCTTAAAAGTTTTAGTCTTTATCAGGTCCCTCGATTCATGAAAAGATAGCTGAGTAATTACTGTATAATGTTGCATCTTGTAGCATTTAGCAAAGGATCTAGCATGGGAAAATGATGGTGAGGAAAAGAAAACCAAATCCTTGCCATTATAGATGCCATAGACTAATGACTCACAACAGTGTATATATTGATCATCTTGTTTGATAAATACAGAATTACAAATAGGAACCAACAGTTTTCAGGAAAACAGAACAATTTCTGAGAAGATACAAAGACTGAAAAGAAGTAAATCATTGGACTCAGTACATTGTATTTAAAAAGTGTTACATTAGTTTGTAATTTTCATATTCCACAAATGCTGAGATTCTGTTATATTACTTTTATTGTTCTTGAAATGTTATACTTTATTCAAATTAGGACACTTGCATTGTTTATATGATATTTCAGTATGTACATAGAGCTAAACTAATTTAATCCAACTCTCCATTATTCATCAAGCACTTAGCCTTTCCTTTTTGTGACACTCACTTTTACATTCAAGTAGACTCTGCCATTTGTAAACTTTCACATATGAAAGAAAATGTAGTTCTTGTCTTTCTAAATCTGGATTATTTCCTTAATATTATGCTCTCTAGCTAATTCAGTCCATTTTGCTATTGCTATAAGTGGCAGGGATACATTCTTCATTGTAGCTCAGTAATATAACATTGCACATATATGGTACATGCTGATTCATAACTAGATAAACACCTAGCTTGGTCATCATATCTTTACACAGTGCAACAATAAATGTGGGCATTCAAATCTCAGTATACTGGGCTGATTTAGTTTACTTTAGAAATACATACAAAATGTACTAGAATTACCAGATCATACTATCATTATAGATTTTATTTTGGTTATTTTCTAAATAGATGCACTCTTCTCTAATTTCTATCATAGGCTACAGAGTGATTTAGCTTTTGTGCCTGAAATTTGGCATATGTACTATAGCAGATAGCATAATATGTTTAAAAACATCAGAATCTCAATTATTCATATATGACTGTTCCCTTATATGGTCACATAATATCAATAGATATAATTAAGAATCTCTTCATTGCTGGGCAGTGGTGTCACATGCCTTTAATCCCAGCACTGGAAGGCAGAGGCAGGTGTATCTCAATGATTTTGAGAAAGAAAGAAAAACAGAATCTCTTCATGATTAGATTCCAGAATTACAAGTATTTAGGAATTCAAGTTTATTGTTCTAAATTAACAAAATTTGTTATAATTCCTATATTCCTATTTATGAAATTGGGTCTTAGTATACCAAAAACCATCATTAAATTTATAACTTTGTTTAAAAAAATTTGCTATGGAACTCAAAACATTCATAAATACTCAGAAATAGAATATGACATCATTGGGGTACCATTATCATACCATCTACATGGCCTTTCTTTTCCTTACGCTTTACAGTGGATTCTACATGTTTTTATTGATTGATTTATGGAATAGAATGGTAAAATGGAAAGATAAGTGACATCATAAAGGTCTAGAGTTTATAGTTAAAATTTTCCAATATTTTGAATATACGAAAAACTCTGAGACACCTTAGTTTATATATTTATAACATAGGTAATAAAAATATGTTAACCTTCTTATTTACAATGTGTTTTCAAGGGGTACACTACAAGATAATAGTAATAATGAGAGAAGAAAACTCTACAAATGCATAGTTTTTTGTTGTGGGAGTTCCTTCTGCTCCTTCAGCCAATAGCTGCTGAGATAACAGCCCATTGGGGCATGGTCTCTCTTTCTTTAAAAAAGTATCAACTGCCCTCCTCTTGCTCTCTGGCTTCCAGCTCACTTCTGCGACTAGGCTCCCTTCCTGATTACGCAGAGGGCTGTTGTCTAGGACAGTGATCTGTAAATTTTTCCACCTTAAATAAATAACCATTCTATTAATCATGATTCCAAACTAGTGTGGGATTGTTTGTGATTTACGCCTTCAGTTTTTGAAATATGCAGAGTAGTTTTATTAAAATTATTCATATTATTTCCTTTGTCACAGTAGGAAAATTACTAAAAGCTCTTCTATACATGTCCTAGGGACTTCTGGACACTCAGTTGTGCAAAAGTTCAACTGTTTCATCCTCTTGCTGCACTTATCCTTGTAAGCAAACACAAAAATGTTTATCACAATTAAAGCAGGTTTGTAACCTTTGTTTAAAACTCTCCTTAAAGGGAAAGGAAGTAGAATTAAAGCATTCTGTTTACTATGCTTACTATGCCTATTGAGTAGTTCCATGTTCTTAGTAGCTTATCCAACACCATCTTCCTTCTACATACTACTAAAGAAAGCAGCAATACTAAAACCAATAATTCGTCTTTAATTTGGAGTCTGATTCAATAATTGAAACATTGAAGCCAAGGTGAAAATGCCTGCTCCAATCAGAATCATGTACTCTCAAGAGTAGTTTTGAAATACAGATGTAGTTCTTAAAGAAAAAAAAAATTCTTGTGAGAAAACTTTGCTGCTTGGGTAGAATACTTAAGAAAATTCTGTAACCTCCACTGTGACACATCGTCTAATTCAATGTGTCTTTCCATCCATTATATAAAAATTAGAGTGGCGTGGGTTAGAAAATCTGCTGTTGGCTGCATTAATGACAAATCTCCCATCTGGTTAATATTTCGTCATGCTGAAAGTCACTGAAAAGCATAAGATCACATCAGTGTATTTCCTTAATGTCTTCCCTCAATTCTTGACTAGCATAATCAGATGATGCCTTCTTTGCTGCTTGATCACCCTTACTTTTACCATTAGTATTGGGTACTCTAAATTGCTTTTGAACAAAATAATTAATTCCTGTTGACAGAGGGTTCTGTCCCACGTGGTCCTGCACCCATTCAATCCCAAAGAAATATACAGAGACCTATATTAATTATAAACTGGTTAGCCTATTAGCTTGGGTTTTTTTTATTAACTTATATCTTACATTAACCCATAATTCTTGTCTGTGTTAGTCACAAGGCTTGGTACCTTTTATCAGCAAGGCCTTCTCATCTTGCTTCCTTTGTGTCTGGGTTACTGCAGAGTGAGCCTTTCCTCTTCCCAGAATTCTCCTATTCTGGTTACCCCGTCTATACTTCCTTCCTGACTACTGGCCAATAAGCATTTTATTAAAGCAATATGTGTGACAAATCTTTACAGGCACAAGACCATTGTTTCACAGTAAATTCAATTTCTTTTTTGTCATATTCTGTTTCATCCATTTAAGGCCTCTGAAGACTGTCAAAGGGTTTTATACAAAAGTAGTCTGAAGACATGTTCAGAATTTTGACATTAATGTTATAGGCATATTCATCTGTAGCAAATGAAATTTGAATTTCTCACCTATTTGTGTATGCATAACACTGAAATATTTTCAGTCTTTCCTTCTTCTTTTAATGTAGTATATGTTGACATAGCTATTAGGATAATATTTATTAGTGTACATGTGTATGTTATAGATTCAAAATGACAATGTAAATTTTCTTTATGCTATTGTTATATTCTTTAATTATGTTGAGCATTTTGAGCTACATTGGCAAATGCTTCATATAATATTACAATTTAGTAATTACATGATATTGGAAAAGTAAAATTATAGTTACTGCTACATACAAGAAATATTTTATAGACCAAGGAAATTGTTGTGGGAATTCATTCTGCCAATAGCTTTTGGGGTACCAGCCTTAGGGAGTGGCCTGAGGTGCTATATGGGGACTGATAAGCAGAAGCAAGAAACATGCTCACTCTTTTACTCTGGCTCTTGCTTGGAATGAGGGGAAACCCAAATGGTGGAGAGGCAGTGCAGTATCAGTGGCAGCTACAGACTTTTTGTGTATTGAATGAGTTTATCCTTTAATAAATCTGTTTTTATTACCTCTATGTGTTCATGCATCAGGTTATATTTATGAATATGTATGAATATGTGCATACAAAATAATACCATAAAGTTGAAAGAGGGAAAGAAAGGGTGAATGAGAGGCCTTGGAAAAAGGAAAGGGAAGAGAGAAATGATGCAACAATAATGTCAAAATTTAAAAAAACATGTAAAAATATTCTTCTGTTCTTCTGTTAATTAAGATTATAATTCTCCTTAGTTAAGTAAATTAAAAGTACTACTGAACAAAATTTTTGGGTTGTATGATTTTGTTAATGATAACATCTTAATTGAATAATTTTTAAAAAATTAGTCTGAATTTGCTTTAAGGAATCTAAAAATAAGATGAACCAATATGATGAATTTGGGTTAATTGCTCAGCATTAAGCCTCACAGTCTGATCTTATGCTGATCTCCTTGACACATAGTAGCAAACATTAATGCACCCTGATTGACAAAGTGAATTAAATAGAAGCATGAATTGTATGTCATAGAGTGGTTTTTAAAGTTCTTTAACATGTTATTGACCATACATGTAGGTGACCAGAGTTTTAAAACTGGCTAACTCACAGTTTTGCATTATTTCAGATGGAAAAGCAAAATAATGTAGTTGGACTTCTGTTTCACATAGTATACAAAAATTAATTCTAAATGGAGAAGAAGCTTACAAGTTAACAATAAATACTTAAGAAAATAATGTGTGTGTTTGAGTGTGTTTCATAAACTTTTATTGGGCTATCATTACATTTGTTTGTTGTCAATTGAAGTAGCATATATCTATGAAGCCAGATGGAAGAAACAGAGGAAACAGGATTTGTATTCATGGTCAGCCATACCTACATAGTGAGTTCCAGGACAAGTGCTATATGAAGAGATGTTGCCTCAAAAATTAAAGAAAAGTTCTTCAATATAGAACCCAGTACCAAAATAACTAATGATTGTGTTTTCATATGTAGAGCCAGACACACACACACACACGTATGTATATGTATGTATATAGATATGCATACATATCTATATACATATACAGAAACTCAAAAATATTAAACGCATTGATAATACCAATGAATCTATTAAGAAAGATAAATCTGTCTTAGATAATTGATAAAAACATTTGCATTTCATGTATTTTATAATGTATTTATAGCATAATAAAAAGAATACCAATAAATCAGTTATATAAATATCACCAAGTTAAAAATAAGTGGATTCACTCTAAAGAAATATTTCTTCAAAGAATATGTAAAAATGTCCAGTAGAGCATAAAAAGACATTCAGCATCTTCAGTGGGTAAGAAAATACACTCTATAATGAGGCACTTTTTCACACCTGTTAAATTTACAATACTAAAACAAAAATAAATCAATGAATAAGTCTTAGCCAGAATATTTGGAAACTGGATCTTTGATACAGAGTTGGTCAGAATAGAGAATGGTACAGCTATTATGTAAAACAATATGAACATTTTCAAAAATGATAAGCTTCAAGTTGCCTTATTGCATAATATACAGTTAAACATGCCTAAGAGAATGTAAAGTACATAATCTATATAAGAAATTTACATAAATTTAGATGAACATAATTCCTATTCAAAAGTGAAATCAAACACATATATACAGATTATTAATAAAAAATATTTTTATTATTATTTTTATTGCACATCACTGGTGCTTAGACATTGTCAAAGTAGACAAGTAAACTTCTGGTTTGTAAAGAAAGTAAACAATGGAGGTTTGTATTACAAAAAAATAAAATGAGCCAAAGGATTCCCAAATGTCTAAGGTTTTAGGAAAGTTTCAAAGTAATCTGATGTGCTTCCTTTTCTTATAAGCCTTTAGTTTTCTGGTCCATTTTGTTAAAGTCTGAGCATCTATCTGTATTTTGCTGACATAAAACTGATTAGTCTATACTCTGTTCATCTCTGTCCCCTCATTCTTATATCGTTCCCAACTACCTATGAGCTCTCTGAGGAAATATATATAATTTTCCACATCAACAAAAGAAGATAAACATAGAGGTTAAGACTCAGCTGGAAATAGTTTAAAATTTTTGGTATTCCACTTACTGGCTGGCTGTCACACTTGTAAGAATATTATCATTTTCTGTAAATCAGTTTCTCTGTTTGCAAAATCATACTCCATCACAATAATTCTGGAAAGAAAGAAGAGGATTGAGAGCATATTTTTCAAAGAGTGTTATTAAAATTTGGAACAAAGAAAACAGGTGGGATGCCTGAAGACCTTTTCTTCTCTCTCTGTGTCTGAAATCCAGTCCCTTAGTTTCACCCCCAGCTCTGTAGCAGAGCACCTGTAGCATTCTTCCTTAACTGCCTCCACCCTTTCCTGTCTCCTGTGGATCCTACAGAGCTTCCCTTTCTAGTCAGCTTTCACCAGGCATTGTTTATTCTCAGCCCCAACTTCAGTACTCACTCCCCTCTAACCCATAGGCCATTCATGTCAGAAAACCTGGTATGCTGCACACAGACCTTCTCTTTTCTCTATGTTCCCCAGTTCAAATCACCCAGTGTCATTCCTAGATCTATACCATAACACTCTTGGCAGCCTGCCCCAATCCCCACCCAAACCCTCCACTCCCATCTCCTGTTTATTTGTTGATCCATCAGATCGTACTCCTTCTGACCTTCCTTTCCCCACTTATTTTATTGATTCCCCCCCAGCAGGCACCCATTGCTTTGTCAAAATCCACTCATCCCAATGCACCTAGTAGGCTAATGGAGGCCCATATGTGCCCTGCTTCTCCTGAAAGATCCACCCCTTCTCCTAGTCTCATATCCAGCTTTGTAGCAGGAAACCATGTTCTCCCTGACTCAATGCCCAATGGAGCATAAAATCTTCTCCCTTGACCATCCTTCCTAAAAATTATAGAATTAACCTAGCCTCCAACACCAGCAAGCACTCACTGGAAACACACCAGACAGACAGACAGGGAAACAGTGTCACAGCCTATGAGTTCAGCTCCCAGAGTTGTACCTAGTATTGAAGGAAAGAATGTTTTCAGAACAATGAAGATTTGGAAAATTTCCTATCTATATAAATGGAAAAGACATACATGATCTGAGAGTCATGTTTATTTTATTTCCAGCTCTTGTTTTTTAGTTGCAATTCTATAGGTCTAATTCTCATTCCAATTCTCTCTAGCTTCTTTGTTCACCTAGTTTTTATATACATTTTTAACAACAAACTTTTTTCAATAAAAATGGTTACAGAAACTTCTAAGGGTCATAATGTATTCCTTGAGTAAACAATAAGAGGTAGAGCCACATACCATGACAATGCATAGGTAGGAACATGTTTGGCATTGTTGGGGAGGCTGACAAATCACTTGTCTGAGGGGCGTGACCCTTCCGGGGCACAAAATACCTTTAAAAGATCAGTGTTTGGGTAATCTCAACCCTCTTGGTTCCCTGCTCTTCGCTGGAACCCTGGCTCTGTAAGTTTGCCCCATTTCCTTCCTTTATTAAAGCTGATTATTTCAGACAAGGCTGGTTTGGTTATTTCCCATATTGCAGTGAATTTATGGGGCCATGACCTATTGCAGCAATGGAATACCCAAATTAACATTCCTGCTACATCTAGAACCTATATTTCTGAGGAAAATATTAAAAGATATTACAGATGGCTGTACAAGAACACAAAGCAATTGATGACCTTCAGAAATAACAACAGCCCTGCCTCTAAAATGGTTGACTGAGAAACCAATATGGACAAAGCAATGGCCTTTAGCTGAAGAAAAGTTGCGGGCTTTAGAACAGCTGGTACAAGAGCAATTGGATGCTCAACATATAGAAGAATCTACTAGCCCTTGGAATTCTCCTGTATTTGTGGTTAAGAAAAAAATCTGGTAAATGGAGAATGGTGACAGATCTCAGAGCTACCAACAAGGTTATTCAGCCTATGGCTCTCTGCAATCTGGAATTCCTCTGCCCTCTTTATTATAAAAAGGATGGCCTCTCATATTTATTGATTTAAAGGACTGTTTCTTCACCATACCTTTGCAAGGAAAAGATAGAGAAAAGTTCACCTTCACAGTGCCGGCTTATAATAACTCTTAACCTACCAGGAGATACCAGTGGACCATGCTCCCACAGGGCATGTTGAACTCTCCCACCCTGTGCCAATACTTTGTAAATCAACCATTACAAATAATACACAAGCAATTTCCAAAGTCTATAATTTTTCATTACATGGACGACATCCTGATATCTGATTCAAACATGGATACCTTAGAAAGACTGAAGAAGTAAAAATAGTTTTACCTAAATAGGGATTGCAAATTGCTCCTGAAAAGATTCAGAGAGCAGATTCTGTTGATTATCTAGGTTATAAAATAGATTTGCAAAGAATAAAGACACAAAAGGCACAAATTAGGAGAGATCAACCATGGACTCTTAATGACTTTCAAAGGTTGTTGGGAGACATTTCCAGCCTTCAACCAGCTGTTGGGATAACACCTGATATGATAATTCATTTAAATAAAACCTTAGATGGTGAAAAAGACTTAAACAGTCCCAGAGAATTAACAGCTGAAGCAGAAAAAGAACTGACAATGGTTGAAGAAAAGTTACAGGAGGCACAGGTGGATAGGGTGAATCCAGAACTCAGTTGTATTCTCGTCATATTGCCTTCAACAATTTCTCCTACAGGAATTTTAATGCAAAGAGATGATATTATATTAGAGTGCATCTTTCTAACATATAAACTAAGTAAGAAAATAAAAACTTATGTGGAAAATGTTTCTGAATTAATTATAAAAGGCAAATTGAGACTTCATCAACTAGCAGGCATAGACCCAGCAGAAATTATAGTGCCTTTCACTGCTGATGAGATAAAAAAATTATGGGAAGACAATGAACCATGGCAAAGAGCTTGTGCTAACTTTTGGGGAGAAATTAATAACAGCTATCCAAAAAGCAAGAGGCTTAACTTTATAAAGAGAACTTCTTGGATTCTTCTTCGAGTCATCCATGATGCTCCAATAACTGGAGCCCGTACATTTTATACTGATGCTAATAAATCAGGGAAGGCAGGTTACAAATCAGAAGGCTTGAGTAAGGTGGAACAAAGTCCTTATGATTCTGTCTAGAAGGCAGAATTATATGTCATTCTTATGGTGCTAAGGGATTTTAAAGAACCTCTTAATATAGTTACTGACTCACAATATGCAGAAAGAGTTATCTTACATATTGAAACTGCTGAATTTATACCTGATGATACAGAACTAACCTCATTGTTTATCCAGGTACAAGACATGATCAGGAACAGGCTTTGTCCTATGTATATAGCACACATCTGATCCCATACGGGTCTGCCAGGTCCTCTAGCACAAGGTAATGCAGATATTGATCAATTATTGATTGGTAGTGTTCTGCAGGCTTCTGAATTTCATGAAAAACATCATGTCAATAGCAAAGGCTTGAAGAAAGTGTTTTCTATTTCATGGCAACAAGCAAAAGAGATTGTAAAGAAATGCCCTACTTGCTCTTTCTATAACCAAATACCACTGCCTGGAGGGGCTAATCCAAAGGGCACTATAAGGAATGAAATCTGGCAGATGGATGTGTTCCACTTTGCAGAATTTGGCAAATTAAAATATGTACACCATACCATTGAAGCTTATTCAGGTTCCCAATGGGCAACTGCTTTAAGTTCAGAAAAAGCTGATTCAGCAATCACTCATTTATTAGAAGTTATGGCCATCATGGGTATACCTGCACAAATAAAGATGGATAATAGTCCAGCTTATGTCTCTAAGAAAATGAAATGATTTTTTTGCTTATTACAATATTAAGCATGTTACAGGTATACCATACAATCCTACAGGTCAAGCAGTTATAGGAAGATCAAATAGAACTATAAAGAATATGTTAAACAAACAGAAAGGGGTGTAAAATACCCCCAGAAATAGATTACATAATGCTTTATTAATCTTGAATTTTCTCAACACTAATGCTAAGGGGACAATGGCTGCAGAAAAACATTGGATAATGGAAAAGTCTGCTGAATTAAATCATCCAGTTTATTTCAAGGATGTGCTGACCTCGCAATGGAAGCCAGGGGATGTGCTGCGTTGGGGAAGAGGTTTTGTTCTTGTCTCCACAGGAGAAGAAATACTGTGGATACCATCAAAATTAATAAAGGTTCACTTTGAAGAGGAGAAGCCCCTTGGAAAAGAAAAATAACAATTCATACAAAAGGATGGTGATCATACTGATGGTAAGAGAAACATAAGTTGGGGGCAGGGTTCTTTTCTTATTTCCACAGGAAAACACTCATCTTCAAAGGATTTGAGGGACCCTGGATATTTAAATACTGATGGATGGAAACCAGTTATGACCCACTAAGGATCAGCAATAACACTAAATAAGCTCGGTGAGTATGAAAAACAATTTTTTAATGTGTCTCAATGTACATTTCTTTATAAATATTTAGAGCTGGTTTGTGGAGTTGGACTCTGGCCCAGTCCATCTTCAATTTCAAGCCCGTTGATAAGAGATATCTCAGAGTTTCTGTCTCAGGTCAGGAGTCATGAATATATAATAATAATAATAATAATAATAATAATAATAATAATAATAATATATTTGATAAATTTTCTTTGCCTTCCCTCATATCTGTGTCTGTCTTTAATACCCCTTTCATTGTATATATATATATATATATATATATATATATATATATATAGATGTGTGTGTGTGTGTATGTATGTATACATACATGTCTGTATATGTCTTTGTAAATAATGTTTACCTTTTCCATAACAAATAACAAATTTAATAATAATAATAATAATAATAATATATTTGATAAATTTTCTTTGCCTTCCCTCATATCTGTGTCTGTCTTTAATACCCCTTTCATTGTATATATATATATATATATATATATATACATATATATATATGTATGTATGTATGTATGTATATATACATGTCTGTATATGTCTTTGTAAATAATGTTTACCTTTTCCATAACAAATAACCAATTTTTCTTCAGTAATCTTTGAAGTTTCCAGGATGAAGATGGGGCCCCACAACATCAACTCCAACTTGTTATTATGATGTCATGTTTTTAATAGTGCTAAAATTAGATCTGTTTTTGGTACCAACTGCACAGGACACTTTTGAATGGTACACATTTTTAACAACATTCTGGCCAGATCTCCTCAAAACATTCAGAGGCTAGATACATTCTTCTTAGATCAAATGTTACCCTGAGTATTTTACCATCATTTGCTTTCACACAACCCACGGAGAAGAATGTCGTCCCCGTGTCAGCTGGAAACAATCTTAAAGGACGATGCCCCCTCTCCCAACAGAGTTTGCCCTCAGATTTAGGGACATTAATTGATGGTTGGTATAGGGTCAAGGGGATGGGGGAGGTATTATATGTACTCAGGAGTGTATATATTGAAAAAAAAAGAGGTATTAACTGGTCTGAAGGGATGATTGATATTTGTGAGTTATTGTTTTTAGAAAACTGTATTGGTGCTGACTCTTGTATATTGATATATTGAATATTATATGAGAGTATGCTTCTACCTCTGTTTGAAACAATTGTTATATTGAGATATATACCATATTGCAATGTACATTTCTACCTCTGATATTATTTATGTAATGACCTTGTTTACTTTGGGAAATCATTGTCTTCATTTATTGCACAGTTGTTTATTCTCTTAGTCTTCAGGTAAGATAGGTATTGAGAATTATATGTTTGTCATATTTATATTTAGGATATTCAGGTTTTTTAGATACATGGAGATTATATTTAGCATAGATAGTATAATCTTCGAGCTCTTCAAAGAACTGTAGAAAATGGCCTTTAATCTAACTTAGAGTTTTGTACTTATGAGACACAATCACTCCTGGCAACACTGCTCCACTCCCAAGAGAACATTGACCACGAAAGGCACTCCACTGGGAGCTTGTCTTCTTCTTGGCAGAACTGGCCATTGGGCAAAGAAAAGCCCATACTTTGACTACTGACAAAGATACAGAATATCCATAAGTGGATAAAACAGGATTATCTTATCTTGCCAAGACAGGGTAGGATAGTTCTACTAAAGGTTCTTTGCCTTTGAAAAATGGTATGTCGGTTGTGTTAGGCCTTAGCCAAAGTTGGTTGCCTCAACATTGCTAAGGAGACTTTGTGTGATTTCCCAGGTAGTCAGTTGTCTCCGTCATCTGTTGCACATTTTGGAAGTTTCTCATTTGTACTTCCTGGTTGCTTAAGTAATATTACTTCCCTTCTCAGATCGTTGATGGGGTTGAAGATTAGATAATTGTTCCTACCCTCTATATTATTTAGACTCCTTGAAGTAGAATGCTTAGTAAAACTTCTGTTATATGTTCATTGCTTAATATTGTTTGCTTCTTGTAATTTTATATTATCTGTTCCCATTGTATATAGTTGTATTTGGTTTTTTCATCTGTCTTATTTAGACAAACGGGGGAGATATTGGGGAGGCTTACCAATCCCTTGTCTGAGGGGCATGACCCCTTCAGGGCACAAAATACCTTTAAAAGAACCATGTTTGGACAAGCTCCGCCCTCTTGGTTCCCTGCTCTTTGCTGGTAAGCCACTGCCACATGGCAATAGACAGATTAATAGAAATTGATTAAATTAATAAAAGAGTTAACCAATAAGAAGCTAGAGCTAATGGGTCAAGCATTGTTTTAATGTATGTGGTTTCTGTGTGACTATTTTGGTTCTGGGTAGCCAGGACAAACATGCAGCCTTCCTGTTACAACCTAAAGATACATTTTCTTATGTTGCCAGCAGAACACAAAAAGGGAAATGGAATTTGTAACTTTATATACATGGCTGTAATTTTACACCATTCTCTATAACTCTAAGTATCAAGGGTATAAGGCCAGTCCATTTGTTGAAGCCCTGGCTACATGTGAAACTTTATCCTCATAAAGATGTTTTTCTCGTTGCCGGGCGGTGGTGGCGCACACCTTTAATCCCAGCACTCGGGAGGCAGAGGCAGGCGGATCTCTGTGAGTTCGAGACCAGCCTGGTCTACAAGAGCTAGTTCCAGGACAGGCTCCAAAGCTACAGAGAAACCCTGTCTCGAAAAAACCAAAAAAAAAAGATGTTTTTTTCTAGACTTGGTGAATTGGTTAATTGTTTTCCATATGAATTTTAGGACTCAAACATGAAAAGTTAGTCAGCTGAGCCTTGAATTTTCTATCAGAAACTGAGATTAGAAGTTTGTACAGAGTGTTAATTGCTTAAGAATTTATTAGAGAGTGTCCACTGCTCTTTGTTATCAACCAGGCCTGTGGAGAGAAACTGAGATAGCAGTTTTAAGCTGCTTTTGTCTCTAAAAAGACTTTGATTCAACAAACTAGAAACCTGATCCTCTGTCCTCGATTTTAAGTTGTGAACGTCTAACTTGCTATCCATTCACAGACACATTCAGTCTAGTTTGAATTTGTTCTTGAAGTTCTGAATCAATTAATTGTATATGGTATGTCTTAAACTGAGAAGAAATTACTGTTTTCCTTTGTTAGACTGAATAAAGAAACAAAACAGGATTCTAAGTTTCTTATAATCTTCATAGAACAATAGATCTTTTTATGAAGTATAACCTGGTATCTTTCTGTTCATAAAAATTATGATGCTTAATAAAAAGTCATCTTCCTTACTATCCACAAAAATGTGATATTAGATATTCTTCTGTAATACTGTAATTCTTCTGTATTACTTTTATTGATTGGTGATAAATAAAGTTGTTTTGGTCAATGACTTAGCAGAGTAAAGCCACATAGGAAAACCAAATAGAGATAGAGACAGTAGGTAGAGTCAAGGAGATGCCATGTAGCTGTCAAAGGAAAAACATGCCAAAATACTGCCAGTAAGCCATAGATTTGTGGCAATACATAGATTAAAAGACACGTGTTAATTTCAGATTTAAGAGCTATCAAGGACATCGAGCCTATAATTCGGGATCCTTGAGAAGATAATAAGAAGGTGAACCCAAAGAAAAACATATAGTAATCCTCCTGGATATTGGAAGTAGACACGATCGCCGGGCAAAAATTGGGAACTTGAGGGTAGGGCGAGACGGGGCCAAAGGAAGATGGGGAGAGAAAAGCATGAAGGGGAGAATGGGGGGAGCTCAGAGGAATGGGATGCTTGGGATACAGGAAGGGTGGATATGGGAGCAGGGAAGCATATATCTTAATTTAGGGAGCCATCTGAGGGTTGTCAAGAGACTTGACTCTAGAGGGGTTCCTGGGTTTCCAGGGAAATGCCCCCAGCTAGTTCCTTGGGCAGCTGAGGAGAGGGAGCCTGAAAAGGCCAGTTCCTATAGCCATACTGATGAATTTCTTGCATATCACCACACAACCTCCACCTGGCGATAGATGAAGAAAATGACTGAGCCCCACATTGGAGCACTGGACTAAGCTCCCAAGGTCCTGATGAGGAGCAGAAGGAGGGAGAACATGAGAAAGAAAGTCAGAACCGTGAGTGGTGCGTTCACCCATGGAGACGGTGGGACAGAACTAACAGATGATCATCAACTCCAGTTGGAATGGGACTGATGGAACATGAGACCAAACCAGACTCTCTGAATGTGGCTGAAGGTGGAGGCTGACTGAGAAGCCAAGGACAAAGGCGCTGGGCTTTGATTCTTCTGCATGGACAGGCTCTGTGGGAGCCTTCTCAGCTTGGTTGATTACCTTCCTGGACCTGGGGGGAGTTGGGAGGACCTTGGTCTTAACATAGAGTAGGGAACCCCGATGGCTCCTTGGCTTGGAGAGGGAAGGAGGGGGGTATGGGAAGAGGGGAGGGAAGGGGGAGGAGATGGAAATTTTTAAATATAAAAAAACATAAAAAAATAAAAAAGAGCTATCAAGGAATATGCCAAAGCCATTAGACAAACAATGTTGCAATTAATATAGTTTCTGTGATATTATTCAGATCTGGGAAGCCAGGAAACAAGAGTGTAGTCTCTGTCTACAAAAGGCACTTTACATGAGACTTGAATCCATGACCCCAAGTAATGGGGAAGCTCAACCAATCACATCTGGTTAGGGTGTGACCACCTGGAGTGCAGGTAGAAAAACTGGGAAATTCAGATGTGCTCTCTCTCTCTCTCTCTCTCTCTCTCTCTCTCTCTCTCTCTCTCTCTCCACAGTGCTCACCAGACCCTTTTGAATTTCAGACCTCCCACTCTTGTAGTGTGAGTTCCCCTTTTTTCAATTATAAAAATATAACTGTTGTTCTTGAGCTGGTCTGGTTCTTTATCGTACAGACCTAGATCGTCAGCACTGGAGATTAAGAATCTCATGCTCTACAGACTGAGCTAGCAAGGCCAAACAGTTTATAATTAATACAAGTCTCTGTGTGTTTCTTTGGAACTGAACAGCTACATGAACAGGCGGATGTGGGAGTCCCCTCTATGTGCTATCATTAACATTAATAAATAAAGAAACTGCCTTGGCCCATTTATAGGACACAACTTAGGAAGGCAGGGAAGATAGAACTGAATGCTGGGAGAAAAAAGGGCAGAGTCAGAGATACTCCATGGAGCCACCAGAAACAGATGCTGGGAATTGTACCTAGTAAGCCACTGCCACATGGCAATACACATATTACTAGAAATGGGTTAAATTAATAAAAGAGTTAGCCAATAAGAAGCTAGAGCTAATGGGCCAAGCAGTGATTTAATTAATACAGTTTCTGTGTGGTTATTTTGGGGCTAAGCTAGGCGGGCAGCCAGGATGAACAAGCGGGCCCTGCTTCTACAACAGGCAGGACAGAAACTTCTATCTACAAATAAGTTGATGTGTGATATTTGTTGCTTTTATTGGTTGATAAATAAAGCTCTTTTGGATAATGGCTTAGCAGAGTAAATCCAGTCAGTAAATCCAAACACAAACACACACACACACGCACACGTACACGCAGAGGCAGAGAGAGAGAGAGAGAGAGAGAGAGAGAGAGAGAGAGAGAGAGAGAGAGAGAGAAGGAGAGTCAAGGAGATATGATATAACCACCAAAGAAAAATATGTCATAACATTACTGATAAGCCACACCTTCTTGGTGATACTTATATTAATAGAAATGTGTAATTTAAGATATAAGAGCTAGGTAGGAATATGCCTAAACTATTGGCCAAACAGTGTTATAATTAAGATAGTTTCCCTGTGATAATTGGGGTCTGGGCATCTGGGAAATGAATGTGCAATCTCTGTACACACATGTGGCCATAAGATTGAGATGTAATCATGAGATTACATGTAAAAATTACATGAAAATGCATGGTAATAGGAAAATTGCACAGTTAATTTTGCTCATGTCAATTTATAGACAGAAGCAACTGGTTTCCAGACTTAGTGTCCTATAAGCTTTGCTTGAATAGGGTTCTCTCCATCAAAAAATTATTCATATGGTGGGTTGGCATGCGTTTTATCAAGTGTAATCTGCTGTATTTCAATCATGGCCCACAATAGATCATGACAAAATAATCTAAATAAAGACACTTGACATTCCCCACTCCCCTCTAAATCAAACCTCCAAGTATCATCTCCAGATCTGCAACAGAACACATTTGATTGCTGTAAATGTTGTTATGGTTTTAGCCACACAACAGATTCCCATGCTTGTCCATCTTTGCTTAAAAATGCCCTTGTTACCCTTTAGGTGATAATTTAAAGAAGCCACCTAATGGCACCTTTGATCCTGATATTCTAAGGGAACTTTCTAGCTACTGCAATCACACAGGCAGATGGAAGGAGTTTCCATATATCCAAGCCATTTACTATCTAAGGTCTAAGTATAAGCCCTTTGTCCTTGAAAGCTGTTCACCTACTCACATGTTCCTGGCTATGTCATCTATGCTTCAGGAACACCCCACTTTCACTCTGGAACCTGCTAATGAACCTTTACCTTTCCAACCTCAACAGGCAGCTACTTCCACTTCTTCAGTTTCTGTTCTGGACCATGTTAACAAACCCCGACCTTTCAGACCTCAGCAGACAGCTACTTCCACCACTTCTACTCTCTCTAGCCCTGCACTAACTACCCCATCAGTCCTTCCATATATTTCCTCCTCTCCTGTGCCAGGCTGTCCCAGCCACCCAGCTCTAGCACCCACCTTTATCCCTCCTATCTCATGCTTATATGCTGCTAAGGAACCCAAACCTGACCAACCCAAACCAGCTGCAGTTCTCCCATTGCAAGAGGTGGCTGGTGTAGATAGAATAGTCAGGGTACACTCCCCTTCTCTCTCTCTCAAAATACCCCATATAGAACAAAACCTGGGTTCTTATACATCTAATTCTATCTCTTTTATAAAGCAAGTCTAATATATTACCCAGTCTCATAGTCTCACCTTTTATGATATTTATAAGATCCTATCTAATAACCTACTTCCTGAGGTGTGCAGGCAAGTTTGGGAGCAGGACAGACTACATGCAGTTTAGGTTCACCAAATTAGTGCAGCACACCCCCCCCTGGGAGCAGAGGCAGTCCCCGAATGGGAACCACACTGGTATTATAACACCCTAGATGGCATTTTAGCTAAGGACTGGTTTTTGACTTGCCTTCTGGCAGGTCTCCATAAGGCTGCCCTCAAGCCAGTAAACTGTAATAAACTCTCAGAGGTTATTCAGGATACTCAGAAAAAAATCCTTCTGCAACTTTAGAATACCTCATTAAAGCTCTTTTACAATATACTAACAGATCCAGTAACCACAGAGGGCAGACAGTTACTCATGACATATTTTTTTCTTAGAGCTACCCTGACATTAAAGCTAAACTTAGATGTATAGAGAAAAGCCCCTTGACCCCACAGGCAGAAGTCTTAGAGTTGGCTCTTAAGGTGTACCATGGAAGGAATGACAAAGCCAGTAATCATAACTGTCCGTGCTTCTCCCTTACCGCCAGGGCTTGAGAACCACCAGGTCCATGTTTCAAATGTGGTAAAAATGGGCACTGGACCCACGCATGCATTAATCCTCACATTGGTCCCAACCTCCCAGCTCCAAATGTGTCATTTTCTCTACAAGCCTCTCAAGTGGACTCCCAAGTCTGGGACACTCAGAACCTCTCTGTTGCTAAACACTATACCCCCATCATTATCCAACTGCAAAATCATACCAAGTACATTACGCAAGCTCAGTACTCTTTCTCCAGAGCCTTAGGAGACTTAAGCCTTTTATCTCTGACCTTCTAAGGAAAAAAGCTACTTCATCTCACCTCTTCTTTTAACACCCTCTACTTACTGCTAAAAATAAAAAAAAAAAAACTATTGGAACCTATTGCCTTCTTCAAGACCTCCAGCTCCTTAACTCTGCAGTGGTCCCTCTTTATCCTGTAGTTCCTAACCCTTACACATTTATTTCCACTATTCCTCCAGGAACCTTCCACTTCTCAGTTCTAGATCCCAAGGATGCTTTTTTCTCTATTCCTCTCAGCTCTCAATCTTAAAATATATTTGCCTTTACCTGGACTGGCCCTGACATTTACCTCTCCACACAGATCACCTGGACTATCCTTCCCCAAGTATTCCGGGACAGCCCAAACCTAGTTGGTTAGGTAGATAAATGATATTTTACTTTGCAATCTGTCCCAAAAGATTAGCAAAACTAATACCTCTGGTCTTTTAAATTTCTTGTCTAAAAAGGGCTATAGAGTCTCACCTTCTAAGGTACAACTGTCTACCTCTCAGTTCATTTACTTGGGATTAACTATTACCCCCCACTCCAAAAGCTATTACCCTAGACAGAAAAAAAGATATTTCAATCCCTTGCAGTTCCTTCTACAAAAGAAGAGGTTTTATCATTCCTAGGAATAGCTGGCTTCCTGCATTCCTGGATCCCCTCTTTTTTTTCTCCTTGCCTTCCCCTTATATGAGGCAGCTTTCAACTATCCACATGAGTCCCTTTCCTATCCAATTACTAAGCCTTTACAGAGATTACAACAGGCCCTTAACCAGGCTCAAGTTCTCCATATCCCAGATTCATCTCATATTATCTCATCTTTTCTCCCTCTATGTAACAGAGAATGATGGATATGCCCTCGGGGTTCTAGAACATCAGCTGGGACCTTCCTTTGCACCTGTAACATACCTTTCAAAGAAGTTATACCTCACCACTCAGGGATGGGCACCCTAAATATGTGCTTTTGTGGCCAATGAGCTTCTTATTTGTAAGTCAAAGAAACTAACCTGTGGGTTACCTATCACTGTTTTCTCCCACCACAGTCTGACCCATCTCTTAACTTATAAAGGCATACAAACTTTACCTTCTTCCTGAGTTCTTTCCCTCCAGGTGTCACTAGTAGAAGATGCCACACTCACTTTCCAATCATGCTCACCCCGTAATATCTCAAACCTTCAATCTCAGCCTAACATTAATTATTCCCCATCTCATTACTGCATAGAAACCTTAGAGGATCTACTGCCCTACCAGTCCCATATACATGAGGGAAAACTTTCCCAGGCCACTTATACCTGATACACAGATGGCAGCTCCTTTTTATATGAAGGGACCCATAGAGCAGGCTATGCCATAGTGAAAGATACTGGGGTGGTGGAGGCACAGGCACTACCTGCCCATACAACTAATCAGCAGGATGAATTAGTAGTCTTTACCTGTGCTTTCCAGTTAGCACAGGAAAAATTTTTAAATGTTTATGCAGACTCCAAATGTGCCTTTAATATTCTCCTGCCCCACATAGCTATATGGAAGAAGCAGGGATTTCATAAAACAAAAGAGGAGCCATAACTAACTGAAGTTACATTATTAAATTGTTAAAAGCCTCCCATATCCCAAAGCTATAGGAATTATTCACTGTCAGTCTCATTAGACTGACAGTTCCATTATTTCCAATCAGGTAATCGGGCTAACCAAGCAGCTAGAACAGCAGTATTCCAGAGCCCAAACCTACCTCAGTCACCACAGGGGGTTCATACAGTACAACCCACATTATTGCAGACACCCCCTGACACCTGGCAAATTCTATCCTGCCTACATCAGCTTTTTCATCCTAATAGCAGAGCTCTGTTTCACTTTGTCAATGCTCATCTCCAACCTACCCTTGAGGACTTAGAGTTCTTAAAAGCTATCACTGACTCTTGTAAAATATGTCAAAAGTCAGATCCCAGGACCAAGTATCATAGCTTCCCTTTCTCCACTCACCAAGCCAGGGCTTCCTTCCAGGAACTGACTGACAGCTTGAGTTATTTATATGCCCACAGTCAGATTAGTTAAATATATTCTAGTTTTGGTGGATACCATGTCTGGATGTATTGAAGTGTTCCCCACCACTAACAAGAAAGTCCAGACAATTTCTGATGTTCCTCTCCAAGAAATTACCCCCCAGTTTGAAATCCCAACCTCTATTCAATTGGATAATGGCCCAAAGTTATCTGCCAGATCTCTCAAACTTTATCTAAGGCTCTTAACATTCCCTGGCATTTTTCATATACCTACCATCCTCAGTCCTCAGGGAAAGTAGAACAAACTAACCATTACTTTAAAAATGTTCTTGTTAAGATGTCACAGGAGCTTCACCTTAACTGGTTAAAACTTTTTTGCCTCTGGCCATTCCTAGGCTCCAGGCTCTCCCCAAAAGCCCCCACGTTTCATCTTGCCCTTTGAACTCATGTATGGGTGGCCAGTTTTAACCCCCAGCTTCTCACCTAAAACTTCTCCCATTCCTGATCACCTGATTACTCTGATATTATTTCATCTTCACTTCCTATTGTGGGTTTTTTACCTATTACTCTTTAATCAGTCATGCACTAATCCATGTCTACTGCTGATTAAAATAGGAGATCAGGTACTATTCTCCCCTTCCTCACAGATCAATGCCACTCACCCCTTTCCCCTAAATGGCAGGTACCCTTTAAATTAATTCTTATAACTCCTACAGCTGCCACGCTTTCTCATCTCAAACCTTTTACTCTTCCAGTTCAAGATACTCCATTCTCATATACAGTAACTCAAACAGTCCCCTACTTTCTTAAGTGCCAGAGAGCACCAGTATCAGCTACCTTCTCTCCAGTTTCAGAATAATAAAGTCTCATCACCGTACTCAACTCTCCTGTGCCAAAACTCCACATACTCTCCCTTTTTCTTTTTCTCCTATCTGCTTTATCAATTTTTCTATACCTACAATTTGTAGTTGACCATTCAGCTGTTGTTATAGGAACCATCATTAAACATATACCCAGAGATACAAGGACTGCCAGAAGCTCAGGTGGTAAGAAACAATAATGAGTTTGGAGACATTCATAGCCCCAGATTCCAAAAACCTCACCAAACAGATTTTAACATAACAGGTTTATACAGCAGTGTCTCCTGGGTGTTAAACTAATGCCACAATACTAAAGAATACAAATCTTAAGATTTGCTTCAGGTAAAACATTAATATGTCTAATAATGTCTCTTTCTAATAAATTCCCACTTTTTTCTTCCATCTTCCCCCAGTATCTTCTATTCCAACACTATATTATCATAACCATAAACTTTTAATATGTCTAAAATTTATCTCTTTTGAAACATTTTTCATAAGCTTCAGGGTGCCAAATTGGACCTACCTGAACAGACCAGACTTGCCCAGAATAAGTATCATTTAATTCTTCCCTTATGATTCCATGTCTCAGGAACCCCTAAAATATTCCCACTTCCTACTCAAAAACCCAGGAAATCCCTCTCCATCTTTCATCTTTGGATTCTCATCCCTCATTCACAAGGTTCTAAATTTTTTTCCAGACATAATCTTCAGCCTTGCCAGCATCTTGCAAGGTCCAAGTTGCCAGCCTGCCATTTCCACAGAGCCTGGGAAACACAGAAGTAACCAGCCATTCCAGGATGTGGTCAAGCACCTCAACTCTCCAACACCCACAAAATCAGCAGGAAGCAGTTGCAAGGGACCTAACAACACCCCATAACCACCCATTAAAGACCCCAAAACTCCAAATACTTTATAATAGACAAAAGGGTGGAATGTTATGGTTTCAGCCACACAACAGTAGCAGGCACTTCTGGGTTTCAGGGCCACACTTGAATAGATAAGCACTCAGGCAAAATACATAGCCAACTAAGGATGCATAAAAGGCCCTGTATGACCAATGTGTGGCATGGTTATGTCATCTACATATGACACAGCCCTTGTATGCATGTTTGAGCTCTGTCACCTTCATATGAAGTAGCTATGTCACCTCCCCCACCACGTGCACATGTGCTAGGCAGACTATGAAAGCCAGATTGCCATTTCCACACACTCTCTCAAATAAGGATCATCAGGAAAATTGAATATGCCTTGTAAGTACAAATGATAAAAGATATATACATGTATATATATATATATATATATATATATATATATATATATAGAGAGAGAGAGAGAGAGAGAGAGAGAGAGAGAGAGGCAGGCAGGCAGGCAGGCAGGCAGACAGACAGACAGACAGACAGACGGACGGACGGACAGACAGACAGACAGACAGACAGACAGACAGACAGACAGACAGATAGATAGATAGATAGATAGATAGATAGATAGATAGATAGATAGAGCTGGCTTTGTAGTTGGACACTGGCTCTAAATCCAAGCATGTTGTTAAAATAAAAACTCAGAGTTTCTGTCTCATGTCAGGAGCCATGATATGGGACAAAAAATTTAGAAAAATATTACTTTTTTCATATCTATTTTGTCTCTACATACCTTTCATTGAATATATATGTCTGCATATGTCTATATAAATAATGTTGAAGTTTTCCACAATGAACAATGGATTTTCCTCCAGTAATCTTTGAAGTTTCCAGGAAGAAGATGGGGCCCCACAACAACTTCTCCACCTGGTTGACAATCTCTATGTTTGTCATACTCATAGTTAGACTAATCAGGTTCTTTAGATACATAGAGATTATATTTTGCATAGACAGATAATCTTCAAGAGCTATAGAAAATAGCCATTAAGTAACTTAAGTTTCTTTGAAGTGAGACAAAATTGCTCCTGGCAGCACCAATCTATTCCCAAGAAAATCTTGAGCACTGAAGACACTCCACTTGAGCTTCTTTTCTTCTTGGCAAAATTGACCTTTGGACAAAGAAATGCCCATGCCTCAACCACTGACAAGATACATAGTATGCAGAAATGGATTAGCAAGACTGTCAAATCTTGCTAAGACAAGGTAAGATGCTTTCAAAAAATTTCCTGCCTTTGAAAATGGTCTGTCAGTTATTCTAGGCCTTAGCCAAAGTTTGTTGCTTCAGTGTTGCAAAAGAGACTTTGAGTGATTGCCCAGGTAGTCAGCTGTCTCTGTCATTTGTTGCAGATTTTGGAAGTTGCTTGATGCACTTTCTGCTTACTCAAGTAATATTATTTCCCTTCTTGGATCTTCAGTGGAGTTGAAGACTAGATAATTGTAGTTACTTTCCTGTCATGACTTGGCCAAGTTATTTATCTTACAAGACTTAAACTAGTTAGGATTGGATTATTGAATATATTTGTAATTCTGGTATACAATTTTGTATTAGGCTTATAACTCTCTTATTTATAGAAAAGGGGGAGATGCTGTAGGAGATGCCTGTGGTTACTTGCCTACTGGGGCATGGCCTCTTTTACTGTATATGCTGATGCAGAGCCTGCATTCGCTCCTTCTTCCCTGGCTGCTCTTTCGGATTGCTGGATTCAATCTCTGTTCTCTGTTCAAGCAGAGAATTCTGATTTGTGAGTTTACCCCTAAATAAATATCCATCTATTTCTCAATTCAGTGCTAGTGTGGGATTTCTTTTAAGCATCCGTTCCACACATTTCCTCATGGTGTGGTGTTCCTCAACCATAAAATTACTTTTGATGCTATTTTCTAATTGTATTTTTGCTATTGTTATGAATCTTAATATAAATATTTGTGTTCTTCCAGCGGTCTTAGGTGACCTCTGTAAAATGGTCTTTAAATCACTAAAGTATTCATGACCTACAGGTTGGAACTATTCAACTGCAAAATATTCACTGTCTTTTAGATTTTTAAAAAGATATGTAAGCACTCAACTATGTAACAAAATATTGAATCTTCTCAATACTATCCATGTATATTAATTACGTTTGCTTCAGCATCATCCTTTCCCATGTTCTCTTCTAGCCTCTGATATTTACCAATTCAGCACTCAACTTCTATAATATAATTTTTGGTATATTTTATACTATATAAGTGTCTTAAATTTTTTGTATGAAGAATTTTAGAATTCTTGAAAGGAGTCATAATAATAATCAAGTATATTAAAACTATTAGTTCTACTAGCCCTCCACCTTTGATTTTATAATTCTTTGTTCAATTATAATTTAATTTATTAGTAATTTTTGTGTTTTAGAATATTTATATTCTGAATATCAACCTCTTTTGAATGTACAATTCACAAATTTATTGTCATTTTAAAATGTACTGATGATTTGTTTTGTTGCAAAGTAGATTTTTAGTCTTATGTGATTCCATTTTTCCTTGTTTGTTTTGTTTTCTGTGCTTTTGATGTTTTGTACAGAAAATTCTTAGCATGGTAATATCTTGAAACTTCTTCCTATGTACACATATTTTTTTTAATTTTTGTGATTATAATGTGATTAAATTTTTCCCTTCCCTTTCCTCTATCCAATCCTTTCCATTAATCTCTCCTTTCTCTTTTTTCAAATTCATTACCTCTTTTTTCAAATTATTATTGCATAGATACACATATTTTATATACATAAATATTCCTAAATATAACATCCTCACTCCATGCAATGTTATATGTATATATATATATATATAAATAACTTTTTTACAATTTTGTAAATTTAAAACTTACGAAAAAAATCAAATTTGAGACTTTAATTCATTCTAGTTTAATATTTGTGAATACTATAAGTTAAGGGCCTAGTTTTATGCTTTATGAGTCTTTAATTTTTCTCAAACAATTTACCAAATAAAATATTTTTTTAAAGAATATTCATAAAAGAAGATTTATATAATGTAGGTAGATAGGTTTACTTATAGAATCCTGTTCCTCCTGAATACATGTTTATCTTAAAAGCATTGCAAATTTGTTTTCATTAGTACAATTTGCAGGACATTTGAAATCAGATAATGTAATCTACAAATTTATTATTTTTTATTAAGATTATTTTGCACTTCTGGTATTTTTCTAGTTCTATGTAGAATTTGAAAGCTTGACAAGATGAGAATTCTTGAAAGTTTAACATGATAAGAATTTTTGAAACAAAATATGAATGAACATGGCAAATTAACAATCAATAGGAATACTCAAAAATAAAAGACTCATGAAATCCATGATCTTAGATTTTTGAGATTTTACTTCAAATTTTTATTCTGATGAATTATGCATGATTGTGAGTGAAAATGTCAATCTCCAAAGGAGCTAGAAGTGCCAAAATCCTTGAATCTTGATTTATTGGTGGCTGTTAACTGCTTGATGTGTAGATACTGGGAACATAACTCCATTCCTCTGTAAGAGCATCATGCACTCTTAACAAATTAGCCATTTCTCCAGCTGCAGTGAATGTTGATTTCAGAGTGAAAAATTAAACTAGAGTTTCATGTTTTTTTGTTGTTGTTTCTTGTTTATTCATATCATGATGAATAGGATTGATTCTGTTTCTGTTTGTATGATGAAAAGAAAAGAAGCTTTTTTTCTATAACTGTTAGGAGAATATGTCTGCCATTCAATACCTAGTCCCAGTTGATACATCCTATAACACAATCTCTATATCTGTATATCAGAGAACATGAAGGAAAGGGGTGTGGAAATACTTAAAGAGTCAGGAGACCAGATATTTCCCAGGAAATAGTCCCTTAGATTTGCCAGAGAAGTGACACCCATGAAATTTCAATAATATGATTGGCTAAACAAGTTTGAAAATTGACAACCTTAGCTGACATGACAATGCCAATGTGGAAAATCTTACAGGAAACCATCTTTAGATTAATAGCTATAGGAGGAGTTATAGGAAGAGGTTAAAATTATATAAATGCAGTGATAATAACATGAGCTTCATAAATACAATACCTTAATAAAAAGCAGAAATACACATATAACAAAATTGACCTTAAATTAGTATCAATAGAGGAAGATCTATACTGATGTAGATCTCTGTAGCATATCCCCCTTTAAATGTAAATGAACATTTATAAACAATATTTGGGAATTTGGACATTATTCTCTCCAAACTGTTTCCTGCTTTTGGTTGGGCAAAATAATCTTTTTGGGAGGTGTTCACAGCAACTTTTTGTGTGGTCTTGGTCCATTAAACCACATTAGTATGGAATAAATCCACAGGTTGTCATCTTCTATGGAAACAAAGAACCTCTTTTACAAAACAACACATCCTTAGACCCAAATCCCAAATTTTCAAGCCACAATACCTTTAAAATATATATGTTGGTTTAGCTTACTAGCCCATACAATGAAACATCTCTCTGTACTTATTTATTTACACTCAAAATTTTTAAAGAAAACAAAATAATATATATAATCCAGACTCTCTGTGAATATTCTTTCTTTACGGGGCTTATTTACACTCCTGTCCTTTCTCTCCTTCCTAAATTCAGAATCACTTCTGTAATTATTGTTACTTATATATACTACTCATCATTTATTAAAAATATTTCCTCCTCCTCCCCACCTCCCATTTACCTCCCCCTCCACCACTCCCCTCCCCCTCACTCTCCAGTCTGAAGAGCAGTAAGAGTTCCCTGCCCTGTGGGAAGTCAAAGCTCCTCCCCCCTCCATCCAGGTCTAGGAAGGTGAGCATCCAAACAGGCTAGGCCCCCCAAAAGCCAGTATATGTAATAAGATCATAATCCAGTGCTATTGTCCTTGGCTTCACAGCAGCCCTCATTGTCCACCATGCTCAGGGAGTCCAGTTTTTTCAGTCCCAGTCCAGCTGGCCATGGTGAGCTCTGATTAGATCATTCACACCATCTCGGTGAGTGGGTGCACCCTTCGCGGTCCTGACATCCTTGCTCATGTTCTCCCTCCTGTTCCTCATTTGGACCTTAGGAGCTCAGTCCAGTGCTCTAATGTGTGGCTCTGTTTCTATCTCGATCCATCACCAGATGAAGGTTCTTTGGTGATATGCAAGATATTCATCAGTATGTCTATAGGATCTGGCCATTTCCGGCTCCCTCTCCTCAGCTGCCCAAGTAACTAGCTGGGGGCATCTCCGTGGACACCTAGGAACCCATCTAGAGTCAAGTCTCTTGCCAACTCTAAAATGGTTCCCTTAATTAAGATATATATTTCCCTGCTCCCATATCCACCCTTCCTATATCCCAACTATCCCATTTCCCCAAGCTGTCCCCATCCTCCCCTTCACATTTTTCTCTCCCCATCTCTGCTTACCCCCATCCCACCCTACCCACAAGTTCCCAATTTTTGCCTGGCAATCTTGTCTACTTCCAATATCCAGGAGGATAAATATATGTTTTTCTTTATGTTCACCTTCTTATTTAGTTTCTTTCTCTAGAATCAAGTAATATAGGCTCGATGTCCTTTATATATGGCTAGAACCCAATTCTGAGTGAGTACATCCCATGTTTATTTTTTGGGTCTGGGTTACCTCACTCAGGATAATGTTTTCTATTTCCATCAATTTGCCTGCAAAATTCAAGATGTCATTGTTTTTATCGCTGAGTAGTACTCTAATATGTATATATTCCACACTTTCTGTATCCATTCTTCCTTTGAAGGACATCTAGGTTGTTTTAAGTTTCTGGCTATTACAAATGATGCTGCTATGAACATAGTTGAACAAATGCTTTTGAGGTATGATAGGGCATCTCTTGGGTAGATTCCCAATAGTGGAATTGCTGGGTCCTGGGGTAGGTTGATCCCAAATTTCTTGAGAAACCACCACGCTGCTTTCCAAAGTGGTTGCACAAGTTTTTTATTCACACCAGCAATGGATGAGTGTACCCCTTACTCCATAACCTTTCCAGCAAAGGCTATCATTGGTGTTTTTGATTTTAGCCAATCTGACAGGTGTAAGATAGTATCTCAAAGATGTTTTGATTTGCATTTCCCTGATTGCTAAGGAGGTTGAGCATGACCTTAAGTGTCTTTTGGCCATTTGAAATTCTTCTGTTGAGAATTCTCTGTTCAGTTCAGTGCCTCATTTTTTAATTGGGTTAATTAGCATTTTAAAGTCTAGTCTCTTGGGTTCCTTATATATTTTGGAGATCAGACCTTTGTCTGTTGCGGGGTTGGTTAAGATCTTTTCCCAGTCAGTAGGCTGCTTTTTTGTCTTAGTAAGTGTCCTTTGCTTTACAGTAGCTGGTCAGTTTCAAGAGGTCCCACTTATTCAATGTTTCCCTTAATACCTGTGCTACTGGGGTTATACGTAGGAAGCGGTCCCTGTGCCCATATGTTGTAGAGTACTTCTTGCTTTCTCCTTTATCAGGTTCAGTGTGTTCAGATTGATATTGAGGTCTTTAATCCATTTGAACTTGAGTTTTGTGCATGGTGATAGATATGGATATACTTTCATCCTTCTACAGGTTGACATCCAGTTATGCCAACACCAATTGTTGAAGATGTTTTCTTTTGTCCACTGTGTACTTTTAGCTCCTTTATTGAAAATCAGGTGTTCATAGGTTTGTGGGTTAAGATCTGGGTCTTCTATTCGATTCCATTGGTCGACTTCTCTGTTTTTATGCCAATACCAAGCTGTTTTCAATATTGTAGCTCTATAATAGAGTTTGAAGTCAGGGATGGTAATGTCTTCAGAAGTTCCTTTATTGCATAAGAATGTTTTGTCTATCCTGGGTTTTTTGTTTTTCCATATGAAGTTAATTATTGTCCTCTCAAGATCTGTGAAGAATTTTGATGGGACCTTAATGGGGATTGCATTGAATCTATAGATTGCCTTTGGTAGAATTGCCATTTTCATTATGTTGATCCTCCCAACGAAGAGCAAGGGAGATCCTTCCATTTTCTGGTATCCTCTTCAATTTCTTTCTTCAAAGAATTAAAGTTCTTGTCAAATAGATCTTTCGTTTCCTTGGTTAGAGTTACCCCAAGATATTTTATGCTATTTGTGGCTATCATGAGAGGTGGTACTTCTCTGATTTCCCTCTCTGTTTCTTTATTTTTTTTTTTTTTTACATTCTCCTATTTTGTGGCATACAGGCTTTTGCAATAAGATATAATGATTCTCTGAATTTCCTCTGTGTCTGTGGTCATGTCCCAATTTTCATTTCTGATCTTATTAATTTGCTTGTTCTCTCTCTGCCATTTGATTAGTTTGGATAGGGGTTTGTCAATCTTGTTGATTTTCTCCAAGAACCAGCTTTTTTTCATTGATTCTTTGGATTGTTTTCTGTTTCTGTTTTGTTGATTTCAGCTCCCATTTTGATTATTTCCAGTCTTCTACTCCTCCTAGGTGAGTCTACTTTTTTTCTAGCGCTTTCAGGTGTGCTGTTAAGTCTCCAATGAGTGCTTTCTCCATTTTCTTCAAGTGGGCACTTAGCGCTATGAACTCTCATCTTAGCACTGATTTCATAGTGTCCCATACTTTTGAGTTTTTATTTTCATTGAATTCAAGGAAGACTTTAATTTCTTTCTTTATTTCTTCCTTGACCCAGGTGTGGTTCAGTAGTTGACCGTTCAGTTTCCACAAGTTTGTAGGCTTTCTGGGGGTAGCATTGTTGTTGAATTCTAATTTTAATCCATGGTGATCCCGTAAGACACAGGTGGTTACTAATATGTTTTTGTAACTGTGGAAGTTTGCTTTGTTACCGAGTATGTGCTCAATTTTCGAAAAGGTTCCATGAGCTGCAGAGAATAAGGTATATTCTTTCCTATTTGGGTGGAATGTTCTATAGATGTCTGTTAAGTGCATTTGGTTCATTACCTCCATTAAGTCTTTTAACTCTCTGTTAGGTTTTTGTCTGATTGACCTGTCCATTGGTGAGAGAGGAGTGTTGAAGTCTCCTACTATTAGTGTGTGTGGTTTGATGGCTGCCTTGAGATCTAGTAATGTTTCTTTTACATAAATGAGTGCTTTCATATTAGGGGCATAGATATTCAGAATTGAGACTTCATTCTGATGGACTTTTCCTGTTATGAGTATAAAATGTCCCTTTCTATCTCTTCTGATTGATTTTAATTTGAAGTCAACTTTGTTAGAAATTAGTATGGCCACACCCACTTGTTAGGTCCATTTGCTTGATAAACCTTTTTCCAACCCTTTACTCTGAGTAGATGTCTGTCTTTGTGGTTGAGGTGTGTTTCTTATGAACAGCAGAATGTTGGATCCTGTTTGCGTATCCAATCTCGTAGCCTGTGCCTTTTTATAGGTGAGTTGAGTCCATTGATATTAAGTGATATTAATGACCAGTGGTTGTTAACTCCGGTCATCATTTTTTTTGGTAGTAGAGATTGTGTGTTTCTCTTCTTTGAGATGTGCTGATGAAGGGTCACTAGATGTCTGAGTTATTGTGGTCATTGTTGGACTCCTTGGTTTGTGATTTTTCTTCTATTATTTTCTGTAAGGCTGGATTTGTGGCTACGTATTGTTTCAATTTGTTTTGATCCTGGAATATTTTGTTTTCTCCATTGATAGTGAACTTTAGCTTGGCTGGGTATAGTAGTCTGGGCTTGCATCCATGGTCTCTTAGTTTCTGCAGTACATCTATCCAGGACCTTATGGCTTTCATGGTTTCCATAGAGAAGTCGGGTGTAAATCTGATAGGTTTACCTTTATAAGTTACTTGACCTTTTTCCTTTGCAGCTCTTAATATTCTTTCTTTATTCTGTATGTATTGTGTTTTGATTATTATATGGCTAGGTGATTTTTTTTGATCCAGTCTATTCAGTGTAACCAATACATGATTTGTACTCCAGAAATGCAGTTCTTGTTTTGTTTACCCAGTTAATTGCCATATTATTGCCTAAACATATGCCACTATGCCAGTAAAGAATGTATTTATTCTTATTCCACTTAATGTCTCTTATTTAATACTTAATACTAAAATGATAGATAGGTTTCCTTATTTTTGTCAGTGTAATTCTTTGATTAATTTTTGTCAATTTCATACATCATGCATTTATGTCTTTGTGTCATATTCTCTACTTATTATTGTCAATCATTCCTTTCACACTTCTATTCCCCCCCTCTTTTCCTCCTAACTATTCCCTCTTTATATTTCATGTTTGTGTGTGTGTGTGTGTTTGTATCTTGCAATTGTTAATAGTAGTAAGTATTCTTTATTGTACTTGTCTGTGGAATATTTGGCCATTATCTGTGACTTTTTCAACTACAAGTTTTTCAGTTATATATTATCCTGACTAGTCATATTCTACACTAACTCAGAATACCTCATTTTAACCTCAGAGGTTGGATGTAACTAATCAGAATGCCTGTCTTGAAAGAAATTTCCACAAATATACTGTTGACTCACTCTTGTCATTTATTTATAACTCTGGCTCAAGTTATAACCTTAGAGGTATATTTTGACCACATAATATTCTAGGGAGATATGTAGGCACTAGGTCCTTTAACACCTTTGTTTTTTCCATAATGCCTATAACTTTGTTTTGTGACTCCATACCAGTCATATTATGAGTATAATTATGTATTATCAGTGTGAATGTTATCTGTTTTTCTAGGCAGAGGGCTTTTTATTCTTTGAATCAAGAAATAAATGTATGAAGTTGTAACACTACAGATGCAAGTACCCCCACTGTGTTAACAAAACTTACTTTTTATTTCTTTTATTCTGGAATATAGTGTTTTCTCCCCTTTGAAATCTGGTTTATTTTATCTTTAATGTTTAATGTTTTGCAATGTTCAACATGAAACAGTGCATCTAGGCAACTGAACTACCATGGATCCTCATCTCGCTTTTTAATTCAATCTCTTTCTAATAGGAAATCATTTTAATGATCCTGCATGAGGTGAATCTAAAAGCTAGTAATATTTATAGATTGAGAAAAGGAAGTTAAGCAGCTATCTCAGTACCCAATTTCAGGTGACAATATAATGCAAGCAGGAATTTGTATCTGACCAAATAGATAGAACTGATTTCTCATTCTCACAATTTGGTATTGTGTAAATCTATGATGATAATCAATTCATGTTCCACTTTATGCTCCTCAATATAGATGAAAGCAATAAGCTCCTCCTACCTGTAGTTTACTGGCGGTAATGAGTCCATTTTACTATAATATTAGTCACATATTATAATGATTATTCCCATCTAAAAATTATTTTAAAATGTCTCCTTTTAAAAATATAATTTGGATTAAGCTCAGAATTCTGATTTGTTCTTGCCAACCACAAAAACCATTAGCTTAGTAATCCAAGATTTTATTTTCTTTTTGTTGTAGATTCTTCTTTTTTTCCTGAAAACATTCAGTAGGATGTAGATTCTTATATAGGATATTTAACAGACAACTGGAGAAATACACTGCATGCTGCCAGTGAATTCATGTTAAAGTCCAACTCTCTGAAATGTGTCAAATGTCTTAATCAGACAGATTTTCCTCCATATATGCTTGTTATAATTAATTAAAAACCTGTTTATACTTTTTCTTACACAAAAGGCCAAGAATTATCAAGTGTATTTAAGGGAAGAAATCTAAAAGTAAAATTTCATTTATTTTCTTAGAATTGATAATAATCATTTGTTCATCTTATTAGTCCAGGGTGTTTTGGATCAGTGGGGATTTGAATTTAAACATTATTTTATTCAACAACCATTATTAAATCACCTGTGAAATAACAAAATCTCTTTCAATAACATTTGCTAAACTAAAATATGTAAGCTTATTTACTGCATTTCTCAGTATAGCTGATTCTATTCCTAACTCAGATTTATACCCTAGGATATTTTTCCTTTTCCTTATGAAATATATACTTCTCTAAAGTGGTATTCCCCTCTGTATGCTGTGAATAACATTGGTTAATAAAGGAACTGCTTTGGACCTATAGCAGTGCTATAGGGGAACAGAGCTAGTTCGGGAAAACTAAACTGAATGCTAGGATAAAGAAGGGTAGAGTCAGAAAGAATCCATGTAGCCCCACCAGAGACAGACAACCGGAAACATTAGCTGGTAAGCTATAGTCACGTGGGTGATACAACAGATTAATAGAAATTGGTTAAATTAATATGTAGTGTTAGCCAATAAGAAGCTAGAACTGGCCTGGCAGTAGTGGTGCATGCCTTAAATCCCAAGTACTTAGGAGACAGAGCAGGTGGATCTCTGTGAGTTCAAGGACAAGCCTGTCTACAAGACCTAGTTCCAGGAAAGGCTCTAAAATCTATAGAGAAAACCCTGTCTTGAAAAACCAAAAAAGAAGAAGAAGAAGAAGAAGAAGAAG